>NC_133325.1:808786197-809132028 GCF_042186555.1 Aquarana catesbeiana | reverse complement strand
GGGAGTAGGGGAGGGAGAGGACAGTATGGGGGGAGGGGGAGTAGGGGTGGGAGAGGACAGTATGGGGGAGGGGAGTAGGGGTGGGAGAGGACAGTATGGGGGGAGGGGGAGTAGGGGGTGGGAGAGGAGAGTATGGGGGGAGGGGGGGAGGGAGAGGACCGTATGGGGGAGGGGTATGGAGAGGAGAGTATGGGGGGGAGGGGGACTAGGGGGTGAGAGGACAGTATGGGGGGAGGAGGGAGAGGACAGTATGGGGGGAGGGGGAGTAGGGGTAGGAGAGGACAGTATGGGGGAGGGGTATGGGAGAGGAGAGTATGGGGGGGAGGGGGAGGGGGACTAGGGGGTGAGAGGACAGTATGGGGGGAGGAGGGAGAGGACAGTATGGGGGGAGGGGGAGTAGGGGTAGGAGAGGACAGTACGGGGGGATATCCGTCTCCTCGATGTATATCTTTCAGATATCAGTTTATGAATGAACTTTCTCTATTCTGACATTTCTCTCCTACGTGTAAAAATCATACATTTTCTTCTAGAAAATGACTCAGAATCTCCAAACATTATAGATGTCTTTTTAGCAGAGACCCTCGGGAATACAATGACGGTCGTTGCAACTTTTTTTTCTCACACGATATTTGTGCTTTTAATTTTTCAAATGCCTTTTTTTGTGGAAAAAAAAAAGTTTCATGTGTTAAAAAACAGTAAAGTGCGACCAATTTTTTGACATTATTTTAAAGATGATGTTATGCCGAGTAAATAAATACCCAACATGTCACGCTTCAAAATTGCGCACACTTGTGGAATGGCGCTAACTTCAGTACTTAAAGATCCCCATAGGAGACGCTTTAATTTTTTTACTGGTTAGCAGTTTTGAGTTACAGAGGAGGTCTAGGGCTAGAATTATTTCTCTCGCTCTACCGATTGCAGCGATACCTCACATGTGTGATTTGAACACCGTTTACATATACGTTCGCTTCCGCATGTGAGCTCAGGGGGGCGCTTTAATTTTTTCATTGTTAATTTTACTTTTTTTCTATTTTGTGGCTTTTTTACATTTTTTTTTTTTTTGATCACTTTTCATCCTCTTAGAAGTATGTAAACATCCTCTGTGATAGGAATAAGACAGGTCCTCTTTATGGAGAGATCTGGGGGTCAGTAAGTCATCACTTCTCTCCTCTAGGCTGGAAACCTGAAATAAAAACAAAACGATCGTGGATTCCCAGCGAAGGCTAGGGTGGCCACCCGTACGTGATTGACCCGGACAGTACGGTATGCCAAATTGTGCCAAGGTTTCTGTCCCTGGAAATCCGGGCACAACATAATTCCAGCGCCTCTGTCTGTGTCCCGTCTTCCGCCCTGTAGCTCTGTATTTACTATGTGGCCGGGGCGGCTGTGCAGTGCGCGCCTCTCTGCTCAATATCACAGACCACCGATATAGCTCCTCTTCTACACTTGTCTGTGTAAGAGGCGAAGTCCGACCGACCTCACGGTCCTCATCTCATGGAGCATCGCCCTCTTCCTGCTCCACCACAGCTGGGGACCGCGACAGACAAGAGGTGACCGAGATCCCGAGACCTCATCAGCACAGCGAGATGCGGAAACCTAAAGTCATGATCCCAGCCCCCCTCCTCTCTGTCTGTCCTCCTCCTCTCTGTCAGCCCCCCTTCCTCTCTGTCAGGCCCCTTCCTCTCTGTCAGGCCCCCCTCCTCTCTGTCAGGCCCCCCTCCTCTCTGTCAGGCCCCCCTCCTCTCTGTCAGGCCCCCCTCCTCTCTGTCAGGCCCCCCCCCCCTCTCTGTCAGCCACCCCCTCCGCTCTGTCAGCACCCCCTCCTCTCTGTCCTCTGTCAGCACCCCCTCCTCTCTGTCAGCCCCCCCTTCCTCTCTGTCAGCCCCCCTTCCTCTCTGTCAGCCCCCCCTTCCTTTCTGTCAGCCCCCCCTTCCTCTCTGTCAGCCCCCCCTCTTCCTCTCTGTCAGCCCCCCTCCTCTCTGTCAACTTCCTCTGTCCGTTCTCAGCCCCCCTCCTCTCTGTCAGGGCCCCCCCTCCTCTCTGTCAGGGCCCCCCCTCCTCTCTGTCAGGGCCCCCCCTCCTCTCTGTCAGCCCACCCCCTCCTCTCTGTCAGCCACCCCCTCCTCTCTGTCCTCTGTCAGCACCCCCTCCTCTGTCAGACCCCTTCCTTTCTGTCAGCCCCCCCTTCCTCTGTCAGCACCCCCTCCTCTCTGTCCTCTGTCAGCACCCCCTCCTCTGTCAGACCCCTTCCTTTCTGTCAGCCCCCCCCCTTCCTCTCTGTCAGCCCCCCTCTTCCTCTCTGTCAGCCCCCCCTCTTCCTCTCTGTCAGCCCCCCCTCTTCCTCTCTGTCAAGCCCCCTTGGCCCCCCCTCCTCTCTGTCAGGGCCCCCCCTCCTCTCTGTCAGGGCCCCCCCCTCCTCTCTGTCAGGGCCCCCCTCCTCTCTGTCAGCCCACCCCCTCCTCTGTCAGCCACCCCCTCCTCTCTGTCAGCCACCCCCTCCTCTCTGTCCTCTGTCAGCACCCCCTCCTCTTTCAGACCCCTTCCTTTCTGTCAGCCCCCCCTTCCTCTCTGTTAGCACCCCCTCCTCTCTGTCCTCTGTCAGCACCCCCTCCTCTGTCAGACCCCTTCCTTTCTGTCAGCCCCCCCTTCCTCTCTGTCAGCCCCCCCCCCTCCTTTCTGTCAGCCCCCCCCTCCTTTCTGTCAGCCCCCCCTTCCTTTCTGTCAGCCCCCCCCCCTTCCTCTCTGTCAGCCCCCCCTTCCTCTCTGTCAGCCCCCCCTTCCTCTCTGTCAGCCCCCCCTCTTCCTCTCTGTCAGCCCCCCCTCTTCCTCTCTGTCAGCCCCCCCCTCTTCCTCTCTGTCAGCCCCCCCTCTTCCTCTCTGTCAGCCCCCCCTCTTCCTCTCTGTCAGCCCCCCCTCTTCCTCTCTGTCAGCCCCCCCCTCTTCCTCTCTGTCAGCCCCCCCTCTTCCTCTCTGTCAGCCCCCCCTCTTCCTCTCTGTCAGCCCCCCCTCTTCCTCTCTGTCAGCCCCCCCTCTTGCTCTCTGTCAGCCCCCCCTCTTGCTCTCTGTCAGCCCCCCCCTCTTGCTCTCTGTCAGCCCCCCCTCTTCCTCTCTGTCAACCTTCCTCCTCTCTGTCAACTTCCTCTGTCCGTTCTCAAGCCCCCTTCCTCTCTGTCAGCCCCCTCCTCTCTGTCAGGCCCCCTCCTCTCTGTCAGGCCCCCCCTTCCTCTCTGTCAGCCCCCCCTTCCTCTCTGTCAGCCCCCCCTTCCTCTCTGTCAGCCCCCCCTTCCTCTCTGTCAGCCCCCCTTCCTCTCTCTTCAGCCCCCCCTTCCTCTCTGTCAGCCCCCCCTCTTCCTCTCTGTCAGCCCCCCCTCTTCCTCTCTGTCAGCCCCCCCTCTTCCTCTCTGTCAACTTCCTCTGTCCGTTCTCAGCCCGCTTCCTCTCTGTCAGGCCCCCTCCTCTCTGTCAGGGCCCCCCCTCCTCTCTGTCAGGGCCCCCCCTCCTCTCTGTCAGGGCCCCCCCTCCTCTGTCAGCCACCCCCTCCTCTCTGTCAGCCACCCCCTCCTCTCTGTCCTCTGTCAGCACCCCCTCCTCTGTCAGACCCCTTCCTTTCTGTCAGCCCCCCCTTCCTCTCTGTCAGCACCCCCTCCTCTCTGTCCTCTGTCAGCACCCCCTCCTCTGTCAGACCCCTTCCTTTCTGTCAGCCCCCCCCCCCCTTCCTCTCTGTCAGCCCCCCCCTCTTCCTCTCTGTCAGCCCCCCCTCTTCCTCTCTGTCAGCCCCCCCTCTTCCTCTGTCAAGCCCCCTTGGCCCCCCCTCCTCTCTGTCAGGGTCCCCCCTCCTCTCTGTCAGGGCCCCCCCTCCTCTCTGTCAGGGCCCCCCCTCCTCTCTGTCAGCCCACCCCTCCTCTGTCAGCCACCCCCTCCTCTCTGTCCTCTGTCAGCACCCCCTCCTCTGTCAGACCCCTTCCTTTCTGTCAGCCCCCCTTCCTCTCTGTTAGCACCCCCTCCTCTCTGTCCTCTGTCAGCACCCCCTCCTCTGTCAGACCCCTTCCTTTCTGTCAGCCCCCCCTTCCTCTCTGTCAGCCCCCCCCTTCCTTTCTGTCAGCCCCCCCCCTTCCTCTCTGTCAGCCCCCCCTTCCTCTCTGTCAGCCCCCCCCTCTTCCTCTCTGTCAGCCCCCCCTCTTCCTCTCTGTCAGCCCCCCCTCTTCCTCTCTGTCAGCCCCCCCCTCTTCCTCTCTGTCAGCCCCCCCTCTTGCTCTCTGTCAGCCCCCCCTCTTGCTCTCTGTCAGCCCCCCCTCTTGCTCTCTGTCAGCCCCCCTCTTCCTCTCTGTCAGCCCCCCCTCTTCCTCTCTGTCAACCTTCCTCCTCTCTGTCAACTTCCTCTGTCCGTTCTCAGCCCCCTTCCTCTCTGTCAGCCCCCTCCTCTCTGTCAGCCCCCTCCTCTCTGTCAGCCCCCTCCTCTCTGTCAGGCCCCCTCCTCTCTGTCAGGCCCCCTTTGTCAGCCCTCCTCTCTGTCAGGGCCCCCCCTCCTCTCTGTCAGGGCCCCCCCTCCTCTGTCAGCCACGCCCTCCTCTCTGTCAGCACCCCCCTCCTCTCTGTCAGCACCCTCTCCTCTCTGTCCTCTGTCAGCACCCCCTCCTCTGTCAGACCCCTTCCTCTCTGTCAGACCCCCCTTGATCTCTGTCAGCCCCCTCTTCCTCTCTGTCAGGCCCCCCCTCTTCCTCTCTGTCAACCTTCCTCCTCTCTGTCAACTTCCTCTGTCCGTTCTCAGCCCCCTTTCTCTCTGTCAACCCCCCTCTTCTATGTCAACCCCCTCTTCTATGTCAGCCCCCCTCCTCCATGTCAGCCCCCCTCCTCTATGTCAACTTCCTCTGTCCGTTCTCAGCCCCCCCTCCTCTCTGTCCTCTGTCAGCTCCCTCACTCTCCGTCCAGCCCCCTTCCTCTCTGTCCAGCCCCCTTCCTCTCCGTCTAGCCCCCTTCCTCTCCGTCCAGCCCCCCTCCTCTCCGTCCAGCCCCCCTCCCTCCTCCGTCCAGCCCCCCCTCCTCTCCGTCCAGCCCCCCCTCCTCTCCGTCCAGCCCCCCTTCCTCTCCGTCCAGCCCCCCTTCCTCTCCGTCCAGCCCCCCTTCCTCTCCGTCCAGCCCCCCTTCCTCTCCGTCCAGCCCCCCTTCCTCTCCGTCCAGCCCCCCTTCCTCTCCGTCCAGCCCCCCTTACTCTCTGTCAGCCCCTCTCCTCTCTGTCCTCAGTCAGCCCCTCCTCTCTGTCCTCAGTCAGCCCTCCTCTCTGTCCTCAGTCAGCCCCTCCTCTCTGTCCTCAGTCAGCCCCTCCTCTCTGTCCTCAGTCAGCCCCTCCTCTCTGTCCTCAGTCAGCCCCTCCTCTCTGTCCTCAGTCAGCCCCTCCTCTCTGTCCTCAGTCAGCCCCTCCTCTCTGTCCTCAGTCAGCTCCTCCTCTCTGTCAGCCCCTCCTCCTCTCTGTCAGCCCCCTCCTCCTCTCTGTCAGCCCCCTCCTCCTCTCTGTCAGCCCCCTCCTCCTCTCTGTCAGCCCCCTCCTCCTCCTCTCTGTCAGCCCCCTCCTCCTCCTCTCTGTCAGCCCCCTCCTCCTCCTCTCTGTCAGCCCCCTCCTCCTCCTCTCTGTCAGCCCCCTCCTCCTCCTCTCTGTCAGCCCCCTCCTCCTCCTCTCTGTCAGCCCCCTCCTCCTCCTCTCTGTCAGCCCCCTCCTCCTCCTCTCTGTCAGCCCCCTCCTCCTCCTCTCTGTCAGCCCCTCCTCCTCCTCTCTGTCAGCCCCCTCCTCCTCTCTGTCAGCCCCCTCCTCCTCTCTGTCAGCCCCCACCTCCTCTCTGTCAGCCCCCACCTCCTCTCTGTCAGCCCCCTCCTCTCTCTGTCAGCCCCCTCCTCCTCTCTGTCAGCCCCCTCCTCCTCTCTGTCAGCCCCCTCCTCCTCTCTGTCAGCCCCCTCCTCCTCTCTGTCAGCCCCCTCCTCCTCTCTGTCAGCCCCCTCCTCCTCTCTGTCAGCCCCCTCCTCTCTGTCCTCTGTTAACCCCCTCCTCTCTGTCCTCTGTTAACCCCCTCCTCTCTGTCAACCCCCTTCTCTCTGTCCTCTCTCAGCCCTCTCTGTCAGCCCCCCTCCCCTCTGTCCTCTGTCAGCCTCTTCCTCTCTGTCAGCCCCCCTCCTCTCTATACTCTTTCAGCACCCCTCCTTTCTGTCAGCCCCCCTCCTCTCTGTCCCTCAGTCAGCCCCCCCTCTCTGTCCTCAGTCAGCCCCCCCTCTCTGTCCTCAGTCAGCCCCCCCTCTCTGTCCTCAGTCAGCCCCCCCTCTCTGTCCTCAGTCAGCCCCCCTCTCTGTCCTCAGTCAGCCCCCCCTCTCTGTCCTCAGTCAGCCCCTCCTCTCTGTCCTCAGTCAGCCCCCCCTCTCTGTCCTCAGTCAGCCCCCCTCTCTGTCCTCAGTCAGCCCCCCCTCTCTGTCCTCAGTCAGCCCCCCCTCTCTGTCCTCAGTCAGCCCCCCCTCTCTGTCCTCAGTCAGCCCCCCCTCTCTGTCCTCTTTCAGTCCGCCTCCTCTCTGTCAGCCCCCTCCTCTCTGTCCTCTGTTAGCCCCCTTCCTCTCTGTCAGCCCCCCTCCTCTGTTAGCCCCACATACTCTTGTCAGCCCCCCTCCTCTCTGTCCTCAGTCAGACCCCCTCCTCTCTGTCCTCTTTCAGTACCTCTCCTTTCTGTCAGCCACGCCCTCCTCTCTGTCAGCACCCCCTCCTCTCTGTCAGACCCCCCTTCCTCTCTGTCAGACCCCCTTCCTCTCTGTCAGACCCCCCTTCCTCTCTGTCAGACCCCCCTTCCTCTCTGTCAGACCCCCTTCCTCTCTGTCAGACCCCCCTTCCTCTCTGTCAGGCCTCTTCCTCTCTGTCAGCCCCCCTCCTCTCTATACTCTTTCAGCACCCCTCCTTTCTGTCAGCCCCCCTCCTCTCTGTCCTCAGTCAGCCCCCCTCTCTGTCCTCAGTCAGCCCCCCCCTCTCTGTCCTCAGTCAGCCCCCCCTCTCTGTCTTCAGTCAGCCCCCCCTCTCTGTCCTCAGTCAGCCCCCCCTCTCTGTCCTCAGTCAGCCCCCCCTCTCTGTCCTCAGTCAGCCCCCCCTCTCTGTCCTCAGTCAGCCCCCCCTCTCTGTCCTCAGTCAGCCCCCCCTCTCTGTCCTCAGTCAGCCCCCCTCTCTGTCCTCAGTCAGCCCCCCCTCTCTGTCCTCAGTCAGCCCCCCCTCTCTGTCCTCTTTCAGTCCGCCTCCTCTCTGTCAGCCCCCCTCCTCTCTGTCCTCTGTTAGCCCCCTTCCTCTCTGTCAGCCCCCTCCTCTGTTAGCCCCACATACTCTTGTCAGCCCCCTTCCTCTCTGTCCTCAGTCAGCCCCCTTCCTCTCTGTCCTCTGTCAGCCCCCCTCCTCTCTGTCCTCTGTCAGCCCCCTTCCTCTCTGTCCTCTGTCAGCCCTCTTCCTCTCTGTCCTCTGTCAGCCCCCTTCCCCTCTGTCCTCTGTCAGCCCCCTTCCTCTCTGTCCTCTGTCAGCCCCCTTCCTCTCTGTCCTCTGTCAGCCCCCTTCTCTCTGTCCTCTGTCAGCCCCCTTCCCTCTGTCCTCTGTCAGCCCACCTCCTCTCTGTCAGCCCACCTCCTTTCTGTCAGCCCACCTCCTTTCTGTCAGCCCCCCTCCTCTCTGTCAGCCCACTTCCTCTCTGTCAGCCCACTTCCTCTCTGTCAGCCCCCTTCCTCTCTGTCAGCCCCCTTCCTCTCTGTCAGCCCCCTTCCTCTCTGTCAGCCCCCTTCCTCTCTGTCAGCCCCCTTCCTCTCTGTCAGCCCCTTTCTCTCTGTCAGCCCCCTTTCTCTCTGTCAGCCCCCTTCCACTCTGTCAGCCCGCCTCCTCTCTGTCAGCCCCCTTCCTCTCTGTCCTCTGTCAGCCCCCTTCCCCTCTGTCCTCTGTCAGCCCCCTTCCCCTCTGTCCTCTGTCAGCCCACCTCCTCTCTGTCAGCCCCCTTCCCCTCTGTCCTCTGTCAGCCCACCTCCTCTCTGTCAGCCCCCTTCCTCTCTGTCCTCAGTCAGCCCCTCCTGTCAACTTCCCTCCTCTCTTTCAGCCCCCCTCCTCTCTGTCAGCCCCCCTCCTCTCTGTCAGCCCCCCTCCTCTCTGTCAGCCCCCCTCCTCTCTGTCCTCTGTCAGCCCCCCTCCTCTCTGTCAGCCCCCCTCCTCTCTGTCAGCCCCCCTCCTCTCTGTCAGCCCCCCTCCTCTCTGTCAGCCCCCCTCCTCTCTGTCAGCCCCCTTCCTCTCTGTCAGCCCCCTTCCTCTCTGTCAGCCCCCTTCCTCTCTGTCAGCCCCCTTCCTCTCTGTCAGCCCCCCTCCTCTCTGTCAGCCCCCTTCCTCTCTGTCCTCTGTCAGCCCCCTTCCTCTCTGTCCTCTGTCAGCCCACCTCCTCTCTGTCAGCCCACCTCCTCTCTGTCAGCCACCTCCTCTCTGACAGCCCACCTCCTCTCTGACAGCCCACCTCCTCTCTGTCAGCCCCCTTTCTCTCTGTCAGCCCCCTTTCTCTCTGTCAGCCCCCTTTCTCTCTGTCAGCCCCCTTTCTCTCTGTCAGCCCCCTTTCTCTCTGTCAGCCCCCTTTCTCTCTGTCAGCCCCCTTTCTCTCTGTCAGCCCCCTTTCTCTCTGTCAGCCCCCTTTCTCTCTGTCAGCCCCCTTTCTCTCTGTCAGCCCCCTTCCTCTCTGTCAGCCCCCTTCCTCTCTGTCCTCAGTCAGCCCCCTCCTGTCAACTTCCCTCCTCTCTTTTAGCCCCCCTCCCTCTCTTTCAGCCCCCCTCCTCTCTGTCCTCTTTCAGTCCGCCTCCTCTATCAGCCCCCCTCCTCTCTGTCAGCCCCCCTCCTCTCTGTCAGCCCCCCTCCTCTCTGTCAGCCCCCCTCCTCTCTGTCAGCCCACCTCCTCTCTGTCAGCCCCCTTTCTCTCTTTCAGCCCCCTTTCTCTCTGTCAGCCCCCTTTCTCTCTGTCAGCCCCCTTTCTCTCTGTCAGCCCCCTTCCTCTCTGTCCTCAGTCAGCCCCTCCTGTCAACTTCCCTCCTCTCTTCAGCCCCCCTCCTCTCTTTCAGCCCCCTCCTCTCTGTCCTCTTTCAGTCCGCCTCCTCTATCAGCCCCCCTCCTCTCTGTCAGCCCCCCTCCTCTCTGTCAGCCCCCCTCCTCTCTGTCAGCCCCCCTCCTCTCTGTCAGCCCCCCTCCTCTCTGTCCTCTGTCAGCCCCCTTCCTCTCTGTCCTCTGTCAGCCCCCCTTCTCTCTGTCAGCCCCCCTTCTCTCTGTCAGCCCCCCTCCTCTCTGTCAGCCCCCCCTCCTCTCTGTCAGCCCCCCTCCTCTCTGTCCTCTGTCAGCCCCCCTCCTCTCTGTCAGCCCCCCTCCTCTCTGTCAGCCCCCCTCCTCTCTGTCAGCCCCCCTCCTCTCTGTCAGCCCCCTTCCTCTCTGTCAGCCCCCTTCCTCTCTGTCAGCCCCCTTCCTCTCTGTCAGCCCCCTTCCTCTCTGTCAGCCCCCTTCCTCTCTGTCAGCCCCCTTCCTCTCTGTCAGCCCCTTCCTCTCTGTCAGCCCCCTTCCTCTCTGTCAGCCCCCTTCCTCTCTGTCAGCCCCCTTCCTCTCTGTCAGCCCCCTTCCTCTCTGTCAGCCCCCTTCCTCTCTGTCAGCCCCCCTCCTCTCTGTCAGCCCCCTTCCTCTCTGTCCTCTGTCAGCCCACCTCCTCTCTGTCAGCCCACCTCCTCTCTGACAGCCCACCTCCTCTCTGACAGCCCACCTCCTCTCTTTCAGCCCCCTTTCTCTCTGTCAGCCCCCTTTCTCTCTGTCAGCCCCTTTCTCTCTGTCAGCCCCCTTTCTCTCTGTCAGCCCCCTTTCTCTCTGTCAGCCCCCTTTCTCTCTGTCAGCCCCCTTCCTCTCTGTCAGCCCCCTTCCTCTCTGTCAGCCCCCCTCCTCTCTGTCAGCCCCCCTCCTCTCTGTCAGCCCCCCTCCTCTCTGTCAGCCCCCCTCCTCTCTGTCCTCTGTCAGCCCCCTTCCTCTCTGTCCTCTGTCAGCCCCCCTCCTCTCTGTCAGCCCCCCCTCCTCTCTGTCAGCCCCCCTCCTCTCTGTCAGCCCCCCTCCTCTCTGTCAGCCCCCCTCCTCTCTGTCAGCCCCCCTCCTCTCTGTCAGCCCCCCTCCTCTCTGTCAGCCCCCCTCCTCTCTGTCCTCTGTCAGCCCCCTTCCTCTCTGTCCTCTGTCAGCCCCCTTCTCTCTGTCAGCCCCCCTTCTCTCTGTCAGCCCCCCTCCTCTCTGTCAGCCCCCCTCCTCTCTGTCAGCCCCCTTTCTCTCTGTCAGCCCCCTTCCTCTCTGTCAGCCCCCTTCCTCTCTGTCCTCAGTCAGCCCCTCCTGTCAACTTCCCTCCTCTCTGTCAGCCCCCCTCCTCTCTGTCAGCCCCCTTCCTCTCTGTCCTCTGTCAGCCCCCTTCCTCTCTGTCCTCTGTCAGCCCCCCTCCTCTCTGTCAGCCCCCTTCCTCTCTGTCCTCTGTCAGCCCCCTTCCTCTCTGTCCTCTGTCAGCCCCCTTCCTCTCTGTCCTCTGTCAGCCCCCTTCCCCTCTGTCCTCTGTCAGCCCCCTTCCTCTCTGTCCTCTGTCAGCCCCCTTCCTCTCTGTCCTCTGTCAGCCCCCCTCCTCTCTGTCAGCCCCCCTCCTCTCTGTCCTCTGTCAGCCCCCCTCCTCTCTGTCAGCCCCCCTCCTCTCTGTCAGCCCCCCTCCTCTCTGTCAGCCCCCCCCTCCTCTCTGTCAGCCCCCCTCCTCTCTGTCAGCCCCCTTCCTCTCTGTCAGCCCCCTTCCTCTCTGTCAGCCCCTTCCTCTCTGTCAGCCCCCTTCCTCTCTGTCAGCCCCCTTCCTCTCTGTCAGCCCCCTTCCTCTCTGTCAGCCCCCTTCCTCTCTGTCAGCCCCCTTCCTCTCTGTCAGCCCCCTTCCTCTCTGTCAGCCCCCTTCCTCTCTGTCAGCCCCCTCCTCTCTGTCAGCCCCCTTCCTCTCTGTCAGCCCCCCTCCTCTCTGTCAGCCCCCTTCCTCTCTGTCCTCTGTCAGCCCACCTCCTCTCTGTCAGCCCACCTCCTCTCTGACAGCCCACCTCCTCTCTGACAGCCCACCTCCTCTCTTTCAGCCCCCTTTCTCTCTGTCAGCCCCCTTTCTCTCTGTCAGCCCCCTTTCTCTCTGTCAGCCCCCTTTCTCTCTGTCAGCCCCCTTTCTCTCTGTCAGCCCCCTTCCTCTCTGTCAGCCCCCTTCCTCTCTGTCCTCAGTCAGCCCCTCCTGTCAACTTCCCTCCTCTCTTTCAGCCCCCCTCCTCTCTTTCAGCCCCCCTCCTCTCTGTCCTCTTTCAGTCCGCCTCCTCTATCAGCCCCCCTCCTCTCTGTCAGCCCCCCTCCTCTCTGTCAGCCCCCCTCCTCTCTGTCAGCCCCCCTCCTCTCTGTCAGCCCCCCTCCTCTCTGTCAGCCCACCTCCTCTCTTTCAGCCCCCTTTCTCTCTTTCAGCCCCCTTTCTCTCTGTCAGCCCCCTTTCTCTCTGTCAGCCCCCTTTCTCTCTGTCAGCCCCCTTTCTCTCTGTCAGCCCCCTTTCTCTCTGTCAGCCCCCTTCCTCTCTGTCCTCAGTCAGCCCCTCCTGTCAACTTCCCTCCTCTCTTTCAGCCCCCCTCCTCTCTTTCAGCCCCCCTCCTCTCTGTCCTCTTTCAGCCCCCCTCCTCTCTGTCAGCCCCCCTCCTCTCTGTCAGCCCCCCTCCTCTCTGTCAGCCCCCCTCCTCTCTGTCAGCCCCCCTCCTCTGTCAGCCCCCCTCCTCTCTGTCAGCCCCCCTCCTCTCTGTCAGCCCCCTTCCTCTCTGTCCTCTGTCAGCCCCCTTCCTCTCTGTCCTCTGTCAGCCCCCCTCCTCTCTGTCAGCCCCCTTCCTCTCTGTCCTCTGTCAGCCCCCTTCCTCTCTGTCCTCTGTCAGCCCCCTTCCTCTCTGTCCTCTGTCAGCCCCCTTCCCCTCTGTCCTCTGTCAGCCCCCTTCCTCTCTGTCCTCTGTCAGCCCCCTTCCTCTCTGTCCTCTGTCAGCCCACCTCCTCTCTGTCAGCCCCCCTCCTCTCTGTCAGCCCCCTTCCTCTCTGTCAGCCCCCTTCCTCTCTGTCAGCCCCCTTCCTCTCTGTCAGCCCCCTTCCTCTCTGTCAGCCCCCTTCCTCTCTGTCAGCCCCCTTCCTCTCTGTCAGCCCCCCTCCTCTCTGTCAGCCCCCTTCCTCTCTGTCCTCTGTCAGCCCCCTTCCTCTCTATCCTCTGTCAGCCCCCTTCCCCTCTGTCCTCTGTCAGCCCCCTTCCCCTCTGTCCTCTGTCAGCCCACCTCCTCTCTGTCAGCCCCCTTCCTCTCTGTCCTCAGTCAGCCCCTCCTGTCAACTTCCCTCCTCTCTTTCAGCCCCCCTCCTCTCTTTCAGCCCCCCTCCTCTCTTTCAGCCCCCCTCCTCTCTTTCAGCCCCCCTCCTCTCTGTCCTCTTTCAGTCCGCCTCCTCTGTCAGCCCCCCTCCTCTCTGTCAGCCCCCCTCCTCTCTGTCAGCCCCCTCCTCTCTGTCAGCCCCCTTCCTCTCTGTCCTCTGTCAGCCCCCCTCCTCTCTGTCCTCCGTCAGCTCTCTGTCCTCTGTCAGCCCCCCTCCTCTCTGTCCTCTGTCAGCCCCCTTCCTCTCTGTCAGCCCCCCTCCTCTCTGTCAGCCCCCCTCCTCTTTGTCAGCCCCCCTCCTCTTTGTCAGCCCCCCTCCTCTTTGTCAGCCCCCCTCCTCTCTGTCAGCCCCCCTCCTTTTTGTCAGCTCCCCTCCTCTCTGTCCTCTGTCAGCCCCCCTCCTCTCTGTCAGCCCCCTTCCTCTCTGTCCTCAGTCAGCCCACCTCCTCTCTGTCAGCCCACCTCCTCTCTGTCAGCCCCCTTCCTCTCTGTCCTCAGTCAGCCTCCCTCCTCTCTGTCAGCCTCCCTCCTCTCTGTCAGAGTCCTTCTGTCAGGGACATGTCGGTGGTCATCGGGCTAACATGCGTGCACATAGGTGCACGAAAGGCTTTTCCAAAGCAGTTCAGCTAAATTCCCCACTGGGGGGGGCGCTGGCGCGCTCCCGTTCGCGCTAGCGCCAAGGTCCCTTTAAAAGAATGTCAGTTACTTCCATCAGGTGCTGTTCGTCTGCAGCTCTGCACCTGAGTTCCTGTATCCTGCCTGTTGTTACTATTTGCTATTGACCCGGCTACATCTGACCATTCTACTGTCTCCTACCCTACCCGGCCTGCCTGACCTTGCTGATATCTGCCCCTCCTGTCAACTTCCCTCCTCTCTTTCAGCCCCCCTCCTCTCTTTCAGCCCCCCTCCGTCCTCTTTCAGTCCGCCTCCTCTGTCAGCCCCCTTCCTCTCTGTCTGCCCCCTTCCTCTCTGTCTGCCCCCTTCCTCTCTGTCTGCCCCCTTCCTCTCTGTCAGCCCCCTTCCTCTCTGTCAGCCCCCCTCCTCTCTGTCAGCTCCCCCTCCTCTCTGTCAGCCCCCCTTCCTCTTTGTCCTCAGTCAGCCCCCCTTCCTCTTTGTCCTCAGTCAGCCCCCCTTCCTCTCTGTCCTCAGTCAGCCCCCCCTTCTCTCTGTCCTAAGTCAGCCCCCTCCTCTCTGTCAGCCTATTCCTTTGTCGGTCCCCCTCCTCTCTTTAAGCCCGCCTCCTCTCTGTCAGCTCCCCTCCTCTCTTTCAGCCTGCCTCCTCTCTGTCAGCCCCCCCTCCTCTCTGTCAGCCCCCCCTCCTCTCTGTCAGCCTCCCCTCCTCTCTGTCAGCCTCCCCTCCTCTCTGTCAGAGTCCTTCTGTCAGGGACATGTCGGTGGTCGTCGGGCTAACATGCGTGCACATAGGTGCACGAAAGGCTTTTCCAGAGCAGTTCAGCTAAATTCCCCACTGGGGGGGCGCGGGCGCTCTCCCGTTCGCGCCCGTTCGCGCCAGCGCTGTTTGACGCCAAGGTCCCTTTAAAAGAATGTCAGTTACTTCCATCAGGTGCTGTTCGTCTGCAGCTCTGCACCCGAGTTCCTGTATCCTGCCTGTTGTTACTATTTGCTATTGACCCGGCTACGTCTGACCATTCTACTGTCTCCTACCCTACCCGCCTGACCTTGCTAATATCTGCCCCTCCTGTCAACTTCCCTCCTCTCTTTCAGCCCCCCTCCTCTCTGTCAGCCCCCCTCCTCTCTGTCAGCCCCCCTCCTCTCTGTCAGCCCCCCTCCTCTCTGTCAGCCCCCTTCCTCTCTGTCAGCCCCCCTCCTCTCTGTCAGCCCGCCTCCTCTCTGTCAGCCCCCCACCTCTCTGTCAGCCCCCTTCCTCTCTGTCAGCCCCCCTCCTCTCTGTCAGCCCCCTTCCTCTCTGTCAGCCCCCCTCCTCTCTGTCAGCCCCCTTCCTCTCTGTCCTCTGTCAGCCCCCCTCCTCTCTGTCCTCTGTCAGCCCCCCTCCTCTCTGTCCTCTGTCAGCCCCCTTCCTCTCTGTCAGCCCCCTTCCTCTCTGTCAGCCCCCTTCCTCTCTGTCAGCCCCCTTCCTCTCTGTCAGCCCCCTTCCTCTCTGTCAGCCCCCTTCCTCTCTGTCAGCTCCCCTCCTCTCTGTCCTCTGTCAGCCCCCTTCCTCTCTGTCCTCTGTCAGCCCCCTTCCTCTGTCAGCCTCCCTCCTCTCTGTCAGCCTCCCTCCTCTCTGTCAGCCTCCCTCCTCTCTGTCAGCCTCCTTCCTCTCTGTCAGAGTCCTTCTGTCAGGGACATGTCGGTGGTCGTCGGGCTAACATGCGTGCACATAGGTGCACGAAAGGCTTTTCCAGAGCAGTTCAGCTAAATTCCCCACTGGGGGCGCTGGCGCGCTCCCGTTCGCGCTAGCGCTGTTTGGCGCCAAAGTCCCTTTAAAAGAATGTCAGTTACTTCCATCAGGTGCTGTTCGTCTGCAGCTCTGCACCCGAGTTCCTGTATCCTGCCTGTTGTTACTATTTGCTATTGACCCGGCTACATCTGACCATTCTACTGTCTCCTACCCTACCCGGCCTGCCTGACCTTGCTGATATCTTGTGACCCGTTGCCGAACATTTGCCTGCCTGACTATTCTGTGATCATCTCTTCTGCCATATATCTGCCTGATCTCCTGCCAATACGGACTGTTTGACTCTGCTTTGCTTGTGTCCTGTGACGCTGCTCTTCCAGCTCCAGGTTCTGCTGCTGCAATATCCTTCACCTGCCTGCTTCTGGATCCGCTTCAGCTTACCTGCATCCGCAGTACAGCCACCCGGAGGAAGTCTCCTCAGCTCCTGTGTTGGCCATCGCAAGGACCTGCATCAGGCACTCCTACCCACTGTGCTCAGGAGACCTCTGTTCCCACTCCAGTGGCTCCTGAACCAGCGCTTAAGAGAGGTCTCCTTCTACCAGTCGGGCTCAACTACCAGGTACCTAATACCTTCCTTTCCGTCAGCCCCCCTCCTCTCTGTCCTCAGTCAGCCCCCTAATCCCTTTCAGCCGGCCTCCTCTCTGTCAGCCCCCCTTTACTCTGTCAGCCCCCCTTTACTCTGTCAGCCCCCCTTTACTCTGTCAGCCCCCCTTTACTCTGTCAGCCCCCCTTTACTCTGTCAGCCCCCCTTTACTCTGTCAGCCCCCCTTTACTCTGTCAGCCCCCCTTTACTCTGTCCGCCTATTCCTTTGTCAACCCCCCTCCTCTGTCAGCGCCCCTCCTCTCTGTCAGCCCCCTCCTTTTTGTCAGCTCCCCTCCTCTCTGTCCTCTGTCAGCCCCTCTCCTCTCTTTCAGCCCCCCTCCTCTCTTTCAGCACCCTTCCTCTCTGTCAGCGCCCTTCCTCTCTGTCAGCCCCCCTCCTCTCTGTCAGCCCCCCTCCTCTCTGTCAGCCCCCCTCCTCTCTGTCAGCCTATTCCTTTGTCAGCCCCCCTCCTCTGTCAGCCCCCCACTCTCTTTTAGCCCGCCTCCTCTGTCAACTCCCTCCTCTCTGTCAGCCTTCTTCCTCTTTCAGCCCCCTTCCTCTGTGTCCTCCGTCAGCACCCCTCCTCTCTGTCAGGCCTCTTCCTCTCTGTCCTCTCACAGTCCCCCTCCTCCTGTCATCCCCCCTCCTCTGTCAGCCCACCTCCTCTTTGTCAGTGCCCTTACTCTGTCAACCCCTCCTCCTCTCTGTCAGCCTATTCCTTTGTCAGCCCCCCTCCTCTGTCAGCCCCCCTCCTCTGTCAACCCCCCTCCTCTGTCAACCCCCCTCCTCTGTCAACCCCCCTCCTCTGTCAACCCTCCTCCTCCTCTCCGTCAGCCCTCCTCCTCCTCCTCTCTGTCAGCCCTCCTCCTCCTCTCTGTCAGCCCTCCTCCTCCTCTCTGTCAGCCCTCCTCCTCCTCTCTGTCAGCCCTCCTCCTCCTCTCTGTCAGCCCTCCTCCTCCTCTCTGTCAGCCCTCCTCCTCCTCTCTGTCAGCCCTCCTCCTCCTCTCTGTCAGCCCTCCTCCTCCTCTCCGTCAGCCCTCCTCCTCTCTGTCCTGTCAGCACCCCTCCTCTCTGTCAGTCCCCTAATCTTTCAGCCCCCCTCCTCTCTGTCAGCCCCCCCATCCTCTGTCAGCACCCTCCTCTCTCTCAGCCCCCCTCCTCTTTGTCCTCTGTCACCCCCCCCCCTCTCTTTCAGCCCCCCTCCTCTCTTTCAGTGCCCCTGCTCTCTGTCCTCTGTCAGACCCCACTCCTTCTCTCCCCTGTTTTCCCCCCACCCCCCAAAATTACACTGGGAGGCTCCCCACCAAACATTACACACTAAATATACACTATATCGTACATTACACTCTCCTGCACAAATATACACTATATTGTACATTTCACACGCCTGTACTATATACACTTTTTGTTGTATATAACACACTCTGAACTATATACACTATATTGTACATGATACACACTCCTGTACTATATACACTATATTGTACATTACACACTCCTACACTATATAGACACACACTATATTGTACATTATACACACCTGCGCTATATACATTACATTGTACATTACACACTCCTGCACTACATTGTACACACCTGCACTATATGCACATTACACACTCCTGCACTATAAACACACACACTATATTGTACATTACACACACCTGCACTATATACACTTCGTTGTACATTACACACACCTGTACTATACACACTATATTGCACATTACACACACCTGCACTATATTGTACACACCTGCAGTATACACACTATATTGTACATTACACACTACTGTGACGGGAGTCATTTTTGGGTGCAGGGTGCACAGGGACTTGATGGGGACTTCCCTATGGCTTTCCCCGTGACATAATGCCTGACCCCGCCCCCCTCTGACGTCACAGGGAAAGCCATAGGGAAGTCCCCATGCGTCAGAGGTGGGCGGGCCACCCGGTGGCCCCACCCTCCGTTATATAAGAAGTGTCAGAAGAAGAGAAGCGTCACACAGCGGGAGCCTCTCATGGATGCGGAGCGGCCCGAGAACAAAGCGGGGAAGAAGACGCCGCGGAGGAAGAGGCCGGAGGAGAACACCGGAGCAAGAAGCAGAAGATCGGAGGAAGAACCAGAGGAAGAAGAAGAAGATGGAGGAAGAAACCGAAGGAAGATAGAAAGAAGGAAGAAGACCCGAAGAAGATGGAAAGAAGACTTTTTTTTAAACAATCTTTTTATTGAGTTTTTGCACTGAAAAAACTATACATTTACAATAACTCAAACCAGACGGGCAACATACCCGTCCTCGATATGGCCACGCAGGGCCCAAACATTAGAGAACTAACATAGTTCAACTACTCCCCTTTCCCCCGTCCCGACCCACTGCCACGACCTTATGAGTTTATTTATATTGAATATCCAGACATATTTGCCAAATGTGTGCACTGTCCTCAGCCTTCATAGTTTAGTCATCCTTCCTTGCGCATAGAATTATATCAGAAAGCAGCAACCCCTGAGGCACGACAAAGCACCAGCTAGCCTGGCAATTCTCACTTTAACTCAATTAAAACACCTCTGTCAGCATACATTCGTTAAAATTTAGCCCACCGTTTCTGATGAGTCCAACCATGCTTGCCATACTTTAGTAAATTTTTTGGGACAACCTCTGGCTCTATATGTAGCTTTATATAAAGGGATTGCTGAGTTTACCAAACCCTTCCAAAAGGATATTGTGGGTGCAGCTGAGCTTTTCCATCGCAACAGTATGGCTTTCCTGCCATAGAACAGCCCTATATTCAATAGTGTGCGATGTGCCAATGAAGGCACCACTTCTTCCACTAAACCAATGAGACACACCCTAGGAGTTAAAAGGTACTGGAATACCAAGTACCTCCGACAGACAACCCGTGACCTCTGTCCAAAAATTTTTTATTGCTGGACATCCCCAGAATATGTGCTCAGCATCCGCTGGAGAGTATACACATCTCCAACATTTGCCATCTGTTGATGGATATATGCACGAAAGCCTAGCTGGGGTGAGATAGATTTGATGCAAAAATTTGAATTGGATTAAACGATCCCTGGCTGATACTAAATGTTTAAACGGGTGGTCCCACATATGATTCCAGTCTTCTCCTTGAATATCAGGAATCTCCATCTCCCATTTTCCCCTGCATCTGGATACACCCTGTGGAGTTTTCTTAAAAAGGGCTTTATATATTGTTGATAAAGGTTTAGTTAGCTCCTCTTCAGTCAAAATGCTCTCAAGTGTTGAGGGGAGATATTCCACCCTTTCTGT
The DNA here is from genome assembly GCF_042186555.1 of Aquarana catesbeiana. Taxonomy (NCBI): domain Eukaryota; kingdom Metazoa; phylum Chordata; class Amphibia; order Anura; family Ranidae; genus Aquarana; species Aquarana catesbeiana. The sequence goes on along the minus strand of NC_133325.1, from coordinate 809,113,310 downwards.
CACCAAACTGCTCCCTAAAAGCATGGCGCAGCTGTAGGTACTGGAAGAAGGCGGAATTTGGAAGACTATGCCTTTCTTTGAGTTGATCAAAGGTTAGAAGTTAGAGATGTGTATACTCTCCAGCGGATGCTGAGCACATATTCTGGGGATGTCCAGCAATAAAAATTTTTTGACAGAGGTCACGGGTTGTCTGTCGGAGGTACTTGGTATTCCAGTACCTTTTAACTCCTAGGGTGTGTCTCATTGGTTTAGTGGAAGAAGTGGTGCCTTCATTGGCACGTGTAATATCCTCCAGTTTTTTAATGCCCTTATCTGCCCATAAAGTAGGATCTGGGATAGAGCAAAATGCGATAAATTTTGGTTAAACCATAACGTTGTTGATGGTGAGACTCCCAGATAACTATGCGATACCAGGGTAGTAGTAATTTCCCATGCCCTTACGGTGGCTTTCATTGAGACAGCTATAGGAAAGATTGATTTTGGACCTCTGTAAAGGGCCAGTCTCAAGCTTTTCGTATGAGCCCATGTGCGCCACCTCTAGCACAGTAGCAGAGTCTCCAGCATCAGCCGTCAGCCAGCGTCTGGCAAACACCATCTGACCAGCCAGATATTTATGCCAGTCTGGGAGTGCCAACCCTCCCTGTCCCCACGGCTCCTGTAGGGTTTTTATATTAATTCTGGGTGACTTTGGATACCAGATGATGGATCCTTTTATTCCATCAAGGGTGGTACAAAAAACCTTTGAAATCCAGGTGGGGGAGTGGCGTAAAAAATACAAAATAACGGATAGGAATTTCATTTTAATCAGACTAACTCTTCCCATTAGCGAGAGGGGTAACTTTTTCCATATTTGTGTTTTTTGCTTTAACCTGGTCACCAATGGAAGGAGATTTAGTTTCATATAATCGTGGATATTATCCGTGATTTTAACCCCTAGATACGTGATAGAGGAAACCCATCTCAATGGAAGAGCATCATCCTACCTGGCCTGTGCCTCAGGACCCAGCGGCAATATAGACGACTTGCTCCAATTCACTCGTAATCCTGAGTACGTGGCAAATTTATCCATAATTTTAAGAGCTGCTATAAGAGAAGGCCCCAGGTCTTTTAGGAATAGCAGCAAGTCGTCAGCATATAGCGCTACACATTCAGTAATAGATCCCACTTGAACCCCTCCTACTTCACTGGATTGTCTTAGTGCCCTAGCAATAGGTTCCATCATTAGTGCAAAAATAAATGGGGAGAGCGGACACCCCTGTCTAGTGCCTCTACCAATATTAAAAAAATCAGAGACTGTCAAACCCAGCCCAATTGCTGTCCAGGGGGCCTTGTATAACATCTCTATCCAACGACAAAAAATGGGCCCAAAGCCCCCAGAACCTTATGCATGTATGACCAATCTACTGTGTCAAAAGCCCTCGATGTCTATAGAGACCACGACTTTAGCTGGTGACTCAGAGATGTCTAGTTGGAGATGCGTGAACAGTCTTCTCAGGTTCGTGTCTGTGGACATGCCAGGCATAAAACCCGTTTGGTCGATATCCACCACAGTAGAGATGATCTTTGCTACCCGTGACGCTAAAACCTTAGCAAGAATCTTCAGATCCATATTTAACAAAGCAATAGGTCTATACGAGGAACATTCTTTGGGGTCCTTGTCTGGCTTCAAGAGTAGCACCATATAGGCCTCCATCATTGACTCCGGCAAAAATCCCTGTTCCCAACAATACATAAAAAGTTTTGTCAATCTAGGAGGCAACTGGGATAAGTACGTCTTAGAGAAGTCTGCAGGAAACCCATCCCGACCCGGTGCCTTTTGAGGGGGAAATGCTTGTATGGCTGCCTCCACTTCCAAGACAGAGATTGGTTCCTCCAAAGCTGCAGCATCCTCATCTGACAACTTCGGCATAGACAGATTTTGCAACAACTCAGTTAATTCTAGTTGGCTATAAGGAGGTAAGGGCGAGTACAACTGAATAGAAACGTACAAACTCTTCTAGGATAGCCGCTGGTTCAGTAATGAGGTTTCTACCCTCCCCTTTCACCACTGGAATACTGACCGGTGTCTTTTGTTCCGCAACCAGATTGGCCAAAAGCTTACCATTTTTATCTCCTTCAGCAAAGATGGTCTCCACCCTCTGTCTGATCTCATTGCTAGCCAATGTTTTAAAATGTATATCAACTGAGCTTCTAGAGTCCAACAAGCATAAATAAATGTCCTCCGAAGGAGAGTCCGCATGAAGCTGTGCAGCTTCCCGTTCTTTGGACAGGAGGGACTCACCCTCATAGATCTGATACTTTTTGGCCGACCTGATTGTAGAAATGCATTCCCCCTTACTACAGTCTTAAAAGCATCCCATTCTACTGAGGGAGTAACCGAGCCCTCATTTGCCTTCCAGTACACGTCTATCGATTCTTGTACACGAGTACATACTTGCTCCTCCAATAACCATCCTGGTGACAGCCTCCAACACCCTTTTTTCAGACCCGAAGGAAAGGCAAGCGTAATCATAAGAGGGTTATGATCGGAGACCCCACCTGATAGATATTCCGAAGCACATACATGTTTTAGAAGGGAGTCATTTCCAAAAGCTAGATCAATCCTTGCTGAGGACCTGTGTGTGGAGGATAGGTGAGAATATGAAATGGTGTCTGGATGTTTCCATCTCCAAATTTCTGTCACACCCGCCATGGCTGCCCAGGAGCAGAGATCCACCGATGCCCCTCTGGAGGCATTAGAGGAGTCCAACACCCCGCCCAGAATGGCATTATAGTCTCCCATGAGGAGCATAGGAATATGAATAAATGGATCCAATGTTACCATTAAATCATATAGTAGTTTTACCTGAAAGGGTGGAGGCAGATAAATATTTACCAATAGGAGTTTGTGATTACATACTTCAAAGGAGACCACCACATATCGACCACCCGGATCAGAAATCACCTGGTGGACTGTACAAGCTCTTGCTTTACTTATCAATATAGATACACCTCTTGCGTATGTAGAATACGTGGAATGTATCGTCCTTTGCATCCAATGTTTGCGTAGAGATAAAATTTTGCTACCCTCCAAGTGGGTCTCCTGCAGGAGGATGATATGTGGTTTCATCTGTCTAAGGCACTGAAAAACCGCTGCCCTTTTAAAAACGTATTATTTAAACCTCTGACATTCCATGACATAATTTTGATTCTGCTATCCATTAGAGAATATAACATGGAAAGAAGACTTTAAATAAAGGAATTGTCAAAAACTGTCTGTCATTTTTAAGGGGGCTTCCAGATTCTGATAAGCCCCCCGCCTGCAGACCCCCACAACCACCGGGTAAGGGTTGTGGGGATGAGGCCCTTTGTCCCCATCAACATGGGGACAAGGTGCTTTGGGGGGCTACCCCAAAGCACCCTCCCAATGTTGAGGGCATGGGGCCTGGTATGGTTCAGGAGGGGGGGCGCCCTCTCTCCCCCACCTCTTTTTTCTGCGGCCTGCCAGGTTGCGTGCTAAGATAAGGTTCTGGTATGGATTTTGAGGGGGACCCCCACACCATTTTTTTTATTTTGGCGCGGGGTTCCCCTTAATATCCATACTAGACCTGAAGGACCTGGTATGGAATTTCAGGGGACCCCACGCATTTTTTTTTCCTTAATTTTGGTTCGGGGTTCCCCTGTGGGGAAATCCCATGCTGTTTTTATCAGTGAACTGTTGTGTATTGTCGGACCGACAATTTATTAATAGCCACGAGTAGTTTTAAATAACTTGTATTCTTTTAGAAATGTCATTTTGGTGTCAGACTGTTCTAAACTCTGGAAACATGCGCCCCTATACAGGCATACTATAGACACCCCCCAGGTACAAGATTTAAAGGAATATTACACTTTTATTGTTTCACTTTAAGCATTAATAAAATCACTGCTCCCGAAAAAAGGCCGTTTTTAAAACTTATTTTTGCATTGATTCATGTCCCCTGGGGCAGGACCCAGGTCCCCAAACACTTTTTATGACAATAACTTGCATATTAGCCTTTAAAATTAGCACTTTTGTTTATTCATGTTCGTGTCCCATAGACTTTAACGGTGTTCGTGTTCAAACAATTTATTTTGCGATCCATAGGATCCCTAAAAGAGACCGAATCCTCCAGCGGAAGCGTAATGTGGCAGGCGAATATACATAATGAAGCATCCACATTAGGTGTAGTGTCCCAAGGGGTACAGCTTCAATACTCCATTATGCACATTGAGCTTCTTCTCAGCCCCCCCAGTCATCGTCAATTACTTCTTTAATTTCAGAAATGCATGGGAAGGAAGGTAACGATTTCTTTAAATACGGGTAGTATCTTTGCTGTTTCTTTGGAGGCGACGATTCTTCCTGCCACTTCATCGCATCCTTAACAGCCTCCACCAGGGGGGAACCAGTGCAAAAATCAAACGTATGCGATTCTGAGACCATCTCAGCCTCAGATGGATCCGAATTGCTATCGACTTCAGAGTTAAAACGCACTGAAAACACATGATCTGAATCTGCAGATGGTGAAGATACAGAAGAATGAGCAGGATTCCTTGAAACACTCTTTAACCCTTCCTTGACTGCGTGCTTAATGTAGGATTTAACCAGGCGTGCTTTCTCAGCATTGTCCTGAGCCGATGTCTTGACCTCTCTTGGCTCTGGTCCGAGCGACTAAAGTGAGGTAAGAATGCTGTGACAACAGGCGTCTATCCAGCTGCATGCGACTCTGCGATTTGTCATGTCTAGTCCCTTCTTTACTCTTTTGAGGCTGGGATGCTGATTTGGAACCTCTTTGCGGGAGTTTATCTCGTAGTGGGCCCTTCTCTCTGTAAAACACAGAGGATGTGCTCTCTTAAAAAATAAATAGAAAAAAAAAATTTTTTGTTTAAAACAAAAATAAATAAATACAAATTAAATAAACTTCTCCATCCAAATCTTCGGTGCTTAAGGCAGCTAGGCAGGCAGGCAAAATTCCCCAGTCCTAGCAGGTACAGGATAATAAAAATACTCTGACAGACAAGTAACAGCAGAAAGTACCTGGAAGGAGGCTTACCAGAGCAGAGAAGCAGATTGACCAGCTGGAGGCTGAGATCAGTCCAGAGGACAGAGGCTGCTGCAAATCAGCAGTGAGCATTCTGGTGTTTGCTAGACAACCCAAAGAGGAAGCTACCTCTGACCTCACCTGCTCAACTCTGAGCTTCCTGAAAAGAGTACATGTGGAGGAGGTGAACTACAAGACCCAAGGAGCCAAACCATGAACACACAAAAACATGTAAGGAGAGAGTGCCCGCACCTGCCTAACAAAATTATATACAGTCATTTATACTGCCAGTGACCTTTGCCAGTAATACAGTCATTTATACTGTACCATACAATCCCAGCACCACGGGAACCCACCTCCTCAGGAGATTTACAGCCTTAATGGGGGGGTCTTCTGAACCGGGAGAGGCTGAACCCAACAGGATGGATGGATGGATAGAGAAGAAGAAGAAGAAGAAACATAAATAAATAAAAATAAGCTTTAAAAGGCGTCCGGAGCAAGGACGAAAAAATAGCACTGGTGTGGGCAGATAGCCGCCCTTTTATGGGCTAGAAAAGCGGTGGTACTGGAGGGGTCAGAGAGGGCGGAGCTGACCCATAGTAGGCTGACATGGGGAGGTCCAGGAAATTGTACATTACACACTCCTGCACTATATACACTATATTGTACATTACACACTCCTGTACTATATATACTATATTGTACATGACACACTGCACTATATACACTATATTGTACATTACACACTCTGCACTATATAAACTATATTGTACATTACACACTCTGTACTATATACACTATATTGTACATTACACACTCTGCACTATATACACTATATTGTACATTACACACTCTGCACTATATACACTATATTGTACATACACACTCTGCACTATATACACTATATTGTACATACACACTCTGCACTATATACACTATATTGTACATTACACACTCTGCACTATATAAACTATATTGTACATTACACACTCTGTACTATATACACTATATTGTACATTACACACTCTGCACTATATACACTATATTGTACATTACACACTCTGCACTATATACACTATATTGTACATTACACACTCTGCACCATATACACTATATTGTACATTACACACTCTGCACTATATACACTATATTGTACATTACACACTCTGCACTATATACACTATATTGTACATTACACACTCTGCACTATATACACTATATTGTACATTACACACTCTGCACTATATACACTATATTGTACATTACACACACTCTGCACTATATACACTATATTGTACATTACACACTCCTGTACTATATATACTATATTGTACATTACACACTCTATGCACTATATACACACAATATTGTACATTACACACTCCTGCAATATATACATTATATTGTACATTACACACTCTGCACTATATACACTATATTGTACATTACACACACCTGCACTATATACACTATATTGTACATTACACACTCCTGTACTATATACACTATATTGTACATTACACACTCTGCACTATATACACTATATTGTACATTACACACTCTGCACCATATACACTATATTGTACATTACACACTCTGCACTATATACACTATATTGTACATTACACACTCTGCACTATATACACTATATTGTACATTACACACTCTGCACTATATTGTACATTACACACACTCTGCACTATATACACTATATTGTACATTACACACTCCTGTACTATATATACTATATTGTACATTACACACTCTATGCACTATATACACAATATTGTACATTACACACTCCTGCAATATATACATTATATTGTACATTACACACTCTGCACTATATACACTATATTGTAAATTACACACATCTGCACTATATACACTATATTGTACATTACACACTTTGCACTATATACAGTATATTATACATTAGACACTCCTGCACTATATACACTATATTATACATTACACACTCCTGCACTATATACACTATATTGTACATTACACACTCCTGTACTATATACACTATATTGTACATTACACACTATATTGTACATTACACACTCCTGTACTATATACACTATATTATACATTACACACTTTGCACTATATACACTATATTGTACATTACACACTCCTGCACTATATACACTATATTGTACATTACACACTCTGCACTATATACACTATATTGTACATTACACACTCTGCACTATATACACTATATTGTACATTACACACTCCTGTACTATATACACTATATTATACATTACACACTCCTGCACTATATACACTATATTGTACATTACACACTCCTGCACTATATACACTATATTGTACATTACACACTCTGCACTTTATACACTATATTGTACATTACACACACCTGCACTATATACACTATATTGTACATTACACACTCTGCACCATATACACTATATTGTACATTACACACTCTGCACTATATACACTATATTGTACATTACACACTCTGCACTATATACACTATATTGTACATTACACACTCTGCACTATATACACTATATTGTACATTACACACTCCTGCACTATATACACTATATTGTACATTACACACTCTGCACTTTATACACTATATTGTACATTACACACACCTGCACTATATACACTATATTGTACATTACACACTCTGCACCATATACACTATATTGTACATTACACACTCTGCACTATATACACTATATTGTACATTACACACTCTGCACTATATACACTATATTGTACATTACACACTCTGCACCATATACACTATATTGTACATTACACACTCTGCACTATATACACAATATTGTACATTACACACTCCTGCACTGTATACATTATATTGTACATTACACACTCTGCACTATATACACTATATTGTAAATTAAACACATCTGCACTATATACACTATATTGTACATTACACACTTTGCACTATATACACTATATTGTACATTACACACTCTGCACTATATACACTATATTGTACATTACACACTCCTGCACTATATACACTATATTGTACATTACACACTCTGCACTATATACACTATATTGTACATTACACACTCCTGCACTATATTGTACATTACACACTCTACACTATATACACTATATTGTACATTACACACTCTGCACTATATTGTACATGACACACTCCTGTAGTATATACACTATATTGTACATTACACACACCTGCACTATATACACTATATTGTACATTACACACCTGCTCTATATACACTATATTGTACATTACACACACTCCTGCACTATATACACTATATTGTACATTACACACTCTGCACTATATACACTATATTGTACATTACACACTCCTGCACTATATACACTATATTGTACATTACACACTCCTGTACTATATACACTATATTGTACATTACACACTCCTGTACTATATACACTATATTGTACATTACACACTCTGAATTATATACACTATATTGTACATTACACACTCTGCACTATATACACTATATTGTACATTACACACTCTGCACTATATACACTATATTGTACATTACACACTCTGCACTATATACACTATATTGTACATTACACACTCCTGCACTATATACACTATATTGTACATTACACACTCCTGCACTATATACACTATATTGTACATTACATACTCTGCACTATATACACTATATTGTACATTATTCACTCCTGCACTGTATACACTATATTGTACATTACACACTCTGCACTATATTGTACATTACACACACCTGCACTATATACACTATATTGTACATTACACACTCCTGTACTATATATACTATATTGTACATTACACAATCCTGCTCTGTAGACACTATATTGTACATTACACACTCCTGCACTATATACACTATATTGTACATTACACACTCTGCACTATATACACTATATTGTACATTACACACTCCTGCACTATATACACTATATTGTACATTACACACTCTGCACTTTATACACTATATTGTACATTACACACACTCTGCACTATATACACTGTATTGTACATTACACACTCCTGCACTATATACACTATATTGTACATTACACACTCCTGCACTATATACACTATATTGTACATTACACACTCTGCACTGTATACACTATATTGTACATTACACACTCTGCACTATATACACTATATTGTACATTACACACTCTGCACTATATACACTATATTGTACATTACACACTCTGCACTATATACACTATATTGTACATTACACACTCTGCACTATATACACTATATTGCACATTACACACTCTGCACTATATACACTATATTGTACATTACACACTCTGCACTATATACACTATATTGTACATTACACACTCCTGCACTATATACACTATATTGTACATTACACACTCCTGCACTATATACACTATATTGTACATTACACGCACTCTGCACTATATACACTATATTGTACATTACACACTCCTGCACTATATACACTATATTGTACATTACACACTCTGCACTGTATACACTATATTGTACATTACACACTCTGCACTATATACACTATATTGTACATTACACACTCTGCATTATATACACTATATTGTACATTACACACTCTGCACTGTATACACTATATTGTACATTAAACACTGCACTATATACACTATATTGTACATTACACACTCTGCACTATATATACTATATTGTACATTACACACACTCTGCACTATATACACTATATTGTACATTACACACTCCTACACTATATACACTGTATTGTACATTACACACTCCTGGACTATATACACTATATTGTACATTACACACTCTGCACTATATACACTATATTGTACATTACACACTCTGCACTATATTGTACATTACACACACCTGCACTATATACACTATATTGTACATTACACACTCCTGTACTATATACACTATATTGTACATTACACACTCTGCACTATATACACTATATTGTACATTACACACTCCTGCACTATATACACTATATTGTACATTACACACTCTGCACTATATACACTATATTGTACATTACACACTCTGCACTATATACACTATATTGTACATTACACACTCTGCACTATATTGTACATTACACACACCTGCACTATACACACTATATTGTACATTACACACTCTGCACTATATTGTACATTACACACACCTGCACTATATACACTATATTGTACATTACACACTCTGCACTATATTGTACATTACACACACCTGCACTATATACACTATATTGTACATTACACACTCCTGTACTATATACACTATATTGTACATTACACACTCTGCACTATATACACTATATTGTACATTACACACTCTGCATTATATACACTATATTGTACATTACACACACCTGCACTATATACACTATATTGTACATTACACACTCCTGTACTATATACACTATATTGTACATTACACACTCTGCACTATATACACTATATTGTACATTACACACTCTGCACTATATACACTATATTGTACATTACACACTCTGCACTATATACACTATATTGTACATTAATCAATCTTGCTCTGTAGACACTATATTGTACATTACACACACCTGCACTATATACACTATATTGTACATTACACACTCTGCACTATATACACTATATTGTACATTACACACTCCTGCACTATATACACTATATTGTACATTACACACTCTGCACTATATACACTATATTGTACATTACACACTCCTGCACTATATACACTATATTGTACATTACACACTCCTGCACTATATACACTATATTGTACATTACACACTCCTGCACTATATACACTATATTGTACATTACACACTCCTGCACTATATACACTATATTGTACATTACACACACTCCTGCACTATATTGTACATTACACACTCTGCACTATATACACTATATTGTACATTACACACTCTGCACTATATACACTATATTGTACATTACACACTCCTGCACTATATACACTATATTGTACATTACACACTCCTGCACTATATACACTATTTTGTACATTACACACTCTGCACTATATACACTATATTGTACATACACACTCTGCACTATATACACTATATTGTACATTACACACTCTGCACTATATACACTATATTGTACAATACACACTCCTGCACTATATCCACTATATTGTACATTACACACTCCTGTACTATATACACTATATTGTACATTACACACTCCTGCACTATATACACTATATTGTACATTACACACTCTGCACTATATACACTATATTGTACATTACACACTCCTGCACTATATACACTATATTGTACATTACACACTCCTGCACTATATACACTATATTGTACATTACACACTCTGCACTATATACACTATATTGTACATACACACTCTGCACTATATACACTATATTGTACATTACACACTCTGCACTATATACACTATATTGTACAATACACACTCCTGCACTATATCCACTATATTGTACATTACACACACCTGCACTATATACACTATATTGTACATTACACACTCCTGCACTATATACACTATATTGTACAATACACACTCCTGCACTACATACACTATACTGTAAGTTACACACACCTGCACTATATACACTATATTGTACATTACACACACCTGCACTATATACACTATATTGTACATTACACACTCTGCACTATATACACTATATTGTACATTACACACTCTGCACTATATACACTATATTGTACATTACACACTCTGCACTATATACACTATATTGTACATTACACACTCTGCACTATATACACTATATTGTACATTACACACTCTGCACTATATACACTATATTGTACATTACACACACTCTGCACTATATACACTATATTGTACATTACACACTCCTGTACTATATATACTATATTGTACATGACACACTTCTGTAGTATAGACACTATATTGTACATTACACACTCTGCACTATATACACTATATTATACATTACACACTCCTGCACTATATACATTATATTGTACATTACACACTCCTGCACTATATACACTATATTATACATTACACACTCCTGTACTATATACACTATATTGTATATTACACACACTCTGCACTATATACACTATATTGTACATTACACACTCCTGCACTATATACACTATATTGTACATTACACACTATATTGTACATTACACACTCCTGTACTATATACACTATATTATACATTACACACTCTGCACTATATACACTATATTGTACATTACACACTATATTGTACATTACACACTCCTGTACTATATACACTATATTATACATTACACACTCTGCATTATATACACTATATTGTACATCACACACTCTGCACTATATTGTACATTACACACTCCTGTACTATATACACTATATTATACATTACACACTCTGCACTATATACACTATATTGTACATTACACACTCCTGCACTATATACACTATATTGTACATTACACACTCCTGCACTATATACACTATATTGTACATTACACACTCTGCACTATATACACTATATTGTACATTACACACACTCTGCACCATATACACTATATTGTACATTACACACTCCTGCACTATATACACTATATTGTACATTACACACACTCCTGCACTATATTGTACATTACACACTCTGCACTATATACAGTATATTGTACATTACACACTCTGCACTATATACACTGTATTGTACATTACACACTCTGCACTATATACACTGTATTGCACATTACACACTCTGCACTATATACACTATATTGTACATTACACACTCTGCACTATATACACTATATTGTACATTACACACTCTTCACTATATACACTATATTGTACATTACACACTGTGCACTATATACACTATATTGTACATTACACACTCTGCACTATATACACTATATTGTACATTACACACTCTGCACTATATACACTATATTGTACATTACACACTCCTGCACTATATACAATACATTGTACATTACACACTCCTGCACTATATACACTATATTGTACATTACACACTCCTGCTCTATAGACACTATATTGTACATTACACACTCCTGCACTATATACACTATATTGTACATTACACACACTCTGCACTATATACACTATATTGTACATTACACACTCCTGCACTATATACACTATATTGTACATTACACACTCCTGTACTATATACACTATATTGTACATTACACACTCCTGCACTATATACACTATATTGTACATTACACACTCCTGTACTATATATACTATATTGTACATTACACACTCCTGTACTATATACACTATATTGTACATTACACACTCCTGCACTATATACACTATATTGTACATTACACACTCCTGTACTATATACACTATATTGTACATTACACACTCTGCACTATATACACTATATTGTACATTACACACTCCTGTACTATATACACTATATTGTACATTACACACACTCCTGCACTATATACACTATATTGTACATTACACACTCTGCACTATATACACTATATTGTACATTACACACTCTGCACTATATACACTATTTTGTACATTACACACTCCTGTACTATATACACTATATTGTACATTACACACACTCTGCACTATATACACTATATTGTACATTACACACTCCTGTAATATATACACTATATTGTACATTACACACACTCCTGCACTATATACAATACATTGTACATTACACACTCCTGCACTATATACACTGTATTGTACATTACACACTCCTGTACTATATACACTATATTGTACATTACACACTCCTGCACTATATACACTATATTGTACATTACACACTCCTGTACTATATACACTATATTGTACATTACACACTATATTGTACATTACACACTCCTGTACTATATACACTATATTATACATTACACACTTTGCACTATATACACTATATTGTACATTACACACACTCTGCACTATATTGTACATTACACACTCTGCACTATATACACTATATTGTACATTACACACTCCTGCACTATATACACTATATTGTACATTACACACACTCTGCACTATATACACTATATTGTACATTACACACTCCTGCACTATATACACTATATTGTACATTACACACTCTGCACTATATACACTATATTATACATTACACACTCCTGCACTATATACACTATATTGTACATTACACACTCCTGTACTATATACACTATATTGTACATTACACACTATATTGTACATTACACACTCCTGTACTATATACACTATATTATACATTACACACTCTGCACTATATACACTATATTGTACATTGCACACTTTGCACTATATACACTATATTATACATTACACACTCCTGCACTATATACACTATATTATACATTACACACTCCTGCACTATATACACTATATTATACATTACACACTCCTGCACTATATACACTATATTGTACATTACACACTCCTGTACTATATACACTATATTGTACATTACACACTATATTGTACATTACACACTCCTGTACTATATACACTATATTATACATTACACACTTTGCACTATATACACTATATTGTACATTACACACACTCTGCACTATATACACTATATTGTACATTACACACTCTGCACTATATACACTATATTGTACATTACACACTCCTGCACTATATACACTATATTGTACATTACACACACTCTGCACTATATACACTATATTGTACATTACACACTCCTGCACTATATACACTATATTGTACATTACACACTCTGCACTATATACACTATATTGTACATTACACACTCCTGCACTATATACACTATATTGTACATTACACACACTCTGCACTATATACACTATGTTGTACATTACACACTCTGTACTATATACACTATATTGTACATTACACACTCCTGCACTATATACACTATATTGTACATTACACACTCTGCACTATATACACTATATTGTACATTACACACTCTGCACTATATACACTATATTGTACATTACACACTCCTGTACTATATACACTATATTATACATTACACACTCCTGCACTATATACACTATATTGTACATTACACACTCCTGCACTATATACACTATATTATACATTACACACTCCTGCACTATATACACTATATTGTACATTACACACTCCTGCACTATATACACTATATTGTACATTACACACTCCTGCACTATATACACTATATTGTACATTACACACACCTGCACTATATACACTATATTGTACATTACACACTCTGCACCATATACACTATATTGTACATTACACACTCCTGCACTATATACACTATATTGTACATTACACACTCTGCACTATATACACTATATTGTACATTACACACTCTGCACTATACACACTATATTGTACATTACACACTCTGCACTATATACACTATATTGTACATTACACACTCTGCACCATATACACTATATTGTACATTACACACTCTGCACTATATACACAATATTGTACATTACACACTCCTGCACTGTATACATTATATTGTACATTACACACTCTGCACTATATACACTATATTGTAAATTAAACACATCTGCACTATATACACTATATTGTACATTACACACTCCTGTACTATATATACTATATTGTACATGACACACTTCTGTAGTATAGACACTATATTGTACATTACACACTCTGCACTATATACACTATATTATACATTACACACTCCTGCACTATATACATTATATTGTACATTACACACTCCTGCACTATATACACTATATTATACATTACACACTCCTGTACTATATACACTATATTGTATATTACACACACTCTGCACTATATACACTATATTGTACATTACACACTCCTGCACTATATACACTATATTGTACATTACACACTATATTGTACATTACACACTCCTGTACTATATACACTATATTATACATTACACACTCTGCACTATATACACTATATTGTACATTACACACTATATTGTACATTACACACTCCTGTACTATATACACTATATTATACATTACACACTCTGCATTATATACACTATATTGTACATCACACACTCTGCACTATATTGTACATTACACACTCCCGTACTATATACACTATATTATACATTACACACTCTGCACTATATACACTATATTGTACATTACACACTCCTGCACTATATACACTATATTGTACATTACACACTCCTGCACTATATACACTATATTGTACATTACACACTCTGCACTATATACACTATATTGTACATTACACACTCTGCACTATATACACTATATTGTACATTACACACTCCTGCACTATATTGTACATTACACACTCCTGCACTATATTGTACATTACACACTCTGCACTATATACACTATATTGTACATTACACACTCTGCACTATATTGTACATGACACACTCCTGTAGTATATACACTATATTGTACATTACACACACCTGCACTATATACACTATACTGTACATTACACACCTGCTCTATATACACTATATTGTACATTACACACACTCCTGCACTATATACACTATATTGTACATTACACACTCTGCACTATATACACTATATTGTACATTACACACTCCTGCACTATATACACTATATTGTACATTACACACTCTGCACTATATACACTATATTGTACATTACACACTCCTGCACTATATACACTATATTGTACATTACACACTCCTGCACTATATACACTATATTGTACATTACACACTCCTGCACTATATACACTATATTGTACATTACATACTCTGCACTATATACACTATATTGTACATTACTCACTCCTGCACTGTATATACTATATTGTACATTACACACTCTGCACTATATTGTACATTACACACACCTGCACTATATACACTATATTGTACATTACACACTCCTGTACTATATATACTATATTGTACATTACACAATCCTGCTCTGTAGACACTATATTGTACATTACACACTCCTGCACTATATACACTATATTGTACATTACACACACTCTGCACTATATACACTATATTGTACATTACACACTCCTGCACTATATACACTATATTGTACATTACACACTCTGCACTTTATACACTGTATTGTACATTACACACACTCTGCACTATATACACTGTATTGTACATTACACACTCCTGCACTATATACACTATATTGTACATTACACACTCCTGCACTATATACACTATATTGTACATTACACACTCTGCACTGTATACACTATATTGTACATTACACACTCTGCACTGTATACACTATATTGTACATTACACACTCTGCACTATATACACTATATTGTACATTACACACTCTGCACTATATACACTATATTGTACATTACACACTCTGCACTATATACACTATATTGTACATTACACACTCTGCACTATATACACTATATTGTACATTACACACTCTGCACTATATACACTATATTGTACATTACACACTCCTGCACTATATACACTATATTGTACATTACACACTCCTGCACTATATACACTATATTGTACATTACACGCACTCTGCACTATATACACTATATTGTACATTACACACTCCTGCACTATATACACTATATTGTACATTACACACTCCTGCACTATATACACTATATTGTACATTACACGCTGTGACGGATCCTATCCCACACTCCACTGAGTGCCTCCGTCAATAACACCGCTTACTCCAGTATGACCATCAGACAGATATAATATTATAGCTGCAGTAAATACAAGTCTAGTCGATAATAGCTTGTAGAATCTTGACTGCTTTATTGGACAGAACACAGCCTTTTTATACACATTTAACACAAGGGGTTAGATAACGAGGTAGGGCTGACTCATGGACACTCCCCCCTCCCCTCTAGCAAAAACTTAAAAGACAATAATATAATTAACATGTTAATTAACACAACACTTAAGGCAGACCTGGTGACCAGACAGTTCGTCTCTGCAGGTTAATGTGATCAGCTCTTTCAAGAATCATGTATTGGGCAAGTTCAAAAAAAATAAAAGATTAATATAGAAATACCAAATAACAGGGTGAATGTGGACAGAAAAAGGTCCTTGCAGCCAGTGTCCGCGACAGTGCCCCCCCCATCCCATAGTCCGGCAGACCCAACTAGATCCACCACGGGTCAGCTTGGGGCTGTCCGGGAGAGTTTTATAGTTCCGTTTGCCGGGAAAGTCCATCAGCATTCCCATTCTGCTTTCCTGGCCGATACTGTATGGTAAAATTGTAGGGCTGCAGTGCCAAGCTCCATCGTAACAAACGTCCATTATCCCCGGAGACCCGATTAAGCCAGATTAATGGATTGTGGTCGGTGAGCACCGTAAAAGATCGTCCGTAGAGATAAGGTTGGAATTTCTTGAGAGCCCACACCAGCGCCAAACACTCCTTCTCCACGGCTGCATAACCGACTTCCCTGGGTAGCAGCTTCCGACTGATGTAGGCCACTGGGTGCTCACCGCCATCAGGTCCTACTTGGCTCAGTACTGCCCCCAGACCGAATGTAGAGGCATCTGTGTGGACACAAAAACGTTTGGTTGGGTCAGGGGCAGCTAGAACAGGAGCTGAAGTTAGTGCATTCTTTAATTGTTGGAAGGCAGCTTCACACTCAGGGGACCACAGTACCTGTCGGGGAAGGTGCTTCTTAGTCAGGTCTGTCAGGGGCTTAGCGATGGAACTATATTGCGGGACAAATTTCCTATAGTACCCAGCTGTGCCGAGGAACGACAGGACCTGGGTTTTAGTACGGGGGTTGGCCACTTGGCAACGGCCTCAATCTTAGCAGGCTCAGGTCGTTGTTGTCCACTGCCTACTCGATGTCCAAGGTACTGTACCTCGGACATCCCTATGCTGCATTTCTCTGGCTTAAGGGTTAGTCCTGCAGCCTTGATGCGGTCTAGCACGACACCCAGATGAACCAGATGGTCCTCCCAGGTATCACTGTAGATCGCAATGTCGTCCAGATATGCACAAGCATAGTCCTGGAGGCCATCGAGGAGTTGGTCTACCATCCTCTGGAAAGTCGCCGGTGCATTCTTCATCCCAAATGGCATTACTTTAGACTGGTATAAGCCAAATGGGGTAATGAACGCCGATTTCGGAATAGATTCCGCATCCAGAGGAATTTGCCAGTATCCTTTGCATAGGTCAAGGGTTGTCAGGAATTTTCCCCGAGCAATGCGATCTAACAGATCATCGACCCGGGGCATAGGGTAAGCATCAGTGGTGGTGCACTCATTTAATCTGCGGTAGTCTACACAGAAGCGAGTTGTGCCATCCCGCTTCGGTACAAGGACCACCGGGGAAGCCCAGGGGCTGCTGGATGGCTCAATGACTCCCAATTCAAGCATCTCCTTAATCTCATGACGCATCCCCTCTCTCACTGCGTCAGGTATCCGGTAAGCTGCCTGTCTTAGTGGCAGTTGTCCCGGGGTCTCCACACGGTGCACTGCCATAGTAGTGTACCCAGGGACTGTGGAGAA
The DNA here is from genome assembly GCF_042186555.1 of Aquarana catesbeiana. Classification (NCBI taxonomy): domain Eukaryota; kingdom Metazoa; phylum Chordata; class Amphibia; order Anura; family Ranidae; genus Aquarana; species Aquarana catesbeiana. The sequence continues at coordinate 809,093,657 of NC_133325.1, read as the reverse complement.
CATTTCCCTTCTCTGACTAAGGACCTGTCTAGCTTGTTCTCTCTGCGTCGGCCCTAGCTGGTCGTCAAGCTTTATCATCTCTATCCCTGCAGTAATTCTATTTAGCTCCGGGAGCACCAGCAGGGGAAGATTCTCAGAATCTTCCACAGCTGGAGCACATATAGCGGCTACCTCTCCTGATCTTTCCCAGTATGCTTTCAACATGTTCACATGAAAGGTCCGTCGGACTCTTTCATCCGAACATTTAGCCACTAGGTAGGTTGTGTCACAGAGCTTTGCCACAACCCGGTAAGGTCCCTGCCAAGTGGCCTGTAACTTGTCCTGCTTGGTTGGTCTGAGGGCAAGAACCTTCTGCCCAACCTCCAGAGTGCGGTTCCGAGCAGTACGATCGTACCATAGTTTCTGCCGCCTTTGGGCAGCCCGAAGGTTCTCCTGGACAGTGTCCGTGAGCTCCTTCAGTCTGTCCCTAAACTCAAGAACGTATGCTACGATAGAGGACCCTTGGGGATCAATTCCCCCTTCCCAGTGGGCTCTGACTAGATCTAGGGGCCCCCTCACCCGCCTCCCATACAGTAACTCAAATGGGGAGAACCCGGTAGATTCCTGCGGCACCTCCCGATAAGCGAAGAGAAGGTGTGGCAGATATCTCTCCCAATCCCTGTGAGAGGTTGCAAATGTCCTAAGCAGCTGTTTCAGTGTTCCATTGAACCTCTCACACAGTCCGTTGGTCTGGGGGTGATAGGGAGAGCTCTGTAGGGGCTTTATCCCACACAGCCTCCATAACTGCTGAGTGAGCTCAGCAGTGAACTGGGCCCCCTGGTCAGAGATGATTTCCCAAGGGAAACCCACCCTTGCAAAGATCCGGAGCAAAGCATCAGCCACAGTTTCTGCATGGATATTTGCCAGGGGAATGGCCTCCGGGTACCGGGTGGCATAATCCACCACAGTAAGGATATATCTCTTCCCAGAAGGACTAGGTCTGGGCAATGGTCCAACCAGGTCTACGGCAACACGGCTAAAGGGTTCATCAATGATCGGTAAAGGGTGTAGGGGAGCTTTCAGCGGGCCCCCATGCTTACCCACCCGCTGGCATGTGTCACAGGTCCGGCAATACTGTCGGACATCCCCTGTAATCCCCGGCCAAAAAAACGACTGAGTCAGACGGTGGAGGGTCCGGGACATCCCCAGGTGTCCGGCTAAGGGTATGTCATGCCCAATGCGCAGCAGGTCATGACGATATTTCTGCGGCACAACCAGCTGCCGCTTGGGTGGATGGGAGGCTGTCTTTCCCTCAGTAACCCGATAGAGTAATCCCTGGACCCACTCTATTCGCTCCCTCTCCAACCCCCCAGGGTCCAATCCTGCTCTTTCCCTATAGCTAGCTAAGGAAGGGTCGCTAAGAGTTGCCTGACCAAATTCTTGGGGAGAAGCCCAAGTCGGGATAGGGTTAGTTGGGGTAGTACAGTCTAGGTCAGGGGTGACAGGTCTTACCTGGGTCCCGTCCTCGAGGGAGCGCACCTCCATCCGGGCTTGCTGGCGGGTGGTAACAGGATAGGCTTCCGGGGATACATCCAGGGAGAAGGCTGAATTTAAACGTCCCAAATCGTTGCCTAACAAAACCTCTGCAGGTAAGTTCTGCATTATTCCCACTTCCACTTCTTTGGCCCCCGAACCCCAATCAAGGTGAACCCTGGCAGTGGGGACCCGCATAACATTTCCCACCACCCGCACAGCCACAGACCGTCCCGTCTGCTCTGCCGGGTTTATCATTCGGGACTGTATCAGGGTAATAGTAGCTCCCGTGTCCCGCAGTCCCTGGGCAGCCCGACCATTAATCCACACGGCTTGTCGATGGTGCAAACGATTATCTGTAGTGGCAGCTTGCACAGGGTCTGCCTCATGTAGAATTCCAATATTCTCCTCGCTTGGGTAAGTCACATCATCTCTCTCCAGACAGTGTGCAGCAGCCCGGGCAGGTCCAAGGGGCCTGTTGTTCCGCGCGTCCTGGGAAACATTCTGCGGACAATACCTCCTAACATGCCCTGATTGGTTGCATCTGTAGCAGAGGTCCCCTTTTCCTCGTGAAGATGGTAGCTGAGTGGGGCCGGGGATTGACGGCTGGTGTGGAGGGGCAACGCTCCGTGGAATGTTGGGGACAGGCCGAGCTGGGGTCTTAGGCTCTGGTTGTACAGTCCGCCTTGAATCCACGTATTGGTCAGCTAGGGTGGCAGCTTCATCTACTGTGACTGGCCGCCGATCCTTTACCCAGTCTCTAACTTCATGTGGGGTATGATCATAGAATTGTTCCAGGAGGATTAGCTGGAGCGCATCTGCCATGGTAACAGCTTGGCGCCCGGTCATCCAACTCTCCGCTGCTCGGGTCATTTGATGAGCCCATTCTGTGTAAGGCTCTCTCTCCTTTCGGCGGAGGTTGCGAAACCTCAAACGGTGTGCCTCTGGAGTAATGCCGAAGCGAGCCAATAGTCTTTCTTTTACCCGGTCATAGTCCTGGCTGATCTCATCAGGGACATTATTGTACGCCTCTGCAGCCCTTCCTGTGAGACGGCTGACCAGGAGCGTGACCCAATCTGCTTCATTGACACCTTGGAGACCGCATTGACGCTCAAACATTTGCAGGTAAACATCCATCTCATCTTCACCATCTTGAAACATGCGGAAGGCGGCATAGGGTAGCTTTTTGCGGGCCGCTGGAGCTTCCCGGTTGAACATAACTGACGCTCCTTGGTCCCGCTGGAGTTCAGCCATTCGCAGCTGGGACACCTCTGTTAACACTTGACTGATAACCTCCTGCGGGGGGTGAGTACCATACAAGGCCAGTCGCCACTGGACGTCACGCTGGAACTTTGCCGCCTCTGAGGTATCTGCTGGTGGGTTACTGGCCTGGTCAATCTCCATTAGTTCGGTGATGAGAGTCGCTTTGGATTTGTTGCTGGAGACTTTTCCACGGGCTTCCAAGAGATCCTTCAAGGTGCTGCGCTTGAGTCTGGCGTAGTGATGTTCCATCTGCTGTTAGGAGCAGGGGGTCCCGGTGGTGATTTGGGTGTGCCTAGGCAAGAGGAGCATCCCAGAGCTTGCCACCAATTGTGACGGATCCTATCCCACACTCCACTGAGTGCCTCCGTCAATAACACCGCTTACTCCAGTATGACCATCAGACAGATATAATATTATAGCTGCAGTAAATACAAGTCTAGTCGATAATAGCTTGTAGAATCTTGACTGCTTTATTGGACAGAACACAGCCTTTTTATACACATTTAACACAAGGGGTTAGATAACGAGGTAGGGCTGACTCATGGACACTCCCCCCTCCCCTCTAGCAAAAACTTAAAAGACAATAATATAATTAACATGTTAATTAACACAACACTTAAGGCAGACCTGGTGACCAGACAGTTCGTCTCTGCAGGTTAATGTGATCAGCTCTTTCAAGAATCATGTATTGGGCAAGTTAAAAAAAAATAAAAGATTAATATAGAAATACCAAATAACAGGGTGAATGTGGACAGAAAAAGGTCCTTGCAGCCAGTGTCCGCGACACACGCACTCTGCACTATATACACTATATTGTACATTACACACTCCTGCACTATATACACTATATTGTACATTAAACACTGCACTATATACACTATATTGTACATTACACACTCTGCACTATATATACTATATTGTACATTACACACACTCTGCACTATATACACTATATTGTACATTACACACTCCTACACTATATACACTGTATTGTACATTACACACTCCTACACTATATACACTGTATTGTACATTACACACTCCTGCACTATATACACTATATTGTACATTACACACTCTGCACTATATACACTATATTGTACATTACACACTCTGCACTATATACACTATATTGTACATTACACACTCCTGCACTATATACACTATATTGTACATTACACACTCTGCACTATATACACTATATTGTACATTACACACTCCTGCACTATATACACTATATTGTACATTACACACTCCTGCACTATATACACTATATTGTACATTACACACTCTGCACTATATACACTATATTGTACATTACACACTCCTGCACTATATACACTATATTGTACATTACACACTCTGCACTATATACACTATATTGTACATTACACACTCTGCACTATATACACTATATTGTACATTACACACTCCTGCACTATATACACTATATTGTACATTACACACTCCTGCACTATATACACTATATTGTACATTACACACTCTGCACTATATACACTATATTGTACATACACACTCTGCACTATATCCACTATATTGTACATTACACACTCTGCACTATATACACTATATTGTACAATACACACTCCTGCACTATATCCACTATATTGTACATTACACACTCCTGTACTATATACACTATATTGTACATTACACACTCCTGCACTATATACACTATATTGTACATTACACACTCTGCACTATATACACTATATTGTACATACACACTCTGCACTATATACACTATATTGTACAATACACACTCCTGCACTATATCCACTATATTGTACATTACACACACCTGCACTATATACACTATATTGTACATTACACACTCCTGCACTATATACACTATATTGTACATTACACACTCTGCACTATATTGTACATTACACACTCTGCACTATATATACTATATTGTGCATTACACACTCCTGCACTATATATACTATATTGTAGATTACACACTCCTGCACTATATACACTATATTGTACATTACACACACCTGCACTATATACACTATATTGTACATTACACACACTCCTTCACTATATACACTATATTGTACATTACACACACCTGCACTATATACACTATATTGTACATTACACACTCCTGTACTATATACACTATATTGTACATTACACACTCCTGCACTATATACAATACATTGTACATTACACACTCCTGCGCTATATACACTATATTGTACATTACACACTCCTGCACTATATACACTATATTGTACATTACACACTACTGCACTATATACACTATATTGTACATTACACACTCCTGCACTATATACACTATATTGTACATTACACACTCCTGCACTATATACACTATATTGTACATTACACACTCCTGCACTATATACACTATATTGTACATTACACACTCTGCACTATATACACTATATTGTACATTACACACTCCTGCACTATATACACTATATTGTACATTACACACTCTGCACTATATAAACTATATTGTACATTACACACTCCTGCACTATATACACTATATTGTACATTACACACCTCTGCACTATATACACTATATTGTACATTACACACTCCTGTACTATATACACTATATTGTACATTACACACTCCTGCACTATATACACTATATTGTACATTACACACTCCTGCACTATATACACTATATTGTACATTACACACTCCTGCACTATATACACTATATTGTACATTACACACTCCTGCACTATATACACTATATTATACATTACACACTCTGCACTATATACACTATATTGTACATTACACACTCCTGCACTATATACACTATATTGTACATTACACACTCCTGCACTATATACACTATATTGTACATTACACACTCCTGCACTATATACACTATATTGTACATTACACACTCCTGTACTATATACACTATATTATACATTACACACTCTGCACTATATACACTATATTGTACATTACACACTCCTGCACTATATACACTATATTGTACATTACACACTCTGCACTATATACACTATATTGTACATTACACACTCCTGTACTATATACACTATATTGTACATTACACACCCTGCACTATATACACTATATTGTACATTACACACTCCTGTACTATATACACTATATTGTACATTACACACTCCTGCACTATATACACTATATTGTACATTACACACTCTGCACTATATACACTATATTGTACATTACACACTCCTGCACTATATACACTATATTGTACATTACACACTCTGCACTATATACACTATATTGTACATTACACACTCCTGCACTATATACACTATATTGTACATTACACACTCCTGTACTATATACACTGTCACGGACATGGCCAGAACAGAGGCTGTTGGAGAGGACTGTGTGCAAGCCTGTTGCCCACCGATTATGGGCCCTAGCATTTGAGGTGAATGAGAAATCCAATCTGAACTGTATTAATCGGACTCAGTCATGTATATATTGTATGGGGACTCCTTACTGTATATTTGTGTCCCTGAAGAGGGAGGGGGGATTCCTCCAGCAGCCCCCTGCTGATAAGACTGATTCATTCTGCTGGGACACATCCTGTGAGGAGATGCTGGTGTTATCAACATGTGTTTATGTTAATTGAGAGAGCTGATCACATTAGCCACCAGCACTGGCTAATAGACGAATGGTCTAGGCTGAGGAGGGGGGAGATTGTTGTTTGTATTGTTAATTGTATTAATGTGTGAAGCTCGGTGTCCACAAGACTGTCATCTGGTCTGGGTACATTTTGTAGTAAATTAGCTCATGTTAATTAGGTTAGCTTTGAGTCATCCCTGCTGTATAAAGGTCTGTGAGATCTCAAAATAAAGGTAGTTCTGATGTACTCCAAGACTGGTGTTGTCTAGTTCTTGGGGTTCCTATAGCCAGATCCATTGGACTTGTGTTCCAGAACTTAGGAAGCGGTATATGACGGAAGCACTCAAGCGGAGTGTGGGGCGTTCCGTGACATTGGTGGCAAGCAGCGGGAAAGCTTCCTGAAGTCTGGGACATCCAAACTTCCATCTGGATCCAAGGTCCAGATAGCAGAAGAGGAGAGGTACAGATACCAGCCGCCATGGATGAGGGATTCAGAAGGAGGTTGCGAGAGATGCAGATACAGCACAGAGGACCAGTATCGGAGCAGGTCCTGCTGGGATGGTGTGATTCTATTCGCTGCAAACTCTGGAAGGAAGCGCTAGCCCGTGAGCAGCGACACCAGGGAAAAGTTCTCCCCTCCATCAAGGAAAGGTACTGGTCGCATGGATTTCAGAGAAGGGCTACTGAACATTTCGGAAGTGCACTGGGCACAGGAAGATTTGGAGTTTCTGGCCGTTCAGGAATGGGAGCTAGAGATCGCCTACAGACAGCTGCTAGACATTGCTCAGTGCCAGGGCTGGGCTCCCTTTGCCTGGGACTATCAGGAAATACCAGCTGACAACCCTGAAATCCTGGCTGAAGAGTCGGCAATGTGGCAGAGCGATAGTGTGCTTTGCCAACCTGCCCCCACAGCTATGGAGGCGGAGGTCTTATGGCGGATGCAGCAAGTGCTGACTGACCTTGATGATCCTGTTTCTGCATGGGATGATCTTGGATGGAGGAATGTGCCTGTCCAGCAGCATGCCAGAGAATCTGCAGTGGAAAATCTGGAGATTGCCATCCCCAAAACTGAAGTGCTGACAACAGGGCAGAGCTCTGCTAACCTCTGCCCAGCACTGATGGCATCTTCTGAGTTCCACGGACAGGAGATGGTGAACCTCTATCCACAGACATCAGTTATAGAGGTAGAGGATTTAATAGACTTTTCTGCTGAGGAAGAACAACCTGATGAGCCTCCAGCAGAAGAGCTGCTATCAGGGCCAAAGTTCACTGTGTTCTGCCCAGCACCAACAGTGGCTTCAGCCTTCCTGAGAGAAGAGGTAGTCGGCCTTTCTCCCACAACACTGACAGGGACATGTGATTTTCTGCCAGCAGCATCTATGGAGTTAAAACAAACTTCTCCAGCTGAAGATCTGGTAACTGAACAGAGGGTCCAAGACCTCTGTCCCACACTTTTACCAATCCCAGAGACTGGGGATTTAATAGACGTTTCTGTAGAGGAGGAACCACCTGGCAAACCCCCAGCAGAAGTGCTGGCAACCGGACAGAGGGTCCAAGACCTCTGCCCCACACCTGCAGCAATTGTGGAGGCCCAAGGTGAGGAGGTGGCAGTCTATCGCGAGCTGCAGATCAGGATCCAAGGAGAGAATGCAGTCATCACCTCACAACTGCAGCTTGATCTGGTGTCGGTTGATGGGGCTTCAGTCCCCACCTGTATACCCCAGGAATGCTGGGCAGTCGGCCCAGATCCCCAACAGCAGGATGGAGTGAGCCCAGTCCCCCTGTCTTCACACACCTGCACTATATACCCTATATTGTACATTACACACTCCTGTACTATATATACTATATTGTACATGACACACTCCTGTAGTATATACACTATATTGTACATTACACACACCTGCACTATATACACTATATTGTACATTACACACTCCTGCACCATATACACTATATTGTACATTACATGCTCTGCACTATATACACTATATTGTACATTACACACTCCTGCACTATATACACTATATTGTACATTACTCACTCCTGCACTGTATACACTATATTGTACATTACACACACTCTGCACTATATACACTATATTGTACATTACACACTCTGCACTATATACACTATATTGTACATTACTCACTCCTACACTATATACACTATATTGTACATTACACACTCCTGTACTATATACACTATATTGTACATTACACACTCTGCACTATATACACTATACTGTACATTACACACTCTGCACTATATACACTATATTGTACATTACACACTCCTGCACTATATTGTACATTACACACTCTGCACCATATACACTATATTGTACATTACACACTCTGCACTATATACACTGTATTGTACATTACACACTCTGCACTATATACACTATATTGTACATTACACACTCTGCACTATATACACTATATTGTACATTACACACTCTGCACTATATACACTATATTGTACATTACACACTCCTGCACTATATTGTACATTACACACTCTGCACCATATACACTATATTGTACATTACACACTCTGCACTATATACACTATATTGTACATTACACACTTCTGCACTATATACACTATATTGTACATTACACACTCTGCACTATATACACTATATTGTACATTACACACTCCTGCACTATATACACTATATTGTACATTACACACTCCTGTACTATATACACTGTCACGGACATGGCCAGAACAGAGGCTGTTGGAGAGGACTGTGTGCAAGCCTGTTGCCCACCGATTATGGGCCCTAGCATTTGAGGTGAATGAGAAATCCAATCTGAACTGTATTAATCGGACTCAGTCATGTATATATTGTATGGGGACTCCTTACTGTATATTTGTGTCCCTGAAGAGGGAGGGGGGATTCCTCCAGCAGCCCCCTGCTGATAAGACTGATTCATTCTGCTGGGACACATCCTGTGAGGAGATGCTGGTGTTATCAACATGTGTTTATGTTAATTGAGAGAGCTGATCACATTAGCCACCAGCACTGGCTAATAGACGAATGGTCTAGGCTGAGGAGGGGGGAGATTGTTGTTTGTATTGTTAATTGTATTAATGTGTGAAGCTCGGTGTCCACAAGACTGTCATCTGGTCTGGGTACATTTTGTAGTAAATTAGCTCATGTTAATTAGGTTAGCTTTGAGTCATCCCTGCTGTATAAAGGTCTGTGAGATCTCAAAATAAAGGTAGTTCTGATGTACTCCAAGACTGGTGTTGTCTAGTTCTTGGGGTTCCTATAGCCAGATCCATTGGACTTGTGTTCCAGAACTTAGGAAGCGGTATATGACGGAAGCACTCAAGCGGAGTGTGGGGCGTTCCGTGACATTGGTGGCAAGCAGCGGGAAAGCTTCCTGAAGTCTGGGACATCCAAACTTCCATCTGGATCCAAGGTCCAGATAGCAGAAGAGGAGAGGTACAGATACCAGCCGCCATGGATGAGGGATTCAGAAGGAGGTTGCGAGAGATGCAGATACAGCACAGAGGACCAGTATCGGAGCAGGTCCTGCTGGGATGGTGTGATTCTATTTGCTGCAAACTCTGGAAGGAAGCGCTAGCCCGTGAGCAGCGACACCAGGGAAAAGTTCTCCCCTCCATCAAGGAAAGGTACTGGTCGCAGTACGGACTGCGGGTGCGGTTTTTGGGAGAAAAACCACACAAGAAGCAGACAGCTGAATTAAGCAGGCTGGTCTGGGCAGAGATGAAGTTGGATGAGAGCTACAGAGCCCTCCGGTGGCATGTATCCCAAGCATGTCCCTGGATAGCGGATGACAGCCCAATGGAAGGCTTAAGCTACGGCAGCTTGGGACTGTTGTTTGTGAAGCTGACAGGGGACCCTAACTTTGGGAGTGATTTGGAGCGGCGGGTGGACGAAATCATGGATTTCAGAGAAGGGCTACTGAACATTTCGGAAGTGCACTGGGCACAGGAAGATTTGGAGTTTCTGGCCGTTCAGGAATGGGAGCTAGAGATCGCCTACAGACAGCTGCTAGACATTGCTCAGTGCCAGGGCTGGGCTCCCTTTGCCTGGGACTATCAGGAAATACCAGCTGACAACCCTGAAATCCTGGCTGAAGAGTCGGCAATGTGGCAGAGCGATAGTGTGCTTTGCCAACCTGCCCCCACAGCTATGGAGGCGGAGGTCTTATGGCGGATGCAGCAAGTGCTGACTGACCTTGATGATCCTGTTTCTGCATGGGATGATCTTGGATGGAGGAATGTGCCTGTCCAGCAGCATGCCAGAGAATCTGCAGTGGAAAATCTGGAGATTGCCATCCCCAAAACTGAAGTGCTGACAACAGGGCAGAGCTCTGCTAACCTCTGCCCAGCACTGATGGCATCTTCTGAGTTCCACGGACAGGAGATGGTGAACCTCTATCCACAGACACCAGTTATAGAGGTAGAGGATTTAATAGACTTTTCTGCTGAGGAAGAACAACCTGATGAGCCTCCAGCAGAAGAGCTGCTATCAGGGCCAAAGTTCACTGTGTTCTGCCCAGCACCAACAGTGGCTTCAGCCTTCCTGAGAGAAGAGGTAGTCGGCCTTTCTCCCACAACACTGACAGGGACATGTGATTTTCTGCCAGCAGCATCTATGGAGTTAAAACAAACTTCTCCAGCTGAAGATCTGGTAACTGAACAGAGGGTCCAAGACCTCTGTCCCACACTTTTACCAATCCCAGAGACTGGGGATTTAATAGACGTTTCTGTAGAGGAGGAACCACCTGGCAAACCCCCAGCAGAAGTGCTGGCAACCGGACAGAGGGTCCAAGACCTCTGCCCCACACCTGCAGCAATTGTGGAGGCCCAAGGTGAGGAGGTGGCAGTCTATCGCGAGCTGCAGATCAGGATCCAAGGAGAGAATGCAGTCATCACCTCACAACTGCAGCTTGATCTGGTGTCGGTTGATGGGGCTTCAGTCCCCACCTGTATACCCCAGGAATGCTGGGCAGTCGGCCCAGATCCCCAACAGCAGGATGGAGTGAGCCCAGTCCCCCTGTCTTCTCTCCAGCGGCAGAAAGAATTCCAGGGAGAAGGGCCAGTCCAGGCCTCTCCCCAGCGGCAGATATGTTCTCTGAGAGAGGCAGAGGATGGCTGGGTGAGTAATGCACTGTTTGGGATGATTTGTTTGGGGTACTGTGTGGGTACAGGCAGTAGAGGACTGGAGCTGTTTACTAACTTCGGAGTCAACCCGTCTGGGGTCTCCTCCTGTGTTAGTCTCCTGCCGAAAGGGGAGAAATGTCACGGACATGGCCAGAACAGAGGCTGTTGGAGAGGACTGTGTGCAAGCCTGTTGCCCACCGATTATGGGCCCTAGCATTTGAGGTGAATGAGAAATCCAATCTGAACTGTATTAATCGGACTCAGTCATGTATATATTGTATGGGGACTCCTTACTGTATATTTGTGTCCCTGAAGAGGGAGGGGGGATTCCTCCAGCAGCCCCCTGCTGATAAGACTGATTCATTCTGCTGGGACACATCCTGTGAGGAGATGCTGGTGTTATCAACATGTGTTTATGTTAATTGAGAGAGCTGATCACATTAGCCACCAGCACTGGCTAATAGACGAATGGTCTAGGCTGAGGAGGGGGGAGATTGTTGTTTGTATTGTTAATTGTATTAATGTGTGAAGCTCGGTGTCCACAAGACTGTCATCTGGTCTGGGTACATTTTGTAGTAAATTAGCTCATGTTAATTAGGTTAGCTTTGAGTCATCCCTGCTGTATAAAGGTCTGTGAGATCTCAAAATAAAGGTAGTTCTGATGTACTCCAAGACTGGTGTTGTCTAGTTCTTGGGGTTCCTATAGCCAGATCCATTGGACTCGTGTTCCAGAACTTAGGAAGCGGTATATGACGGAAGCACTCAAGCGGAGTGTGGGGCGTTCCGTGACATACACTATATTGTACATTACACACTCTGCACTATATACACTATATTGTACATTACACACTCTGCACTATATACACTATATTGTACATTACACACTCCTGCACTATATTGTACATTACACACTCTGCACCATATACACTATATTGTACATTACACACTCTGCACTATATACACTGTATTGTACATTACACACTCTGCACTATATACACTATATTGTAAATTACACACTCTGCACTATATACACTATATTGTACATTACACACTCTGCACTATATACACTATATTGTACATTACACACTCTGCACTATATACACTATATTGTACATTACACACACCTGCACTATATACACTATATTGTACATTACACACTCCTGCACTATATACAATACATTGTACATTACACACTCCTGCACTATATACACAATATTGTACATTACACACACTCTGCACTATATACACTATATTGTACATTATACACTCCTGTACTATATATACTATATTGTACATTACACACACCTGCTCTATAGACACTATATTGTACATTACACACTCTGCACTATATACACTATATTGTACATTACACACTCCTGCACTATATACACTATATTGTACATTACACACACCTGCTCTATAGACACTATATTGTACATTACACACTCTGCACTATATACACTATATTGTACATTACACACTCCTGCACTATATATACTATATTGTAAATTACACACACCTGCACTATATACCCTATATTGTACATTACACACTCCTGTACTATATATACTATATTGTACATGACACACTCCTGTAGTATATACACTATATTGTACATTACACACACCTGCACTATATACACTATATTGTACATTACACACTCCTGCACCATATACACTATATTGTACATTACATGCTCTGCACTATATACACTATATTGTACATTACACACTCCTGCACTATATACACTATATTGTACGTTACACACTCCTGCACTATATACACTATATTGTACATTACTCACTCCTGCACTGTATACAGTATATTGTACATTACACACTCCTGCACTATATACACTATATTGTACATTACACACTCTGCACTATATACACTATATTGTACATTACACACACTCTGCACTATATACACTATATTGTACATTACACACTCTGCACTATATACACTATATTGTACATTACTCACTCCTACACTATATACACTATATTGTACATTACACACTCCAGCACTATATACACTATATTGTACATTACTCACTCCTGTACTATATACACTATATTGTACATTACACACTGCTGCACTATATACACTATATTGTACATTACACACTCCTGTACTATATACACTATATTGTACATTACACACTCCTGCACTATATACACTATATTGTACATTACACACTCCTGCACCATATACACTATATTGTACATTACACACTCTGCACTATATACACTATATTGTACATTACACACACTCTGCACTATATACACTATATTGTACATTACACACTCTGCACTATATACACTATATTGTACATTACACACACCTGCACTATATACACTATATTGTACATTACACACTCCTGCACTATATACACTATATTGTACATTACACACTCCTGCACTATATACACTATATTGTACATTACACACTCCTGCACTATATACACTATATTGTACATTACACACTCTGCACTATATACACTATATTGTACATTACACACTCCTGCACTATATACACTATATTGTACATTACACACTCCTGTACTATATACACTATATTGTACATTACACACTCTGCACTATATACACTATATTGTACATTACACACTCTGCACTATATACACTATATTGTACATTACACACTCCTGCACTATATTGTACATTACACACTCTGCACCATATACACTATATTGTACATTACACACTCTGCACTATATACACTGTATTGTACATTACACACTCTGCACTATATACACTATATTGTACATTACACACTCTGCACTATATACACTATATTGTACATTACACACTCTGCACTATATACACTATATTGTACATTACACACTCCTGCACTATATTGTACATTACACACTCTGCACCATATACACTATATTGTACATTACACACTCTGCACTATATACACTGTATTGTACATTACACACTCTGCACTATATACACTATATTGTACATTACACACTCTGCACTATATACACTATATTGTACATTACACACTCTGCACTATATACACTATATTGTACATTACACACTCTGCACTATATACACTATATTGTACATTACACACTCTGCACTATATACACTATATTGTACATTACACACTCCTGCACTGTATACACTATATTGTACATTACGCACTCCTGCACTATATACAATACATTGTACATTACACACTCCTGCACTATATACACAATATTGTACATTACACACACTCTGCACTATATACACTATATTGTACATTACACACTCCTGTACTATATATACTATATTGTACATTACACACACCTGCTCTATAGACACTATATTGTACATTACACACTCTGCACTATATACACTATATTGTACATTACACACTCCTGCACTATATACACTATATTGTACATTACACACACCTGCTCTATAGACACTATATTGTACATTACACACTCTGCACTATATACACTATATTGTACATTACACACTCCTGCACTATATATACTATATTGTAAATTACACACACCTGCACTATATACCCTATATTGTACATTACACACTCCTGTACTATATATACTATATTGTACATGACACACTCCTGTAGTATATACACTATATTGTACATTACACACACCTGCACTATATACACTATATTGTACATTACACACTCCTGCACCATATACACTATATTGTACATTACACACTCTGCACTATATACACTATATTGTACATTACATACTCTGCACTATATACACTATATTGTACATTACACACTCCTGCACTATATACACTATATTGTACATTACACACTCCTGCACTATATACACTATATTGTACATTACTCACTCCTGCACTGTATACACTATATTGTACATTACACACTCCTGCACTATATACACTATATTGTACATTACACACTCTGCACTATATACACTATATTGTACATTACACACTCCTGCACTATATACACTATATTGTACATTACTCACTCCTACACTATATACACTATATTGTACATTACACACTCCAGCACTATATACACTATATTGTACATTACTCACTCCTGTACTATATACACTATATTGCACATTACACACTCCTGCACTATATACACTATATTGTACATTACACACTCCTGTACTATATACACTATATTGTACATTACACACTCCTGCACCATATACACTATATTGTACATTACACACTCTGCACTATATACACTATATTGTACATTACACACACTCTGCACTATATACACTATATTGTACATTACACACTCTGCACTATATACACTATATTGTACATTACACACACCTGCACTATATACACTATATTGTACATTACACACTCCTGTACTATATACACTATATTGTACATTACACACTCCTGCACTATATACACTATATTGTACATTACACACTACTGTACTATATACACTATATTGTACATTACACACTCTGCACTATATACACAATATTGTACATTACACACTCTGCACTATATACACTATATTGTACATTACACACTCCTGTACTATATACACTATATTGTACATTACACACTCCTGCACTATATACACTATATTGTACATTACACACTACTGTACTATATACACTATATTGTACATTACACACTCCTGCACTATATACACTATATTGTACATTACACACACCTGCACTATATACACTATATTGTACATTACACACTCCTGCACTATATACAATACATTGTACATTACACACTCCTGCACTATATACACAATATTGTACATTACACACACTCTGCACTATATACACTATATTGTACATTACACACTCCTGTACTATATATACTATATTGTACATTACACACACCTGCTCTATAGACACTATATTGTACATTACACACTCTGCACTATATACACTATATTGTACATTACACACTCCTGCACTATATACACTATATTGTACATTACACACACCTGCTCTATAGACACTATATTGTACATTACACACTCTGCACTATATACACTATATTGTACATTACACACTCCTGCACTATATATACTATATTGTAAATTACACACACCTGCACTATATACCCTATATTGTACATTACACACTCCTGTACTATATATACTATATTGTACATGACACACTCCTGTAGTATATACACTATATTGTACATTACACACTCTGCACCATATACACTATATTGTACATTACACACTCTGCACTATATACACTATATTGTACATTACATACTCTGCACTATATACACTATATTGTACATTACACACTCCTGCACTATATACACTATATTGTACATTACACACTCCTGCACTATATACACTATATTGTACATTACTCACTCCTGCACTGTATACACTGTATTGTACATTACACACTCCTGCACTATATACACTATATTGTACATTACACACTCTGCACTATATACACTATATTGTACATTACACACACTCTGCACTATATACACTATATTGTACATTACACACTCTGCACTATATACACTATATTTTACATTACTCACTCCTACACTATATACACTATATTGTACATTACACACTCCAGCACTATATACACTATATTGTACATTACTCACTCCTGTACTATATACACTATATTGTACATTACACACTCCTGCACTATATACACTATATTGTACATTACACACTCCTGTACTATATACACTATATTGTACATTACACACTCCTGCACTATATACACTATATTGTACATTACACACTCATGCACCATATACACTATATTGTACATTACACACACTCTGCACTATATACACTATATTGTACATTACACACACTCTGCACTATATACACTATATTGTACATTACACACTCTGCACTATATACACTATATTGTACATTACACACTCCTGTACTATATACACTATATTGTACATTACACACTCCTGCACTATATACACTATATTGTACATTACACACTACTGTACTATATACACTATATTGTACATTACACACTCCTGCACTATATACACTATATTGTACATTACACACTCTGCACTATATTGTACATTACACACACCTGCACTATATACACTATATTGTACATTACACACTCCTGTACTATATATACTATATTGTACATTACACAATCCTGCTCTGTAGACACTATATTGTACATTACACACTCCTGCACTATATACACTATATTGTACATTACACACTCTGCACTATATACACTATATTGTACATTACACACTCTGCACTATATACACTATATTGTACATTACACACTCCTGCATTATATACACTATATTGTACATTACACACTCCTGTACTATATACACTATATTGTACATTACACACTCCTGCACTGTATACACTATATTGTACATTACACACTCCTGTACTATATATACTATATTGTACATTACACACACTCTGCACTATATACACTATATTGTACATTACACACTCCTACACTATATACACTATATTGTACATTACACACTATGCACTATATACACAATATTGTACATTACACACTCTGCACCATATACACTATATTGTACATACACACTCTGCACTATATACACTATATTGTACATTACACACTCCTGCACTATATACACTATATTGTACATTACACACTCTGCACTATATACACTATATTGTACATTACACACTCCTGTACTATATACACTATATTGTACATTACACACTCCTGCACTATATACACTATATTGTACATTACACACTCTGCACTATATACACTATATTGTACATTACACACTCTGCACTATATACACTATATTGTACATTACACACTCTGTACTATATACACTATATTGTACATTACACACTCTGCATTATATACACTATATTGTACATTACACACACTCTGCACTATATACACTATATTGTACATTACACACACCTGCACTATATACACTATATTGTACATTACACACTCCTGCACCATATACTCTATATTGTACATATACACTCTGCACTATATACACTATATTGTACATTACACACTCCTGTACTATATACACTATATTGTACATTACACACTCTGCACTATATACACTATATTGTACATTACACACTCTGCACTATATACACTATATTGTACATTACACACTATGCACTATATACACTATATTGTACATTACACACTCCTGCACTATATACACTATATTGTACATTACACACTCCTGCACTATATACACTATATTGTACATTACACACTATGCACTATATACACTATATTGTACATTACACACTCTGCACTATATACACTATATTGTACATTACACACACTCTGCACTATATACACTATATTGTACATTACACACTCCTGCACTATATACACTATATTGTACATTACACACTCTGCACTATATACACTATATT
The DNA here is from genome assembly GCF_042186555.1 of Aquarana catesbeiana. Classification (NCBI taxonomy): domain Eukaryota; kingdom Metazoa; phylum Chordata; class Amphibia; order Anura; family Ranidae; genus Aquarana; species Aquarana catesbeiana. The sequence goes on along the minus strand of NC_133325.1, from coordinate 809,074,676 downwards.
GTACATTACACACTCTGCACCATATACACTATATTGTACATTACACACTCCTGCACTATATACACTATATTGTACATTACACACACTCTGCACTATATACACTATATTGTACATTACACACTCTGCACTATATACACTATATTGTACATTACACACTCTGCACTATATACACTATATTGTACATTACACACTCCTGCACTATCTACACTATATTGTACATTACACACTCCTGCACTATATACACTATATTGTACATTACACACACCTGCACTATAAACACTATATTGTACTTTACACACTCCTGTACTATATACACTATATTGTACATTACACACTCCTGCACTATATACACTATATTGTACATTACACACTCCTGCACTATATACACTATATTGTACATTACACACTCTGCACTATATTGTACATTACACACTCCTGTACTATATACACTATATTGTACATTACACACTCCTGCACTATATACACTATATTGTACATTACACACTCTGCACTATATACACTATATTGTACATTACACACTCCTGCATTATATGCAATTGGCTACACCCACTGTGCGTGCCACATTACTACCCCCCTAGGGCACACAGAGATATCGAATGAATGAATGATTTGTAAAGCGCAGCAAATGCGAACTGAATCGCCTCAAGGGTATTTTACAAACTCAGAGTGTATGCTACAAAAAAAATGCTAAGCCCCGCTGAAAGGTTCGGGTTTGGCTCGAAGAAAAGGTGACAAACCTAGCCGAGGCGGCTCCAGTTTTTTCAAATACAGAGGCCGGGAGTGACGTCGCACCCATCATCCGAAACGATCATAGAGACTCCGGAGACCATCTGGTCCACTGGAAATCTCTATGGTCAACATGCAGCGCCAGCGGTTCCCTTCTCCAACTCACTGATGGCACAGGGGAGTCTGTAGAAGCAGCAGAGGGGGGGTAATTGTCATAGACAGAGCCAGAACAGAGGCTGTTGGAGAGGACTGTATGCAAGCCTGTTGCCCACCGATTATGGGCCCTAGCATTTGGAGGAATGGTGCTCTCTGTGAGCTGTATACCTGGGGACCCTGGGGTTGATGTTACTATGGATTCAGCTCCATGTCCCCCCAAAACACACAGACTCTGGAACCCTTTATATGCCATATTAGAATGGTGACTGATTTATACCATTGGGACTCGTACTGTTAAATGCTAATGTCATCAATTCTGCTATAATGTGTTTAGTGTGGCTCTAAGAGTCTTTTCACCCATTGTTGTTTATGTTAATTGAGAGAGCTCGGTGCCTACAAGTCTGTCATCTGGTCTGGGTACATCTTGTAGTAAATTAGCTCATGTTAATTAGGTTAGCTTTGAGACATCCCTGCTGTATAAAGGTCTGTGAAATCTCAAAATAAAAGGCAGTTCTGATGTACTCCAAGACTGGTGTTGTCTAGTTCTTGGGGTTCCTATAGCCAGATCCATTGGACTCGTGTTCCAGAACTTAGGAAGCGGTATATGACGGAAGCACTCAAGCGGAGTGTGGGGCATTCCGTGACATTGGTGGCAAGCAGCGGGAAAGCTTCCTGAAGTCTGAAGTCTGGGACATCCAAACCTCCAACTGGATCCAAGATCAGCATAGCAGACTTCAGTCACCCCAGCGGAGATATGGACCTGGCATCAGAATTCCCGGGGCTGCTGCGGATCATCCTTTCAACGTACACCAGGACTGTGTCTGAGGATGAATACCTGGAGCTCAGGCAGCTGATTCGGGTGGAGCTCTGGAATGCAGCCCTCCGTCTCGCTGGTATAAAACAGGGCAAGTGCTTTCCAACCCAAGAGCAATGGGCCAGTGACCAACGGACATTGCGGATGGCATTCCTGGGAGAGCAGCCCCAGGAGCAATGGGTGACTGAGTTGGACAGGTTGGTCCAGCAGGAGATAGAGCTGGACAATCGTTATCGGGCTCTGCAATGGCACGCAGAGGAGGGATATTTAGGGGAGACAACAGAATGCTCTCCGGAGGGATATGACTTTGGCGGCCCTGGATTGCTGTGGGAGAACCTTACAGATCTTTTTATGTTTGGCGATGAGGGGGAACCTGACCTTGAGGACATGAGAGACTATAGAGAGTCTATGCTCGGTCTTGCAGGGGTCTCAGAGCTCAAACCTGATCTGGACCATTTGCTAAGGAAGGAACAGCATCTGGAAAGGGCATACAGGAAACTGCTAGAACAAGTTCAGCAGCATGCCAGAGAATCGGCAGTGGAAAATCCAGAGATTGCCGTCCCCAAACCTGAAGTGCTGACAACAGGGCAGAGCTCTGCTAACCTCTGTCCAGAAATGATAACATCTTCTGGGTTCCATGGACAGGAGATGGTGAACCTCTATTCCCAGACATCGGTTGCAGGGACATGGGATTTGATAGACTTTTCTGCTGAGGAAGAACAACCTGATGAGCCTCCAGCAGAAGAGCTGCTATCAGGGCCAAAGTTCACTGTGTTCTGCCCAGCACCAACAGTGGCTTCAGCCTTCCTGAGAGAAGAGGTAGTCGGCCTTTCTCCCACAACACTGACAGGGACATGTGATTTTCTGCCAGCAGCATCTACGGAGTTAAAACAAACTTCTCCAGCTGAAGATCTGGCAACCGGACAGAGGGTCCAACACCTCTGCCCCACACCTGCAGCAATTGTGGAGGCTCAGGGTGAGAAGATGGCAATCACTTCCCAGCAGCAGATACAGGGGGAGAAGGGAGAGGAGGTGTGTGTTGTCCCTCCCCAACAGTTGGCCAGGGTGGAGGAAGTGGGCTTTCCTCCCCAGCAAAGATCCGTGTACCTGGGAGACAGTACCATCGACATGTCGTCCCAGCAGCCAGATGAGGGAATGGAAAAGGAAGCAGCCGGCTCACCTCCCCAATGGCAGCTACACAGTTTGGGAGGGGAGGAAGCCAGCTGCCTGCCCCAACAGTTAGCTGGAGCAGAGGATGCGGAGTCCCCCGCAGAAGTGCTGGCAACAGGGCAGAGTGCTACCAACCTCTGCCCAGCACCGGCAACAACTACAGAGTTCCAGGGAGGCGGGGCAGTCGGCCTCCCTCTCCAACAGTTAGCCGGAACAGATGGTGTGGAGTTTCCAGCAGAAGGGCTGGCAACAGGGCCGAGGACTGCTGGACTCTGCCCTCAACTAACAGAGGATGGATTTCCTGTGAAGGTGGATGGGACTTCAGTCTCCACCTGTATACCCCAGGGATGCTGGGCAGTGGGCCCCGATCCCCAACAGCATGACAGAGAGGTTGGCTGGGTGAGTGATACTCTGTTTGGAATAATTTATTTGGGGTACGGTGTGGGTACAGGCAGTAGAGGACTGGAACTATGGACTAACTTCGGAGTCAACCCGTCTGGGGTCTCCTCCTGTGTTAGTCTCCTGCCGAAAGGGGAGAAATGTCATAGACAGAGCCAGAACAGAGGCTGTTGGAGAGGACTGTATGCAGGCCTGTTGCCCACCGATTATGTGCCCTAGCATTTAGAGGAATGGTGCTCTCTGTGAGCTGTATACCTGGGGACCCTGGGGTTGATGTTACTATGGATTCAGCTCCATGTCCCCCCAAAACACACAGACTCTGGAACCCTTTATATGCCATATTAGAATGGTGACTGATTTATACCATTGGGACTCGTACTGTTAAATGCTAATGTCATCAATTCTGCTATAATGTGTTTAGTGTGGCTCTAAGAGTCTTTTCACCCATTGTTGTTTATGTTAATTGAGAGAGCTCGGTGCCTACAAGTCTGTCATCTGGTCTGGGTACATCTTGTAGTAAATTAGCTCATGTTAATTAGGTTAGCTTTGAGACATCCCTGCTGTATAAAGGTCTGTGAAATCTCAAAATAAAAGGCAGTTCTGATGTACTCCAAGACTGGTGTTGTCTAGTTCTTGGGGTTCCTATAGCCAGATCCATTGGACTCGTGTTCCAGAACTTAGGAAGCGGTATATGACGGAAGCACTCAAGCGGAGTGTGGGGCGTTCCGTGACAGTAATGTCCCCTCTCACTGCCTGTAAGAACAATGAAGCAGCCGCTATGATCGATCGTATCGTGCACAGAATCACTGGTGCTAAAAGATTTATATCTGAATGATGTCTGTAGCTGCACCCATCATTCAGATATCACCGCTCAACGTAAATGACGTCAATAGTGGTTATACGGGCGGGAATCGGTTAACATACTGTTTCTTCTTGGACACCGATTGTCTGCACAGTATAGGTCACTTGTGGACTCGGCATCATCCACAGGCAGCTTAACTCTTCCACATGCCACAGAAGTTTACTAGAACACAATTTTACTTCAGATGATTGAAATACAGACGATGTTTTTCTAGTGTTATGATGTGTTCTCTGCAAAGTACTAACACTGAATGTACTGACCCATAGACTTCAATTATTACCTGCACTGACCCATAGACTTCTCTTATTACCTGTACTGACCCATAGACTTCTGTTATCACCTGTACTGAGCTATAGACTTCTGTTATCACCTGTACTGACCCATAGACTTCTGTTATTACCTGTACTGAGCCATAGACTTCTGTTATTACCTGTACTGACCCATAGACTTCTGTTATTACCTGTACTGACCCATAGACTTCTGTTATTACCTGTACTGAGCCATAGACTTCTGTTATTACCTGTACTGAGCCATAGACTTCTGTTATTACCTGTACTGACCCATAGACTTCTGTTATTACCTGTACTGACCCATAGACTTCTCTTATTACCTGCACTGACCCATAGACTTCTGTTATTACCTGTACTGACCCATAGACTTCTCTTATTACCTGCACTGACCCATAGACTTCTGTTATTACCTGTACTGGCCCATAGACTTCTGTTATTACCTGTACTGACCCATAGACTTCTGTTATTACCTGTACTGACCCATAGACTTCTATTATTACCTGTACTGACCCATAGACTTCTGTTATCACCTGTACTGACCCATAGACTTCTGTTATCAACTGTACTGACCCATAGATTTCTATTATCTGCAGGTTTGGTACGCTTTCTGAAAGTCCACCTGCCAGAGAGGCTACCTGGTTGGGCGCCGGCGCGTGCCGCTGCGCGTTGGCGTGCGCGTTCTTGTGCACCTTGGTGTGCACGCTCTTGCCGGTGGGTATGTTCCGGCTGATCCTGGTGTGCGCAGCGGTGCCTGGGTGCGCGCGTGTGTGCCTGTGGGCGCTGGTCTGTGTACTCCTGTGGGTGCTGGTGCGCGTGGCGGTGTTCGTGGGCATGTGGCGTTTGGTGCACGTGCGGGGCGTTTGGTGGCAAACGGCCTATTTAGGCCTGCTTCACACTCTGCTCGGTGCTGCCTGATCAACAGCTCTTCCGTGCCTTGTTCCTGTTTCCTGTATCTGTGCTTTGATCTCTTGACGACCCGGCTTGTTTCTTGGATTCCTCTGAACTTTGCCCGCACCTGACCTCTGCCTGTTTGACTACTCTTCTGCCTGCTCCATTGTACCTCGTAGCCTGCCTGTTGCCGAACCCAGCTTGTACCCAAACTTCCCTGCTCTGCTCCTGCTCAGCACCTGTTGCCAGTGTTCCCGATTTCTGCCTGCTGTTTGAAGTTCACTTCTCTTCCGGCATCTGGACTCCTGCATCAGGCTCCCATAACACTCCACACTCCTGTGCTTCCTGTATACTCTACCAGGGGCCGCAAGTTGGACGCGTAAGGGAGTCTACCCTCTGCCCAAGCGGACTCACTAGTCTGGTAAGTAGAGGTCTGACACCACCACACCTGCAGGATTTAATAGAAGTCTATGACAAAGTGCAGCTAACATGCAGGAAAGCCACAGGTGTGGCTACTTTTACACTGATGCACTACAGTTTACCCGCACACGGGAGCAGCTTGGTGCACCTGCGCCTTTTCTGTGGGTTATGCTTCATATTCCTATCGCACACATTCCTGGATGAGTTCTCGAGTATGGGTGCTGCAGCAACAACCAGCTGGATACTGGTTCAAGTCACAGTGAAGATATTTGCCAGCACACCATAGAATGACATAGATAGCGTTCAAACGGGTAATTTATTGCATGATCACAACACAAGGAGAGTGCAACGTTTCGGAGTCATGCAGGACCCCTTTGTCAGGCATGTGATAAATGTGGGTTAACAGTGGAAAATATTTAAAAAAACCATCAACCAATCAGAAAAAAAGAGAGAAGGAAGAAAAACCAAAGCTCCTCCCACCCCCAGACTGGTGTGGCGCCACAAATCCCGCCAAAACATTTCAAATGTTTAAAATACATGAGCAGAAATCATCAAAAAACATATAACAAAAGGAAGGTTTAGAGAAAACACATCCTAAAAATGTCAATATGCTACCTTTATAACAGTATTGTGGCGTGGGTCCCCAATCATTGTGGGGACAAACCAGCTGTCAGGGAAAATCAGGATGCAGCGCACAATCCTGCAATGGATTGTCGCCAGTGCAGGGATCGAAGGCTGTGGGGCAGATCACGGCAGTGATCGTAAGCCGCACTTGCACTAAGTTTTGAAGAAACTTAGTGCATTTACAGACTTTGGTGAAGGATGGAAACTTGCAACTATGGATATAGGATCCCTATACACATGTATACCCAATGATGCTGGATTGCAGGCTGTTAGACATTTTCTGACTGACATGGAATCTACACCAATACCCAAAGAGTTTATCATTGAATGTCTCGATTTTGTACTTTCAAATAACTATTTTACGTTTGAGGGCACCAAGTATGCACAGATCCGAGGTACAGCCATGGGGAGCTCAGCGGCCCCATCTTTTGCCAACCTCTTTGTAGGCCTACTTGAGGAACGTTACATTTACCCATCCGATGCCTTTACCAACCACATCAAATGTTGGTTTAGGTATATCGATTACATTTTTCTTATCTGGACTGACAAGGACGCTCAATTCTTTGACTTTGTTGACTTTCTGAATAGCATCTTTACAGGGTGTCATGTTCACACCTGAAATTTCACCATGTAACATTCTTGGATGTAATGATCACTAACTCTCAAGGCTCTCTGGTTTCATCTCTCTTTACAAAACCCACTGACAGAAACGCACTCCTGCACTATCAAAGCGCACATCCCAAACATCTTTTAAATAGTCTGCCGATATCTCAGTTCACGGATCTGTTCTGACAAAGATGACATCCTAAAGCAACTAAACAAGATGTATGACAAGTTTCTGGAAAGGGGGTATCCTGCAGAAGTCCTTGACCATGCATTAACCAAGATTAAGACTACTCGCACCAAGCCCTCTGGGCCTTTCAATCGACCACTGTTCATACACACATTCAACCGCGAATCTGATCATATTAAACGAGTCATGATTAAGAACCTACACATTCTACAAGCTGACAACGCATTGGAATACGAACTTAAAACGGTGCCCCTAATTACACATAGACGTAACAAAACTCTTCGTGACTTTCTCGTACAAGCTGATCCTAGACATAAATACGTGAAGCCTATTGGATCCACACCCCGGGCATGGTGCATTCTGGAGGACTTAATGCCAACCTATCATTCACATGCTTCGAGAGATAATGGACCTGTCTTCTTTATTTTAATGATGATCTAACTATTCTCCTTTGATCACTGAGTTCCTTTTCTTCCTTTTTTCCTTCTTTCTGACTATCTTGGCGATGATGAACCCATGGCATTTTATTTAGGGACTACTATGTAATTGCGGTGACTATCCCACCTGCATTTTTTCCCTGCAATATACATACTTTAGGTTTCATTTTGAATTTAGCCCAACAGGTTCTCCGCATTGTTATCATAGCCTTCCTCTCTACCCCCCATTCCGTCTCCATTTTCTCATTCAGCTTCCCTTACTCAACCCCCTTCCCCCTTATTCTTTTTATTATCTCTATGTTTATGTTTTTTTTTATATATTTATTCTTATTTATTCTTATTTTTATCTATTTTTCATTTCTATATTTTTATTTATATTTTTATTTTTATTCTATTTTTATTTCATTATTTTTCTATTTCTCTATTTCTTATTTGCTCCTTATTGTCATTATTAGCAATTATCATTTACCCCCTATTTCTTCATCGATTTTGTCTGTTATTCTCGCTCCGTTTTTCATGACTCTTTCGTCCCAATTCTTTTTCCCTTTTTCCTTTTTTCCTTTTCTTCTCTCTTCTCACTGTTCCCTTTTTCCCCTCTTATGCCTTGTTCACACAATCAGACATTGATCGGACATTTCGACAACAAAATCCATCAGATTTTTTCCGACGGATGTTGGCTCAAACTTGTCTTGCATACAGACGGTCACACAAAGTTGTCGGAATTTCCGAACGTCAAGAACGTGGTGACGGACAACACATACGACGGGACTCTAAGTGCTCCAGCCTTTGGGCTCCTCTTGCTAATCTTGTGTTAGTAAAAGTTTGGTGAGAGACGTTTCGCGCTTTTCAGACTCGTGGTTTTCAGATCGTTTTTCTGCTGTTTAGTTTGCGCTTGTGGGTTTGTATCTGCTCTTCAGTGCGTGTAGTGAGTTCGCATTGGTTTATTGAGTGTGTTCTTGTCCGCTCGTTGCTGATTTTCAGGTCACTCTTCACAGGCCTTGCTGTTCTTCAGTGTGTTCTGTTACTTCGTTCGTACTCATCGTAGAGTTCGTGCTGTGCGGGGGCTTGGTGTTGGGGTTCTTACTTTGACACAAGCCCAGTCCATGAACAGGGTGGGGAGGAGTTTATGGACCAAGAATTGGTTGCTCCAGCGTGACCAATTCTGTCACATGCCTTTGCTCCGTGAGATCCGTGAGAATAATCCTGATGATTTCAGGAACTTTCTCAGGACGACAGACCCTGTTTTTCACCGTTTGTTGGCTTTGCTGACCCCTTATATCAGCAGGCAGGATACCTGCATGAGGCAAGCCATCACTCCGGAGCAGAGGCTAGTCTCCACGTTGCCGTACTTGTCCACGGGGAGAAGCCTGCAGGACCTCAAGTTCTCGACAGACATCTCCCCCCAGGCTCTGGGGATCATTATCCCAGAGACCTGTTCTGCCATCATCCAGGTCCTGCAGAAGGAGTATATTAAGGTAAGTTTTATCCTTTAACGTCACATTCTATGTATTTCATGTTAGCTAATATATTGTATTTCTTTCATCATTCCCTAATTACCATGATTGTAATATGCTGTGAATGTCCCCTTTGTCCTCGTGCATGCTGTAATTTTTAAAAGTTTGTTTTTTGTACTTCATGCATATTTGCCTTCACTTACCTCCCCAGCATGCTATCCTGGGCCCATACACACCTAGTCTAGTCACCTAACAATGTATTTTGTCAGCTCCATAGTAGTGCTTTACCCTAAACACCCCCTAAAATGTTTAGAAATGTTATTTTTGTCCTTAAATTCAGGCAGAGTACCAGAGGCTTTTTTTGGGGTCCAAAAATCATTTGGAACCCCTCTCCCCCCAACTGCTAAGTCAACCCATAACAATCCTCTATCTGCTGACTTTGCCAAACCCATACACACTATACCCATCTCTTTTGTGGTCATGTTTATGGATGAATTCCCCAAAGCATGTAGTGCAAGGGCCTGCCTGAATACTTTCAAATGGTACTGTTTCAAGTTTGTGTATCCTGTTATTATCTTGATAGGTAATAGCAGAATGTAAAAATGTGCTTCAATTTGTACAGTGTGTATTCATATTTTTGTATTAAGACACTTCTTACCTGTCCAGTGGGCTGCCAATAGTATAAGTAAGGAAGGGATGGCCAAAGTAACACACATTATTTATGCATTCATCTCTCAATGAAGTGGAGAGGGTTACCTGTCCAAATCATCTCCCCCCTAAAATTTTTTCAATGGGCCATCAGAGGGGGTGAGGGATCTGATAGGTGGACCTTATACTTTGTCTTTAAATACTCCCTAAAATAAATGTTATACTGATTTTTGCCAAGAATGTTTGTGTCTAATCTGCTTTCATTGTTTCTGTGCAAAATGACTACATTTTTTTTCTTGTTTGACTCCACAGTTTCCTACCATGCCACAGGAATGGCAGACTGTGGCCTCCCACTTTGCCCAGTGGTGGGACTTTTCCAACTGTGGAGGGGCAATTGATGGGAAACACGTCCACATCGTCCCATCCCCCCCAACTTGGGGTCATACTATTACAACTACAAGGGGTTCAATGGTATTGTGATGTTGGCAGTGGTGTCGGCTACTTACGAGTTCCTCTATGTGGACGTGGGAAAGAACTGGCCAGATGTCGGATGGTGGAGTCATCGCCCAGACCGAGTTCTACAGGTGTCTCCAGAATGGCAGTTTGGGCTTGCCACCTCTAGAAGACAATGCGGAAGGACTCCCATTCGTCTTTGTTGCAGATGAAGCGTTTGCGCTGGGGGACCATCTTATGCGGCCATTCCCTATGAGGACCCTCACCCCGGACCAGAGGGTTTTTAATTACCGGCTGGCCAGAGCCAGAAGAGTGGTGGAGAACACATTTGGAATAATGGCCAGCCGGTTCTGCCTCTTTCTTACACCGATACACATGGCGGAATATAAACTGAATCACATCATCCTGTCTTGCTGTGTTCTCCACAACTTTTTAGGGAGAAATTATGTGAACTATGCTGCCTCAGTTGGGCCTGAGGCCGGAATTCATAACGAACCAACCCTGACGGCGCTGGAAACTGGCCGTCCTGGCTTGCTCCCCCAGAGTGCCCGCGAGGTCCGTTTAAGATACCTTGAATACTTTGCGGGTAGGGGGGCCATCGATATGCCAGACAATGTCTGAGACATTTTTTAAATAAAAATATATTTGAAACTGAACAAATATTTGCTTTGATTTACTACTTGGCTTTCTTTTAGCTGTCTCCTCGGTTATCTTTTAATGGTATTATTTTTTGGGCCTTTTTCTTCAACAGTGCAAATGAAATTTCATTGACACATGAGGTGACAATCTCTTCTTTGGCTAACTATTATTATTATGTTGTGGGTCTGCTACACACACACACACCTTGTTTTTGTTGTTAATGTATGTAATGAATTACTGACAAAAATATTCATAATTTTCAGTACCATGACCGAAATTTGGGGAGTCCTGAAAATGGCGTGATTGTGTAAAATTATAAAGCACTGTTGGATGTTATTTACTAAAGGCAAATCCTCTTTGCACTACAAGTGCACTTGAGACTGCACTGAAACTGCACTTGTAGTGCAAAATGGATTTTCCTTTAGTAAATAACCCCCATTGCCACGGAAAAAAACAACTTTAATCCAAAAACTGCTTTTAAGCATTGAAAGAAGAAGCCACACATTGGTGATTAACACAATTTTTACTTAAAGCACAATCACATGTGCGTTTATAATAGGATTTTTTAACAAACTGACATGTTTGTTGTATAACATTTTTTTTAGGCCACATTAAGTAGAAATCGCCTTTTATAGGTAAAACAGGCATGTTTAAAACCATAAAACAATACCCAACTCTGGAACTTACAAAGTTAAACTTTTATAAAGTGAAGGCAATATCAGACATGAGTATGTACAAACTGTGTTTGATATTGCCTTCATCAGATGGGGTGAAGTCACCCCTATAAAAGCCAAATTTTGAAGATGCACACAATTTGGGATTCTAAATGGATATTTCCCTCCTGATCCAATGTCTAATGTTAACATGTGCTAGGTTCCATCATGAGGGATCAATGAACGTGTTTTGGGGGTGCAACCCCTTCCTCTCATCTACTTTATTATCGAGGAAGGGGTTGCACCCACAACGCGTACATTGATCTCCCGTGATGGCAGATAGCACATGTTGACACACTGTGTGCATCTTCAAAATTTGGCTTTTAAAATATGTAAAAAATTAGTCATAAAAATAAACAAGCAAAAAGTTAGGGATTTCTGGGTGTTTTAGATTCTCCCTAAAACATCAATGATGTTCTTCATTTTGTTTTGAACGTCATTGATGTTTTGCTTTAGGTTTTCTAAATCCCTGTTGCACCCCATTATCTCCCCGATGAGGATCTAGGCACTTTCACTGGTGAAATGACCTTCTTCCACAACATCCCCATCACCTAAAAAAAAAAAAAAACACACCATGTATTATAAATATGCAGGCATCCATCTATTACCTGAAGCTGTGGTTGCAGACACTCACCTGTTGTGGTGACAATTTCGCCAATTTCAACAACGTCTCCCTCCTCCTCCTCTGGTTGGATATGGATGATTTCACCTTCTTCCTGAGGTGGGGAGTCCCTGGTCTCCTCTGATGAGTGGTGTCCTCCGAGTCTTTTCTCCCCTATGTGAACAAAATAGGTATATTTAGCACACAGATATTTGAGGGCAGAAATAGGAATATGAAACATTGCTTGGAAGTGTGGTACAATTGTCTGTTTTGGCAGAGTTCCAAGCTGAAGAATTTATTTTTTTACCTTTGTAAAGCTGGAATAGCTGCAAGCTTCACAGATGGAGATGCCCCTATATTTTTCACTGGAGCACCTGTGTAGGACACCCTAATAAAAAGTTTGTTCTGGTGTCCCACACTAGTGCTCCTGCGTCCAGATGCTGAGTGTCCTCTCCTTACACAGAATCTAGTTTGCATTTCATTCTAGTTACAAACCCATCTAGACAACAAACTTTTTTTAATAGAAGTAGGCCAGAAAAAATGTATTGAACTGCATCTGGCCAAAACATCGTATTTTAGTGGGCGAACGAACAATGTTTCCTACGAACGATTAATGTGCCCATGAACATGAAAGTTGCCATTTTAAACTGTACAATGGTAATAAAGAAAAGCATATGGAGCAGCAGGAACGTAATAAAAAGAAAGAATAGGAACACAGGACAACTACTTACTTTTTTGCAGCACTCTCCTGATCCTTCTATACTGATCGTGCTCCCCTAATTTGAGATCCGACCACCGTTTTCTCAGTTGATCCTTGGATCGTCATACCCCAAAATTCCGGCGCAGACTCTTCACAACTTTAGCCATGATCTTGGCCTTTCTGACATTTGGGTTGGGGTAAGGTCTATACTTCCCATCATAGTCGGCCCTCTTTAAGATGTGCACCCTCTCCATCATCTCTACAAAGGTCATATTTGAGGCCTTAAATCGCCTGCGGGATCGTGACGTTTCTGGCTCCGGGCTTTCCTCCTCCTCGTTGCTGGAATTATCATGCACCTGCTGTGTCTCCGCCATGTGCTCTCCCCCACTGCGCCGAAAGAGAAGGGGCGGGGAATAGACTAGAAAGAACGTCAGGGGCGGGCAAATTTTTTACGCATGCACAGTGTATATAAAGCGTAACACGCTTGCATCGCACGTACGATCTGTGAGCGGAGGAAGGAGTATCGGAAGCGCCGATCGTGATAACGAAGGTACAATTTTAACTTGGGCCTATACTGCTTATAGATTGAGGCCTATATTGTGTCAAGATTAGGAGAGTTTTGCCTGACATTAGAGTTTGTCTTGTGTTGTGTCTTGCAGAGAAAATGGATCTAGTCAATGATCAGGACTTTATGCCAATATTCATTGATATGTTCAGGGAGCTGCCCTGTCTGTGGCAGGTAAACCATCCTGATAAGAATCAAACAAAGAGGAAGGCAGCGCTGAATCAATTGGTGCAATTTGTGAAGCCGGTGATCCCCACAGCAGACATCCCCTATTTGAAGGCCCCAATTGGTGGCCTGAGGAGCACTTATCTTAGGGAGCGCAAGAAGGTCCAGGATTTCCAGAGATCAGGAGCTGCAGAAGATGACATTTATGTACCCAGGCTGTGGTACTATGACAGACTTCATTTTCTGGCAGACCAGAGAGAACCCAGGCCAGCACTCTCCAGTCTTCCTTCCACACTTATTTCCCCCCCAGCTGAGGCTTCTGACGCCCAACCTGGGCCTTCCAGGCAGCAACATGTGGAGGAGCCCAGCTTGAGTCATTTATTCTGAGCATGCGTGGCACTTTGTGCGTCGGAATTGTCTACACACGGTCGGAATTTACGCAAACGGATTTTGTTGTCGGAAAATTTTATAGCCTGCTCTCAAACTTTGTGTGTCGGAAATTCCGATGGAAAAAGTCCGACAACAAGCTCCGATCGCACATTTTCCGTCTGAAAGTCTGACCGTGTGTACAGAGCATTACTTGTACTCTCTCTCCTCTATCTCGTTTTCACTTCTTAGTTTCCCAGTGTGCAGCTGCTTGCTTCTTTCACATTCACATTTCCCACTTCACCTTTCTTGCCCACCTCCCTCAATTGGACATATCCTGGCTCAGGGGTGGGGTCCGCCGACATCACTCGTTTTCATGACATCGGCGGCCCCAGTACAGCAGCGTCCCTCGTTATGCGCATGCGCGGTCAGCGCTGGATGTTGTAAGCCCAGCACCCTTATACGCTGGCTATACTATGGCACTTCAGCGTCTCTGGTTGCCCTGGATACTGCCGCTGCAATACGCAAGCGCGGACTCCGATCACTGCCGTGATCTGCCCCACAGCCTCCGATCCCTGCACTGGCGCCAATCCGTTGCAGGATTGTGCGCTGCATCCTGATGTTCCCTGACAGCTGGTTTGTCCCCACAATGATTGGGGACCCACACCATAATACTGTTATAAAGGTACCATAATGACATTTTCAGGATGTCCTTTTTCTAAACTTACCTTTTGGTTTTTTTTTTTGTGATTTTTTTGTGATTTCTGCTCATGTATTTTAAACATTTGAAATGTTTTGGCGGGATTTGTGACGTCACACCAGTCTGGGGGTGGGAGGAACTTTGTTTTTTCTTCCTTCTCTCTTTTTTTCTGATTGGTTGATGGTTTTTTTAAATATTTTTCACTGTTACCCCACATTTATCACATGCCTGACAAAGGGGTCCTGCGTGACTCAGAAACATTGCACTCTCCTTGTGTTGTGATCATGCAATAAATTACCAGTTTGGATGCTATCTATGTCATTCCATGGTGTGCTGGCAAATGTCTTCACTTTTCTGTGGGTTAGCTGCACTTTGCCATAGACTTATAATGCTGTATATCATGCAGGAGTGGTGCACTTTCTGAAAGCGCACCAAAACTCCTGCATTCAGGATATAACAGAAGTCTATGGATCAGTACAGGTGATAACAGAAGTTTGTGCGTCAGTACAGGTAATAACAGAAGTCTATTGGGGCGTACACACGGTCGGACTTTTCGTCTACAAAAGTCCGACAGACATCCGGCTGACTTTCGGCGGACTTGCGGCAGACTTTCTACCGAACGGACTTGCCTACACACGACCACACAAAAGTCCGACGGATTCGTACGTGATGACGTACACCGGACTAAAATAAGGAAGTTGATAGCCAGTAGCCAATAGCTGCCCTAGCATGGGTTTTTGTCCGTCGGACTAGCACACAGACGAGCGGATTTCGGGGTCCGTCGTAGTTACAACGTAAAGATTTGAAGCATGTTTCCATTCTAAAGTCCGTCGGATTTGAGGCTGAAAAAGTCCGCTGGAAGTCCGGAGAAGCCCACACACGATCGGATTACCAGCCAGCTTTAGTCCGTCGGCGTCCGTTGGACTTTTGTAGACGAAAAGTCCGACCGTGTGTACGCCCCATATGGGTCATTACAGGTAATAACAGAAGTTTATGGGTCAGTACAGGTAATAACAGAAGTCTATGGGTCAGTACAGGTAATAACAGAAGTCTATGGGTCAGTGCAGGTAATAACAGAAGTCTATGGCTCAGTACAGGTAATAACAGAAGTCTATGGCTCAGTACAGGTAATAACAGAAGTCTATGGCTCAGTACAGGTAATAACAGAAGTCTGTGGGTCAGTACAGGTAATAATAGAAGTCTGTGGATCAGTACATATAACAGAAGTCTATGGGTCCGTACAGGTAATAACAGAAGTCTAGGGGTCAGTGCAGGTAATAACAGAAGTCTATGGCTCAGTGCAGATAACCCGCAGGTAATAACAGAAGTCTATGGCTCAGTGCAGGTAACCCATAGGGGCAGGGCCAGCGCTACCACTAGGCAAACTAGGCAGCCACCTAGGGCACAGCCACAGCCTCTGACCCAGTGATGCCCCAGGCGTGGGTGAGCTCAGCTGTCCTGGTCACAGTGAGCCCCATTCAGTGCTGGCTGTCCCAGGATTGCGATGGCGGGAGACACCGAGGTGCAACTGAATGGCACTGGTGGGAGACACTGAAGAGCTGCTGTATGGCGCTGGCGGGAGACACCAAGGAGCGCTGGCGGGAGACACCGATGAGCGGCTGGATGGCGCTGGCGGGAGACACCAAGAAGTGGCTGGATGGCGCTGGCGGGAGACACAGAGGAGCAGCTGGATGGTGCTGGTGGAAGACAGCGAGGAGTGGCTGGATGGCGCTGGCGGGAGAAACTGAAGAGTGGCTGGATTGCACTGGTGGGAGACACCGAGGATCGGCTGGATGGCACTGGTGGGAGATATCAAGGAGCAGCTGGTTGGCACTGGAGGGGAGTCCCACAATACTGCCTGTCCGCTGCTAAGGAGAGCCCTGATGAAATGGACAATGAAGAAGTGAGGAGGATGGATCCTTCGATCTACATCAAGCTGTGTGTGTGGGGGAGAGTGTGAGTAGTGCAGGAAGTAGTATTCAGGTAGGTCAGTGTAGGAGTCGGGTAGGTCAGTGTAGGGGTCAGGTAGGTCAGTGTAGTGGTTGGGTAGGTCAGTATAGTTGTCAGGGTAGGGGTCAGGTAGGAGTCGGGTAGGTCAGTGTAGTGGTCGGGTAGGTCAGTGTTGAAGTCAGGTAGGTCAGTGTAGGGGTCGGGTAGGTCAGTGTAGTGGTCAGGTAGGTCAGTATAGTGGTCAGGGTTGGGGTCGGGTAGATCAGTGTAGTGGTCGGGTAGGTCAGGATAGGGGTCCGGTAGGTCAGTGTAATGGTCGGGTAGGTCAGTGTAGGGGTAAGGTAGTTCAGTTTCGGAGTTGGGTAGGTCAGTGTAGTGGTTGTGTAGGGCAGTGTAGTGGTCGGGTAGGTCAGTATAGTGGTCAGGGTAGGGGTCGGGTAGATCAGTGTAGTGGTCGGGTAGGTCAGGGTAGGGGTCCGGTAGGTCAGTGTAATGGTCGGGTAGGTCAGTGTAGGGGTAAGGTAGTTCAGTTTCGGAGTTGGGTAGGTCAGTGTAGTGGTTGTGTAGGGCAGTGTAGTGGTCGGGTAGGTCAGTATAGTGGTCAGGGTAGGGGTCGGGTAGATCAGTGTAGTGGTCAGTATAGTGGTCGGGTAGGTCAGTGTAGTGGTCGGGGTAGGGGTCGGGTAGGTCAGTATAGTGGTTAGTAGGGATGGTCCCAATTAATAATTTGTTTTACTAGTAATGGCGGCGATCAGCGATATTTATCGTGACTGCCACATTATGGCGGACAGATTGGACACTTTTGGTGCTATTTTGGGACCATTCACATTTATACAGCGATCAGTGCTATAAAAAATGCACTGATTACTGTGTAAATGTGACTGGCAGTGAAGGGATTAACCACTGGGGGGGCTAGGAAAGGGTTAAGGGAGTGATTCTAACTGTTAGGGGGCATGGCTACGAGTGACACATCACTGATCGCTGTTCCCGATGAGAGGGAACAGATGATCAGTGACATGTCACTAGGAAACACGGGGAGATGTTGTGTTTACACTGACATCTCCTCATTCTTCAGATCCATGACACGATCGCGACAAACCGGCAGACATCGAGTCCACGGGCATGGTCACGGAGCTCACGACAGGGTTGCAAGCATCCTGCTGGCTGCACGAGCGCGACCACATGGCAGCAAATTAAAGGGGACGTACCTGTATGTCCATCAGCTCAGCCGTGCCATTCTGTCGACATAAAAGTGCGTGCGCTGGTCCTTAAGCGGTTAATTTGCTAAAATTAGTTGGAAATTTAAAAACGGGGATTGGTGTAGCAAGATGTCCGCTGCCTCGCCTGCTTACTGTAGGTGTGATGAGATTGAGTGTAAGGTGTACCAAGATGGGCTTAGCAACGTAAATCTTGTAAGTGTTAGTTGATTTCTGCCGTGCGAATGCGCCGTAGTCGGTCGAGCATTTTGTCAGGCAAATTGCTCTGTGCACCGACATCACTGAAAGCATGTATGATGGGTTGCGCATGCGCGGTTTGGCAATACAGCTGATTCCATGTCACAGGAAGTGACGCGGGTTGCACATCCTGCCAAGTTGTTCTTTTTGTCAGAACACCGGCGCTATACAGGAAGCATCAGCTTATGTGGCTCCGCTCCCTCTGCAGCAGCATGCTTCCTCTACCGCCGGCTCCATCCACAACACTGATGCTCTGGTATGGCAGGTCGGCAACCTGTTGTCGTGGATATTCCTCTATACTCTTGCACTAATAAGCGCCCTTCCACCATAATGGTATAATGCAGCCTTAAATAACCCATGTCTCTCCCTTACCCCAGTAAACCGACATTACCACATTCTTACATCCTCATTTCAGCATGACTGCCTTCCGGAGCAGTCCCACTTGCTTTTATTTCCAACATCACAAAAGCTATGGCAAACAGGCAGCGATGGCTACAGTACAGTAGCCAAACGCTTCCTCAATACAAAATGACTTCACAGGAAATGACCAAATAAGGACATGACCACACTGTAGTGATCAGGTATATGTATTGGGTGGATAGTATCGTGGTATCGTGGGTATGATAATTAATTAGTAAGTACTCTTCCGCAGCAACCCAATTCTTCCAGAGAGATGCACTTTATTGACTTCCAACACAGAACAAAGTCCAAAGTCCACAGATGACAAAGAAATCCGACAGAGTAGATATAATTCAGAGACCCATGTCCTAGGCCTGTGTGTTCCCAGCCATACACAGACAAGCCTCTCCTTCAAACCTATGTACTGAATGCCGTGTTATATTCACTAAATATTGAATGGCTGAGCAATTTGATTGGCTGTTTCAATTTAGGACTTTGATTAGCTTTAGTCTTTCAAACAGACAACTCCCAGCCGTGAACAGCTGTGAACCATAAACCACCCCAATTTGCACTCCCGCATATCAACATCAACAAGTCCCCTTTAGATATATGTAATTAGATTAGATTAACATACCACCTGAATACCCTTTGAAATGTTCAAATAGACTTGCATAAGATTAACACATCAAAGAGTCTTCAGCTGTTAAAATTCAGTTGGACAAATCAACCATTCTGTCATTGTCATTCTGGCCTGGTTAATATTGACTGTATGTGTACATACACACAACAATGTCCCACATAAATCGGTGAACATATTACAACATATACAACATATACCCCCACTTGGGTCGGTTCTAACTACTAGAACTGACCCATAAATCAAACAACAAAAAAATATCATTATGATTTAAGGTACTGGATGCTTTACAATGGCTCATATAAAATATGAAGTTGAAACTGGTTACATCTCTCTTCGCCAGCCTCTAAAATATCCCCATGAAACAGTTATTAGATAATATAACTTTTAGACCATGACTGGAAAAGGATTTGGTAAACATCAGTGGCCCATATAGCTGTTAGGCCTTATTATATCACATCAAGATCTTGAATATTGCGCAAAGACGAGCTGATGTCACAGTCCATCCTTTGGTCTGACTTCATCACATCTCTCACCATCTCACTGAACGTAAACTTAGTATGCTCTGGGAACTCCAATCCACATAAGTCCAGGATTCTCTCATCTCCAGGCTCAAGCTTTTCATTTTTAAAGATACTTTTACGCAAACACTCTACTTTCATCTTTATAGTAAGAAAAACCATCAATGTACCAGCACTCACTTTCAAGGTCAAAAAGGTTTGGATATGGCAGTAAAACTATTTCTTTGCACTTGACATTCATGAGTCCATCTTTGTTGATTGCCAGTCACAATTTGCTTTTGTAATTTGCTGTAGGCCGACCCCTCATTGCCTTCAATAAAGCAGTTACTTGGATCATTCAGTCCACAATTACACCTGAATGGTATAGCAACATATACATATAGATATACCCCCACACAATGGTTCAGATAAAGTCATCAGTGTTTATCAGATCTTCTATCCAGACGAAGCGGCAGTGGAAATTCTTGCCAGTATCTTCACCATGAAAGGTAGAAAGGTCTTTTTCATCCATATATGTCATAGCCTTTAGCATATTATAAACAACTGAATCAACAAAGTTTCAAATCATGACTAGAGTGATGAATTTCACTCACCCCTCTTATAAATTTAGGAAAACCACCCAACACACTAAAATTTATGCTATGCCAAGCCATTGTGCAGCATCTCACCTTAAATGTCAAATATATTGATCAATATGCATTGTGTAATATGTACAGATGTTATGAAAATTATTTTAGGTTAAAATGCTTCTCTTTGGTTTTAAGATAAAGTTCAAGAAATAAAACATAAAGAAAATAAAAAAATGAAAAGCAAAATATATCAGGAAAAGGGAGAAAAATTAAAAATTAGGGCGTTGAAGAAAAAAGAAAAAAAGGTCCATTGCTTGATGAATTTCGAGAGAGTCCATGAATACTTTATAATTCCATGTATAGTGATATATTGTCTATTCAGCATTTCTCCCATAATTCTCCCCCACTAGCCAGCAATTTCAGACTGTGCTTCTGCTATTCATATGCAAACATCTTCAGACGTCCCTGAAAGACAAAACTCTCCAACAAAACTAATTAGCGAGGTCCTTAAACGTTGTTTGAAGTTAAAACAAAACACTATTTACACGTTTACAGTTTGGAGCTAATTCACCCCCACTGCTAGAGAAGTGTCATCTGCATTCAAAAACAGATCTGGAGAATGTACATCTTCTGCATTTATGACACCCTGTACCCCCTTCAACTGCTGTAATAATTTATCAGGTTCCCCTCTCATCTTGGCATACTCAATCTTCAGGTGGTCATATTTCTGTTTTTTTTTTTTTTCCACAAAAAAGATTTTATTGAAAAATAATCACAATTACATGTATAAGCAGTTGAACAGATTTTGACAGATATTCCATGACATTTTATAGAATAGTGATACAATAAGTGTTGATGCCATTGACGTCATGGGGAATTCAAGCGTATGGTAGGATAATAAGAATGTATAAAAGAAGAACCATCTAAATACTTTACAACGAGACATTTTCTGTATACAAGTATTATAGGAATCAGGAGTACCTTGTGTGGTCCATTTACACTAGGATCAGTTACAAAGTAAATAAGAGAATTAGACTTGTGTGAAACTAAAACAGGAAGGTCTGTCTCTATTAGGTTCCCGACTGTGTCGTGTTGACACAGTCTGATATTGCGGAGAGGTTATGTCTGGGTATGAATAAGAGGGGGATATACATTGGGTGAGATGTGAGTACTGGAAAGATTTAGAGGGAGAAACTGTAGGGATAGGGAAAACAGAGGGGGAGAGGGAAAAAGAGGAAGAACAGAGAGGAAGGATATACGTAAGGTATTAGGTTAAAGAAGGGGGGATAGGAGGCCGCCCCCCCTCCCCAGCCAGCCCACCCCGCAATCAGGGGTTTCTGAGGTCCCCACGTCTTTCAAGAGAGGGAGAATACTATATCGGGAAATATGACTTATAACAATTAGTGCTTTTGAAATGAGTCCAGCAAGCCCATAGATTGGTGAATTTTTGTATGCGGTCTTGTGAAATATATATCAATTCTTCCATCTCCTCTATCTTAGCAATCTTTGTCAACCATTCTCTGACCGTTGGGGGGCTGGTTGAGCGCCATTTTACAGGAATGCATAATCTGGCTGCATTTACCATATGCATGGCCAGTGATCTGTGGTAGGATCTTTTAGGTAAGGTTGTATGATGGAGGAGATATTGTGCTGGTTCGAAATTCAGGGAGTATGTAGTTACTCGTTGTATTATGTCGTGAACCTCCCTCCAGAAAACCTGAATGATCAGGCATTCCCACCATATGTGGATCATAGAGCCCACTTCTTTATTACACCTCCAGCATGTATTTGGGATTGAGGGCGAGAATTTATGTATGCGAGATGGTGTTCTGTACCATTTGGTAAGTATTTTATATCCATTCTCTTGGATGGCAGCATTTAGTGAACCTTTGTGAGTATGGATATGAATGGTTTCCCAATCTTCCTCAGTGAGGTCTATGTGTAGATCTTTGTTCCAGGATAAATGGAGGGATTCAGTATGTGAGTGGTGTGGCGTTTCTTGGAGGAGAGAATAGATGGTGGATATTAGGTGTCTTGGGGGCGTGTTCTGGGTACATAGTGATTCAAATGGAGTTAGTTTTCTCGACCATGTATTACTGGAGGTTGTAGAGGAAAGAAAGTGTGTCAGCTGTCTGTATGTCCAAAAAGGAAAGTTTTTTGTGAGGGATATTGATTTGAGATTATCATATGATCGTAGCCGGTCTGTATGGAAAAAGTGGTGAGCTTGGACTTTTTCGTGTGGCCATTCTTGTTTTAAGAATGTGTTTGATGACCCCGGGGGGAAGTCTGGATTTCCCCTCAGGGGAGTCAAAGGCCCTGGTCGTGAAGAAAGTTGGGAGGTTGTCATAGCAGAGGTAAAGGCGAGTAGTGATGGGTAAATGAGTGGGTGTTTCTTGATTGGTTGTGTCCAATGTTTGGATGAGAGCCAAGGAAGGTTGTGTAGATGGCCAGGCATAAAGGAATTTTCTAGAGTCACCCAGGGTTTCTCTATTTTGTTGGTGCACCAGTCCACTACCCTAGTTAAATGGCAGGCCATGTAATACTTGTAAAGGTCTGGAAGTGCAATTCCACCTTTGGTCTTACTGCAGGTCAGTCGAGAGTATTTGATTCATGGAGGACCACTCTTCCAAATGAAGGTCGTACATGCCTTCTTATATGAACAAAAGAATGCAGGGGGTAGATGAATTGGAATGGTCTGCATTAAGTACAGGAGGCGAGGGAGTACAATCATTTTGATCAGGGCCGAACGTCCGAACCATGATACGTTAAGTGTGGCCCATTCCTTTAGGTCCATCTGAATTTTCGAGAGGGCATGAAGGAAATTCTGTTTGTATAGGTCTGTGAGTCGCTTAGTGATTTGGATGCCTAGGTAAGTAATGGTGTCGCTTTTCCACTGAAAGGGAAAGGAGTTTTGGCAGTGAGTGACCACCTGCGGGGGAAGGGATATGTTCAGAGCGTGTGATTTAGGGTAGTTTATCTTAAGATTTGATAAGACCCCGAAATGGTTGATGTCTTTCAGTAAGTTAGGGAGAGTAATGTGAGGTGATTGGAGTGTTAGCAGGATATCGTCTGCGAAGGCTGCTACCTTAAATTCTCTCTGGTTTATAGTTATTCCTTGAATATCTGTATTCGCTCGCAGTCTATTTAAAAGGGGTTCTAAAGTTAAAATAAAAATAAGGGGGGACAAAGGGCATCCCTGGCGGGTACCATTGGTTATTGGGAAGGCGTTTGACAGGAGGCCGTTTGCTTTGACTCTTGCCGAGGGATTGTCATATAGAGCGTTGATGTAATTACACATGTGTGGTAGTAAACCAATGCCCTTCAGCACCTCCCGCATATAGTCCCAGGCCACCCTGTCAAACGCCTTCTCGGCGTCGAGAGACAACAGGCATCCTTTCGCTTCTGAGGAGGTGAGCCAGTGGTGTATGTTTAAGGTGCGGATGGTATTCTCTCTGGCCTCCCTCCCCGGGACAAAACCCACCTGGTCTGCTGAGACCAGGCTAGGAATCAGGGGTAATAATCTATTTGCTAGTATTTTTGCATATAGTTTGATATCTACGTTGAGTACTGAAATGGGTCTGTAATTGGACGCCAGGGCTGGATCCCTATCTGCTTTTGGTATGACTGCTATATGGGCTTCAAGCATGTTGCCTGGTGGGGTGGAAGGATCCGATAGGGAGTTGAAGGCATTGAGCATTTGCGGTGAAAGAGTTTCTAGGAAGCTTTTGTAGTAAATTAGTGGTAGGCCATCTGGGCCTGGGCTCTTGCCTACTTTCATTTGTTTTATTGCCAAGCCCAACTCCTCTGTGGTCATGTGGCCTTCCAGAGTGGCAGCCTGTTGTGGAGTTATCGGTTTAGGGCAGTATTGGGCTAGGAAGTCTTGTATTTGAGATTGGCGAGGTGGGGTGTTGGGTGAGTCTGTGTTATGAGATGGCAGGTTATATAGTTTAGAAAAAAAGTTTTCGAAATGGGCTGCAATGTCTTCATTTTTAGAGATCATCGCACCCCCATCGGTACGTAGGTGATGGATTATGGAAGAAGTCTTGGCCGCTTGTATAGTGCGTGCAAGTAGTCTCCCACTTTTGTTGCCGTGTTCGTAGAACACTTTTTGTCTGAGCACATATTGACGCCTTGTGCGTTTCCCTAATTCTTCCAATAGAGTGGATCTAGCATAAAGGAGGTCCTGTAGTGTAGAGTGGGATGTGGATTGTTTGTGTGTTTTTTCGAGTCTATTGATGGTTTCAAGGAGGGATGCAATATGGGCCTGTCTGATTTTTTTCTCTTTTGTTGCTAGGGCTATAAGTTTCCCCCTTATGACACATTTGTGGGCTTCCCAAAGCGTGACCGGGGTTATATCTGGGGAGGAATTTTCTTGAAAGTACTGATGGAGTCGGGTGTTTATTTGTCTCACTACGTCAGGGTCTTTAAGAAGGGATGGGTTAAGTCTCCATGTCTTGGTTCTGTTATTGTAGTCTGGGAATGTTAAGGTGATTGTGATGGGGTGATGGTCTGATAAGAACATAGGCTCTATTGTGGCGTGGGAGAGAAGTGTTAAGTCTGTTTGTGATAAAAATATGTAATCAATTCTCGAGTATTTTTGGTGTGGGGAGGAGAAAAATGTATAGTCTTTGACAGTCGGGTGCATGGTGCGCCATGAGTCGTGGAGTGTCAAGTTCTGTAATTGGAGTTTAATTTGTCGTAATGCCCGATAGGGGAGTGCAGAGGTTCCCGTAGAAGAATCTAAATTTGGGTTTAGTGGGACATTGAAGTCGCCACCAAGAAGTAATATACCCTCTTGGAATGTGGAGAGAAGGTCACAAATTCGTCTGAAGAAAGTTACTTGGTGCTCATTTGGGCAGTACACATTAGCAATTGTGATTGGTTTTGATGCGTAAGTGCCTTTAATAAAAATGTATTTACCCTCTTGATCAACCAGGGAATCTTTCAGTTGAAAGTCAGCGTGTTTGGAGATGAGAATAGATACTCCTTTCGTTTTTGATGTTGGATTCGTAGAGTGAAGTGCATGTTTATATATATGATTCGACAGTTTGGGGACATGTTTTGCACAGAAGTGTGTTTCCTGTAACAGGAGGAAGTGGGCTTTGTGTCTAGTCAGAGCCAATAGTACTTGCGACCTTTTTTCTGGTATATTTAAACCTTTTACATTTAGTGACAGGCATTTGAGTGAGAGCAGCTGTGTAGAGATTGTAGCTCCCCTCAACATTGTGGATGTCCAGGAGTTCATGGGGTGTTAAGTTGAACTAGCTAGTGTCGTGTCCTATACACGTAATGTAAAATGGATCAGTGGGTAGTTGAAGGCTGGGGAGAAGGAAGGAGGGGCGGCCCCCGCCCTATACAATAAATGTGAGGTAAAGAAAGTGCAGAATAGACAGAGGGGGTTAGACCCAGAAGAAATAATAGGGTAAAAAGAGGAGTGGGAAGACAGAGAATAGAGGGAACGGGAGGGGGAGGGGAAAGGGGGTAAAAGAGGAAGTAAAGAAAGGTTAAAGTAGGTAGACTTAAAGTCTGGGGAGTAAGGGGACGTACCTCAAAGATACAATGGGTACGTAAATGGGGTGCACCGGAGGTGGGCGTAGGCTTGCCTATCCACCTATGGGGGAGAAGTCCGGTTTAGTAGCTCTAGTCCGTATGGACAGCTGTGTGGGGTAAGCGAGCTGTGGTAGGAATGAGTGCTGCAGCACTATGGAGGACGAATCATGCTAAATGATAGTATTTGGGGGTTTGGAGATGTGTGCATTAGACTGCATTATGGGAATCTGTGTGTGGGTGATAAGGGACCATATGATTGTTAGTTTAGTCCTGTGAATAGTAAAAAAATTTTCCGGTACCTTATGTATTATTCCTGGTGATAATAATGGTATCCTAGGATCCCTGTCATTTATCTATGTTTCTGCACAGTAAATCATTATACAGAATAAATAAAAAAAAAAAAAAAAAGACAAAGACGAACTCCCCTCTTAAAACATAGTAAACATGTATCAGGTAATCGATAACAGCCATCTATGGTAGCCTGATCTCTTGGGGGTTTAACCATTAGAGAAGGAAAGAGAAACTGCTGCTCATGCTCTCCTGTGTCTTGCTGTAAATAGGTTTTCTTAATTTATCTCTACAAATTGAACTTTCTGCTGTTCCCCCTCTTCGGGGATATATCTGCTATTGTGGGAGCCTGGATCCCCGCTCCAATTATAATAAAATGCTTGGGTGATGCAGAGTTTAGGGGGGCGATAGTGTTAATATGGGTTTACTGTCAATGGGATGGATTGGCATCATTTCCTTACATGCTAGTGGTAGTAGAGAGCTTAACATAGTTGTATAGGTCATAGGCGAGGTATGGGATACCGTTGGAGGGGAGAATTAGTTGCAAGTCTGGCGAGTGTAGGTCGCCCATACACTAAGTTGAGAGATATCAATGAGTTTAAGAATCCAGGCTCCCACCATTTGTCTTACACGAACTGTGTTAACCATTTAAAACAAGCAAAGCGAACGTAACATAACTAAGAATAAAAATAAAGCCCTTTGCTATAAGCAGGAGAGAGCGGTCCGATTGGCTCGCAGGTGTTATAACCAAGGTAAGTGTAAATCTAGCATTGGTGTTAGGGATGTGATTGAAAAGGATACCAAATCTGCCACATCTGGCCGAGGCGTTACAAATCCAGATGAGATGGTGGTATATCTGCCAGGGTTATGTATATGCGTCTCTTATCTAAGCGAAGGATTTTCAGCATTAGTTCTTGAAGAGACTGGTGTTGCTCCTTCATCTAAACGAAAAGGGGGAGAAAAACATAGGGAAGAAGAAAACAAAAAGATAACCGGGGGAGGGGGATAGGTATTGTGCCAGAAGGGAGGAAGAGTTAGATTCACTGTGTAAAAACAGTATGGTCAGTACAAAATGAGGGTGGTGTCTTCTAGTAGTTCCGACGAGGAGTGTCTGCCAGGCCTGGACTGCGGGCTGGGAGGTCTCGGCGGGATTGGCGATCTCCAGGTGATGTGGGGTCCAGTCTGCGGCGTCTGGAGCGTTGTCTTTGGGCCTTGGGAGATGAGTTGTATGCGACTGGCTTCCATGGATCCGTAGGGAAGTAGAAAGCATGCCACTCAGGTATATCCATCTGAGGAATGTCCATTTGTTCGCAGAAGGCGGGTAGATCTTCTGGGGTTCTAAGAAAAGCTGTGCGACCCCTAGTGGATGCCGACAGGCAGAACGGAAATTTCCATCTGTATTGGATGTTGTGCGAGCGAAGAACCTCCAGCAGGGGGCGCAGGGTGCATCTGTTCTGTAGAGTGATTTGAGATAAGTCCTGAAATAATTTCACTTCAGTACCATTGAATAATATGCAGCCTCTATCTCTTGCTTTTTTAAGAATCTCCTCTTTCAAGGGGAAGTTGACAATACAGCAGACAATGTCCCTGGGTGGTTCATTATCACGGAGAGGGGGTCTCAATGCGCGGTGTATGCGTTCCATTTCTATGGGGGAGTCTGCTGGTCGCCCCAACAAATCATTAAAAATGGAGCACACTGTGTGTTGTAGTGCGGCCTGGTCGACTCCTTCCGGGACCCCCCTCACTCTCACGTTATGTCTGCGTCCCCTATTGTCCAGGTCCTCCACTTGTCTATGGAGCTCAAATAAATGCGGTAGATGTGAATCATACGTTTTCTGTACTTGCCTGATAGCGGTAGCTTGTGTACGGGCGTTTTCCTCCACTTCTGCGATCCGATCGTTCATGGAGTGAATGTCCGCCTTGAGATCTGAAATCGCCGACATCATGGTGTGTTTTGATGTCCAGGGCGACTCTTTGGAGGTCTCTGTGCAGGTTAAGTAGGCTTGGGAGAGGAGCTCCGGGGCCGTCTTCATCCATAATCGGATCCGCGCTGCTTCTAATTGAGTCCGGGGATGAGGCCTGTGAAGTGTGTGAGGCCTGCGCGGCCTGTGAAGCCTCGAGTTGCGCCGCTTGTCTGGTCCGGAATATCTCGGGGATGTTACCGCTGATCTGCGTGCCTGGATCTTTTTGTGCACGGGGTGTCGAGGTGCCTCTGTTGGGCTTTCCCATCATGGGTAAGTGGTTTTAAAGCCCCAAATACGGCGTTTTTCGTCCTCCGAGTGCGGGAGCCTCCTGTTTAAGCAGCCATCTCGGTTCCTGTCCAGGCCACGCCCCCCATATTTCTGTT
Source organism: Aquarana catesbeiana (assembly GCF_042186555.1). Lineage (NCBI taxonomy): Eukaryota > Metazoa > Chordata > Amphibia > Anura > Ranidae > Aquarana > Aquarana catesbeiana. The sequence goes on along the minus strand of NC_133325.1, from coordinate 809,046,357 downwards.
TTAACTGAGAAAACAGTATCCAAGTCTTGGACCTTTTCTTATTATTTTGTTCAGCTCTGTTTTTCATATTAATATCACCTATGTATGACCCGGAGTGTCCTCTCTGGGTGTTATCATAGGATATTATCTTCTGATCTTTATGTTCAGTATTTGTCCTAAACAATGTGGCTAAATCAATTTTGACAGCCTGCTCATTTGACTTTCTCCATAAATGGTCTGCTCTCAACAATATGTCTTTTAAATCATGAGGATTTGGGGTAACTAGTAAAATATTTTGTTTGATATCTTCATGCAACGCATCTAGAAACATACTCATATGTATCGAGCCACCACGCTCAAATGCAAGATTATTACCGACCAATAATTCCATAATAGTTGCTATCCTGTGTGACAATTCATAGGGAGATTCATTTTGCATTTGTTGGATCTTCCCATGAATAGTAACATCAGAACGTACACCATACAAAACACATAATAATTCCAGTAATATGTCCCTTGTCCTCAGAGGCTGAATACAGATCTGTTTAATTCTCATCCAAAGACCACTTCCTACAGAATGTTGCAAAACTCTTTCTAAGTCAGATGGGTTGAGATTGTACATATCTCTGACTTGCTGCACGTCACAAAACCATTTAAAAAATCTGTTTAAATCATGGTATGGAACCATTCCTATTTCTTTAAGAATTGTGTCTAATAATTTTGATTTCAAAGGCTTCATTACAAGCTGAACTTCACCTGTATTATTATTATTGTTATAAACTGTGGTAGTCACAGTGGGGGCAGCTGGTAATGAATTATCAGATTTAATATGAGGTTCTGTTTGCTGCAGATTGCTGAATCCAAGATTTGATGCATATCTGCATTCCTGAGATCTCTTCTCTAATTCCATAATTCTTAATTTTAATCTCTCATTTTCCTCTGATAATTCATCACAACGTTTAGATTTCTCAAGTAAAGCTTCTCCAATGGTAACCGCATGCAATTTTAAATTCACTGTCTCGGTGTCTGATTGGTTTTGTAACCTCTCACAAACATTGTTGCTATTATCAACTGCCTTCTGTAACTGGGTAATTTCCTCAACCTTATAATTCAAAGAACTTTCCATTGTTAAACAGCAAGATAACAAACCCTGTATAATGCAACCTTTTCTTTTACTTTCTGAAATTTTGCTATCAAAAAACATTTTTCTCTAAAAATTCCTTCATCATTGTCCATGTCTGCTTACATTTTTCTGGAATTTCATAAGGACCGCCATGGCGCTTAACACATTTTAATACCCATCTGTTAAATTTATCAGAACTGACACTAGCTTCACACTGAGTAAGCATTTTGACTATATTACTAATAATTAAAAAAAAAGGAAATATTTTACTCACCGCATTAGTTACTCCTTCAGCTTCCACTTCAGGTCTTCTGGTACACGACACAGTCCTTTTTTGTTGTTTCAAGTCTCCAGAGAATAATCCTGGGGTTCCCAACTTGTTAAATTTTGTAGATCAGACTCTCTTATGTCACAACCAGACATTAGAGTCACAGCACAGCTCTTGGTTCTTCATCAGACTTCTGTCCACCTCACAGGATTGTTGTCACCACGACTTCTGTTACTAAGTCCGAAAATGCTCTTCTGGTCGCTTGAACGGCACCAGTGTAGTGATCAGGTATATGTATTGGGTGGATAGTATCGTGGTATCGTGGGTATGATAATTAATTAGTAAGTACTCTTCCGCAGCAACCCAATTCTTCCAGAGAGATGCACTTTATTGACTTCCAACACAGAACAAAGTCCAAAGTCCACAGATGACAAAGAAATCCGACAGAGTAGATATAATTCAGAGACCCATGTCCTAGGCCTGTGTGTTCCCAGCCATACACAGACAAGCCTCTCCTTCAAACCTATAGACTGAATGCCGTGTTATATTCACTAAATATTGAATGGCTGAGCAATTTGATTGGCTGTTTCAATTTAGGACTTTGATTAGCTTTAGTCTTTCAAACAGACAACAACTCCCAGCCGTGAACAGCTGTAGTCATAAACCACCCCAATTTGCACTCCCGCATATCAACATCAACAAGTCCCCTTTAGATATATGTAATTAGATTAGATTAACACATACCACCTGAATACCCTTTGAAATGTTCAAATAGACTTGCATAAGATTAACACATCAAAGAGTCTTCAGCTGTTAAAATTCAGTTGGACAAATCAACCATTCTGTCATTGTCATTCTGGCCTGGTCAACATTGACTGCATGTGTACATACACACAACAATGTCCCACATAAATCAGTGAACATATTACAACATATACAACACACACAGGATGTGACTTTCAACACAGGATATACAACAACCAATAAACAATGACTACAGGAGTCTTATGGGCGTGTCTGAGCAGAGACAGGGTGCATGTATGTTTTTAGAAGCCACATGGCTTTCAAACATGGACTCCGTCTCTGACCATAACAACCCAAAAGACTCCCGTATTTCCGCTGATAGGAATCCTTATTCTGCGCTGTTCCAGAGAACAATGCATACCCGGACATTTTATTATTATTATTATACAAGATTTATATAGATTTATATATAGATTTATATAGATTTATACATTTCTACTGTCTTTGTGGACGAGAGATTATCTGCAAGTGTACGCTCATGGGGCCACAAATATGTTGATCAGACACACAGGGGCAACACGAGCGCACACTCGTTAAACCGATAATGTCTTTGCAGAGCGAACACACCCCCACCAGACGATCGTTCTGTGCATCGCACAGGGGCCCTTAGTTGGCGGATATGTCCCCACTCTGCAAGGAGCTTTCCACTACCAAACGGATCTCAACCAGCGTCAGTCTGCCCCAGTCAGCTCTTTAGAGCGGGTTGCGGGAGAATTAACACTGGGAGACACTGTGACAATACATATTAAAATACATCTTCATAAAAATTTCCACAACAGTCCCTCCTCTTGTCATATGCTCCCATGTGTCCCTAGATGAATCTTCTTCTACACCTGGAAATGAATCAGCCCTTACAGTCCATATGAGTCCATAAAAAGGAAAACATGGCTTGACATGTAGACTCTGTTCCTCAGGAGAGATGACATGGTGAGCTGTAGTAATCGCCGGTCAGTCTGGGATCCTCTGTGTCTGGTACGTGGATTTGGCTTCGGGGCGTCTCATTGAGGAAGATGTGGTCATCTGCTCTGGCTTTGGTCACGCGTTCAATCAGGCAACAGGAGCACCTTGTCACAACTAGGGATTAGCTTCAAGTTCGAGTCGAACTCATGTTCGACTCGAACATCGGCTGTTCGCCAGTTCGCCGAACAATTTGGGGTGTTCGCGGCAAATTCGAAAGCCGCGGAACACCATTTAAAAGTCTATTGGAGAAATCAAAAGTGCTAATTTTAAAGGCTTATATGCATGGTATTGTCATAAAAAGTGTTTGGGGACCTGGGTCCTGCCCCAGGGGACATGTATCAATGGAAAAAAAAGTTTTAAAATGGCCGTTTTTTCGGGAGCAGTGATTTTAATAATGCTTAAAGTGAAACAATAAAAGTGTAATATTCCTTTAAATTTCGTACCTGGGGGGGTGTCTATAGTATGCCTGTAAAGGGGCGCATGTTTCCTGTGTTTAGAACAGTCTGACAGCAAAATGACATTTCAAAGGAAAAAAAGTCATTTAAAACTACTCGCGGCTATTAATGAATTGCCGGTCCGACAATGCACATAAAAGTTCATTGATAAAAACTGCATGGGATTTCCCCTCAGGAGAATCCCCGAACCAAAATTAAAAAAAAAACTGGCGTGGGGGTCCCCCTAAATTTCATACCAGGCCCTTCAGGTCTGGTATGGATATTAAGGGGAACCCTGCACCAAAATTTTAAAAAAATTGGCGTGGGGTCCCCCCAAAAATCCATACCAGACCCTTATCTGAGCACGCAACCTGGCAGGCCTCAGGAAAAGAGGGGGGGCGAGAGAGCGCCCCCCCCCTCCTGAACTGTACCAGGCCACATGCCCTCAGCATTGGGAGGGTGCTTTAGGTAGACCCCGCCCCCCTCTGACATCACGGGGAATGCCACAGGGAAGTCCCCGTCAAGTCCCCGTGCATCAGAGGGGGGCGGGGTCACCAGGTGTCCCCGCCCTCCGTTATTTAAGAACCGTCAGAAGACGAGAAGCGTCACACAGCGGGAGCCTCCCATCATGGATGCGGAGCGGCCCGAGAAGAAGAAGAAGGGAAGAAGACGCTGCGGAGGAAGATGCCGGACGAGAACACCGGAGCAAGAAGCAGAGGATCGGAGGAAGAAAAAGATGGAGGAAGAAACCGAAGGAAGATAGAAGAAAGAAGATAGAAAAATCGGAGTTACTTACCGGTAACGTCCTTTTCCAGGAGTCTTTCAGGACAGCACCATAGAGAGACCTTGGCTCCTCCCCTTCTGAGGAAACACCGCCTTCAACTTTTAGATTTAAACCTCACCGCTCCCCCCGGCCCCTCAGTTCTTCAAGAGGACCTCCGGTTAGCTGGGGAGACACAAGAACACGTCATAATAACTCTGATCTTACCTGACGTTCTTCTGCGATGAACTCTTCACGAATGCCCCTGAAGTAGGGTGGGTAACTGTGCTGTCCTGAAAGACTCCTGGAAAAGGACGTTACCGGTAAGTAACTCCGATTTTCCCATTTACGTCTTTCAGGACAGCACCATAGAGAGGATAAGCGAGCACCTTACCTAAGGGTGGGACTACTGCCTGCAGAACCTTACGCCCAAAAGCCTGGTCTTTTGCTGACAGAAGGTCCAGTCTGTAGTGTCTCATGAACGTGTCGAATCTGGACCACGTTGCCGCTCTACAGATCTGCTCTGGAGACGCACCAGCCCACTCAGCCTGAGAAGTCGCCACTGCCCTAGTGGAATGTGCCCTGATACCCTTAGGGGCTTCCAACCCGCTAACTATATAAGCCTGGCTGATGGCTAACCTTAACCACCTAGTTATAGTGCGCCTAGAGGCTCTGCCTCCCTTCCTGGTTCCTGAAAATACCACAAAAAAGGAATCAGATTTTCTAAATGGTTTTGTATCCTCCAAGTACTGCAGGACACACCTTCTTACATCTAGTTTATGAAACTTATGTTCCTGTTCCCTCACAGGATTCAAACAGAAGGTGGGCAAAACAATTTCCTGGCCTCTATGAAAAACCGAGGCCACCTTTGGCAAAAAGGCCGGATCGGTTTTAAAAATTACCCGGTCTGGAAATATCTGAAAAAAGGGTGCCCTAATGGAGAGGGCCTCGAGTTCACTCACTCTTCTTGCCGTAGTGATTGCCACAAAAAACACCGTTTTGAGGCTAATCCATTTTAGCGTACACGTCTCTAACGGCTCAAAAGGTTCCCCTGTCGCAATAAGAATGAGGGTTGTGCTTTCCAGCTGGAACTTTCTTAGGACAGCTGGGATCAGTACAGGTGGGGGGAAGGCATAACACCTGTCGAAAGTCCAACTCTGAGCCAGTGCGTCTACCCCTAGAGCTCCATCCCACCTGTTTAAAGGAGAAGAAGAGATGCACCTTCCTGTTTTCTCTCGAGGCAAAGAGGTCTATGCATGGCCTTCCCCATTTCTGGGATATTGCCTCGAAAACCCCCTGGTTCAGAACCCAGTCACCTTCTCTCAGCCGTTTCCTGCTGAGGCTCACATGCTGACCCTGAAGTTCCTTTTGAAAGGCTCTGAGTGCCAAGGCCACTGCTCTCAGCTCCTTCCAGTTGGAGGACCTTCTTGCGTCCTCCCTCAGCCAGATGCCCTGAGCCATCCGGTCCTCCATGTGCGCCCCCCAACCTGTGCCACTCGCATCGGTCGTGACGCACCTGGACACCGGCAGAACCCACTCCAGACCCTGTGAGAGATTGGCCCCTCTTTGCCACCACTATAGGGATCTCTTGACCTGGCCTGGTATAGTTATCAGGGAGTCCAAAGACCCCTGACTGTGGTCCCATATACTCAGGATGAAGAGTTGTAACGGGCGAAAGTGAAACCCCGCCCATTGAACTGCTGGGAGTGCTGCCGTCAGTAACCCCAAGGCTGACATAGCCTTTCTTACTGATATTTGTTGGCTGCCCTGGAGTAACAACATTGCCTTGTCTACCCTCTGGATTTTCTCCATTGGTAGGAAGACTTTCTGTTTTGTTGAATCCAACAGGTAACCTAGAAAGATTACCTTTTGCGATGGAGTTAAATTGGACTTTTCCAGGTTCAAGAGCCAACCTAGACCCTCTAGAATGTTCCTTGTAACCTGCAGGTCCCGCGACAGTTGTTCCGGAGAAGAGGCAAAAAGTAGTAGATCGTCTAAATATGCGATCACTGAGATGCCCTTGATCCGAAGGAAAGCTAAGACTTCTACCATGACTTTGGTGAAGATGCGGGGGGAAGAGGATAGCCCGAAGGGAAGGGCCTTGAACTGCCAATGAGACGTCCCTTTTCGGGTATTTACCGCCAGCCTTAGGAACTTCTGACACCGTTCTGCAATGGGAATGTGCAGGTAGGCATCCCTCAAATCTACCGATGCCATGAAGCAGTTCGGAGGAAGGAGCGTTTTTACCGAATAGATCGAGTCCATTCGGAACCTCCTGTAGGTGAGCGAGAAGTTCAGAGGCTTCAAGCTCAGGATGAGCCTGAACTTCCCCGAGGGTTTGCGCACCACAAAAATGTGGGAGTAAAAGCCTCTGCCCGTCTCTCCTTCTGGCACTCGAACTACCCCCTCCTGTTCCTCCAATTCCTGGAGGGAGGAAAGGAGAGCCGCTGACCTCTCTGCACATTTCGGTAGCGTGGTTACCAGGAGTCTGCATGGTGGAGGTTCTGCAAACTCTAACCTGTACCCTCTCCTTATGACTTCCAGAATAAAATGGTTGGAGGTGATCCTCTCCCACTGTGGAAGGAAGGCCCCCAATCTTCCTCCCACCGTTATTCTGTCACTTTGTCTTTTTGGGCTGTTCAGGAGGGTGAAAAATAGCCCCCCACGCCCTTTCACTTTTTGTCCCCACCCTTTTTTCTGTTGATCAGATTTTGGGGGGTCCAATTTCTTCCAGGGCCGAGACTTTCTTTTAGTCTCTGCTGGTTTCCTTTTAAAAGGGAATGCCTTCTACCTGTCGGCCGTTCGATCTAATACGGCTTCTAGACCTGGTCCAAAAAGCAAGTCCCCCGTGAGAGGAATGCCGCAAAGTTTAACCTTGGATGCGGTATCCCCCTGCCACGTCTTAAGCCATAAGGCTCTTCTTGCTGAATTGGACAAAGCGGCTGATCTTGCGGACATACGCACCGATTCAGCCGAAGCATCAGCCAGATAAGCTATTCCTTTAAGGAGCATGGGAAAAGACGACAGGATTGTTTCCTTGGGCGTTCCTGCCTCTATGTGCGCTTTAATTTGCGTCAGCCAGTACTCCATGTTTCGTGCCACCACTGTGGACGCCATGGCTGGTTTGAGGTTCCCTAGGGAAGAGTCCCATGATTTTTTCAAGAGGGAATCTATCCTCTTGTCCATGGGATCTGGGAGTGCCCCCATGTCCTCAAAGGCCAAGTCAGTGTGCCTGGAGACCTGAGAAAAGGCTGCGTCTAGTTTAGGGGATTTGTTCCATACCAGCGCCTCCTCTTCTGCAAAGGGAAACCTATGCTTAAGTGCTCTTGAAAGGAAAGGTTTCCTTTCGGGGTCTTGCCACTCTTTTTTGATGGCGTCGACCAAGACCTCATGGACCGGGAACACCCTCCTTTTATGTTCCCCTAGTCCCCTATATATCTGGTCATGGAGTGATAGCTTCTTCCTTTCCTCCTGGATTCCTAGGGTGGTATGAATGGCTCCTAGGAGCTCCTCCACCTCTTCCAGGGAAAGCTTGTAGCTAGAGGATCTTGTGGATTCCCCTTCCACCTCCTCTCCCTCCGATTCCCCCTGGGGATCTGAAGACCCACTATCAGGCTCCTCCTCAACCTCGAGTCTGGCACCTCCTGGATTCTCTCCACTTCCCGAGGGAGCATCCATTAAGGACTGAGGAACACTCTGCTGTGCTGGTGGAAATAACCTGAGGCTGTGGCAACTGAAGACTGGAAAAAAGGCGTCTTAAAAGTTTGCCCAGTATTAGAAAGCTCCTTAACGGAAGCTGCTAAATCTGAAGACTGTTCTCCAGACTGCTCCCTAACTAACCCCTCTATACATTCCCTGCAGAGGGGCTTAGACCAAGATTCCCCCATTGTGATTCTGCATGAGGGGCATTTTTTCTTGGTATTGTGGGGCGACTTGCTTTTCTCTGTAGCTTTGCCCTGTAAAATAAATTAAAAGGGAGGGAGCAATCAGCAAACTTATCCACCAGCACTACCACGGAGGGCCACCAGGGGTGTGCTTCCCAGGACCGACCACCACCAGGGACCCAGTCACAACCCTTTCCCTCCCCACCACCAAGGGGAGTTGTACACCTGTGGAGCTTACAGGAAGCAGTAAGGGAACACCACCCCAGGGTTCCTCTTACCTTGGAGTGGCTGGTGCAGGATTCTCCTGGAGCGGTTCTTGAAGCCTGTGCTTCCGACATCTCCTTAGAGTGCAGTGGTGTTCCAAGCCCCTGTGTGCTGTCCCCACAGCAGGCCAGAGGCAGCACCAGCCGAACGCGCGGTCCGTTTTCATCACCGCGACCGGAACCGGAAGTCACGGGTCAGACGGAAGCACTGACCTCCGCCGGAAATGACGTCACCCGCCCTCCGACCCAGCGCTCAGAGCTCCCACGCTGGCTGCTTGTGCAGGGCGGTCTCCTGTGCCTCCACCTATGCCACTGCTAGGCAAAAAAGAAAACGGACCCCTCCAGCTTACAGCTTCACTAAGAGAAGCTGGAGGAGCGTGATGTGCAGTCTTCTAAAGGTACCCAGCCACACTAGCCCCTTGGACTGCAGTATTTTAAAGAAATGAGCAGGAGAGAGAGAGAGAGAGCGCCTGATCCACCCCCCTCTGCTCAGCCTGCAATTAGCCCCAGCCTCCCTGGCTGTTTTAAGCCCTGGTTCCTTGCGATGTCTCCCCACCGGAGGAAACACCAGAACTGAGGGGCCGGGGGGAGCGGTGAGGTTTAAATCTAGAAGTTGAAGGCGGTGTTTCCTCAGAAGGGGAGGAGCCAAGGTCTCTCTATGGTGCTGTCCTGAAAGACGTAAATGGGAAAAAGAAGACTTTAAATAAAGGAATTGTCAAAAACTGTCTCTTGTCATTTTTAACATTTTTGACAGTTTTTTTGTGAAATGGTAGGGGTACCCCGTTACCATTTCACACAGGGGGGGCCGGGATCTGGGGGTCCCCTTGTTAAAGGGGGCTTCCAGATTCCGATAAGACCCCCCTGCCCGCAGACCCACACAACCACTGGCCAAGGGTTGTGAGGCTGAGGCCCTTGTCCTCATCAACATGGGGACAAGGTGCTTTGGGGGGCTACCCCAAAGCACCCTCCCAATGTTGAGGGCATGTGGCCTGGTATGGTTCAGGAGGGGGGGTGCTCTTTCGTCCCCCCTCTTTTCCTGCGGCCTGCCAGGTTGCGTGCTCGGATAAGGGTCTGGTATGAATTTTGAGGGGGACCCCTACGTCATTTTTTTTTTTTTTTTTTTGGCGCGGGGTTCCCCTTAAAATCCATACCAGACCTGAAGGGCCTGGTATGGAATTTAGGGGGACCCCCACGTCATTTTTTTTTTTTAATTTTGGCGCGGGGTTCCAATTAATATCCATACCAGACCTGAAGGGCCTGGTATGGAATTTAGGGGGACCCCCACACCAGTTTTTTTTTTTTTTTTTGGTTTGGGGTTCCCCTGTGGGGAAATCCCATGCAGTTTTTATCAATTAACTTTATCAATGATGTGTATCGTCGGACCGGCAATTCATTAATAGCCGCGAGTAGTTGTAAATGACTTTTTTTCCTTTGAAATGTCATTTTGCTGTCAGACTGTTCTAAACACGGGAAACATGTGCCCCTTACAGGCATACTATAGACACCCCCCAGGTACGAAATTTAAAGGAATATTACACTTTTATTGTTTCACTTTAAGCATTATTAAAATCACTGCTCCCGAAAAAACGGCCGTTTTTAAAACTTTTTTTTGCATTGATACATGTCCCCTGGGGCAGGACCCGGGTCCCCAAACACTTTTTAGGACAATACCATACAAATTAGCCTTTAAAATGAGCACTTTTGATTTTGAACGTTCGAGTCCCATAGACTTCAATGGGGTACTAACGTTCGTGCGAAATTTTGGTCTGTTCGCAAGTTCTGGTGCGAACCGAACCGGGGGGTGTTCGGCTCATCCCTAGTCACAACATATAGAAGGAATAGAAACAAAATGACATGAGTATATATATTCCTACTTCCTTCAACCATGATCCAATGGAAAATAAAAAAATCCCCAACGTTTCTCAAACCATTAAAAGGATCCCAACCTTCACTAGCTATAGCTCTGGCTTTGCCTTGCAGGGATCTAAACCTTATCCATATGGGCCTGAACTTTGTCACTAGTATCCCGGATCCAGATATAACAATTTTTACTTATGAATTCCCAGAAACCCCCCTTGGGCTGTGGGAACTTCCTTGTAGCTTCAACAGTTACATGAAAACATCTCATACTCAATGGATGAGAAATTGTTCAATCGTTTCATAAGCTCAAACCCCCACCGTGTACAAGCAATTCCCTTCCAGCTGTCCCTACCATTCTTACCTTCTCTCGTGCCATCAGATCCTCACGATCGGCCACGACATAAGATGCTGGGACGAGTTTCACCAGCACACATGATCCCCTTGCATTAGGGGAATTACCTTATAAGCTGTAGATCCGCATTAATACCAAACTAAAATTGAAGCACACTCGTGGGCTACCTAGTTATCCCGATACCAAAGATGGCAAGAACCAGAGCTATTGTTAAAATTATAATTCATTTTACCCTCTAAAAATGTGTTGTTAAATTCTATTGACAAGTGTCTGTTTGGATTTTACTAGTTTGTCAAAACTCTGCATACCAATATGAACATCACATATAGCATGTACCGCCGTCATCGCTGGGGTACTAAAGCTTGATGGAGACTCAGTGTAGACCCAGCAATTGGTCCTGTTTGCTTTCTTAGTTAGTCGGAGAATACACTTTAAAAAATAAGTTGGGATGCTTTTCATCATTACCCTTGCTAAAATTTACTAAACAAAAAAATATAAATAAACAAAGATCCTTAGTGTAGTTGAGCAGCTTCTTGCAGTGGCTGGCGTGGACCCAGTTGTCCCGTCCCTCAAGTTTCTTTACAACGACCCAGTTACCTGGTTGGAAAGAATGTAAACTGGTTATTGTGTCAGGGTCCAGGAGGGACTCATGAACCCTGTGGTGGACCTTTTAAAGTTCATGTTACAGTGACTGCACCCACACCATCAGCTGAGAATGTCGACAGATGCTGCGGAAAGTACAACTCTGGTTTTGGTTGACCTCCAAACAAACCTCATATGGCAATAACCCAGATATGTGGGAACTGCAACTGTTCCTAAAAGGTCACAAACTTGGCTAGAATTAAAGCGGTTAGTATTATTGGTTTGAAAATTGTCATTCTCACCATTATCATCCCTCCTATTCCTCCTCATTACAAACTGGAGGAAGACATGCAGGGTTTAGAATGGTGCAGAAAAAAAAACAATGAAACAGTGAAATAGCCTATGATACTTTTACCTTCTTATACACCTGCTTTCTATGTACATACACTTTCAGAAACTCCTTGGACCTGAAAAGATACTTATAAACAAAAGTTATTACTCTATCCTTCATATTTAACCTGCAAAGAGTGGTAAACAATACAACATTCGCATACATTGGTAAATTGTCACTGACATTCCTCAAAATTGATAATAACTAAACCCTCTGTAACCCTTACTTTCACTTTCCTACTAAAATACAACACCCACGACATGTAAGAGGGCTGTCACGGTAGGTTCAAACATATTCTTGTTATTACATACAAACAATGAGAAGACTAGAACTTGAGACAAACATTTAGATACAAATGTGGGGGAGATATTTCATACTTCCCAAAACAAAAATGAAAAAACAAAACAACCAGATGAAATGCTACCTTCACTCTTTTAGCAATAGAAAAAAATACAATGGGAAAAACATGAGAGCATCTTGAAATCTTGCATGGACCAGCCACACAAAGTCCAAAAACAAGCATGATAATTTTAATCACACAAACGTGTACTACACATCCATCAATCCAGTCATCATTACAGATTTCTTAAGCCACAGCTAAACTACTTCCAAGGTATTTTTATTCTGGGGTCTCATACCTCCAGACATCAAAAGTACCTTCCAAAGGAATACACCTTACTGTACCCTCTGACTATATATGCCAAACTTTAAGGGTTCTAATGGCCTTAGCCCCATACCCAGATTTCATGTATTATGCAGCTATCTGACTGGGGTGCATGGACGATCCATTGCCCATGATGATTCAAAACGCTTTTTTGGCAAACTCTGCGTCCAGAGAACCCTGCGCTTTACTTTCGGAGCTGTTATTGTTTGCGCCTTTATCACTATAACCGGCCCCCTCTTCCCGATTATCGTACACGACCTGAGCGGGGCTGCTAGCGTACTACTCCTCACGTTTATGCTAATACAATCGCGCACTGGAATTCCGATTATTTTACACGGCCCGACCAGTCTCACGATATACAGCCTTCTAAATGTGTTTGTCCGACAACTACAAAAACACCATGAAAATCCTCCACTATTCAAAACAATCTTATGGCTTCTATCTGTACCTCGATATTACAAGAATAACTTGGATACCTCCTGTTTGCGCTCTACCCAAAACTGTATTACAGTATAAAACTAAAAAAACAACTGGAATTAAATTTAAAGCACTCTTTCAAAAGCCAAAGTGTTTTCCATTGTCCTTCCAAGCACAAATAAAAAAAAAAACAAGCTCCTCCTACCAACTTCCTGTTTCATACTTGCAAAGAACTTCCTGTCTTCTCAGCTCTAAAAACCCATCTAACTGGTTTATTTAAATATCAATGAACAGGAAGAGGGAGGGGGAGGGTAAGCCTAGTTTCATATACTGCAGGCTATACAATACAAACCTCAGCTAAAGCGATAAAACCCAAAAACAATTAAAAATAAAAATAAAACACACCGCTAAAAGTACAAAAACTCACAGTTAAAGCTGGTCTTGTTATCCATTGAAATTCAGTGCAAAGTAGAGCTTTCACTCAAAACCAAAATTCAATACAGAAAACGCAATAGCTTTACTGAAAAGTATGTAAAAAGTACAAAAATAGAATTCACTCAAAAGGAAATGGTGCCTAGAGAGAAGGTGGCAGCCCAGACTGCATGGCTACACACACACACACACTCAAAGGAATTGGAGCAGTTTCCACTCTGGGATGATTTACAGGCTAAACAGCACAAAATCCTTAAACTGCGCCTCTCAAAATGGCCGCCGACCATGGCAGACCACAATAAAAGGCAGGTCATGACAAAATGGCGCCATTTTCCCACCAAAACCAAGATATCTTCACTAACTACACAAACTTCTCCTCACAAAACTACACATTTGAGAGACCACATGAGCACTTAGAAACATTTTAGGAAATCAACACAAACCAGGATTACTCCCTACAAAAACAGACTATATAAATGAGACACCAATATTAACACTTATCCCCAGACAAACACTTTAGGTTATATCAATTAGGACCCATACTAAAATATAGGCATATTTAACTAAACAATGTATCCAAAAACGCCAAAGTTACATAAAACATGAAATGGTAGTTGCAACAAACGAACATCGAGCCACGGCCGCACGGCAACCACAAAATCGCTGATGACAAAAGGGCCACACTAAAACACCAACACATGAAATGCAGTTGTTGATCCCGCCAAAATCAGACTTCTACACTAGAATCTTTCTCCACAAAGACTTATTTGAAAATGCACACTTAACCATAGACATACACTTTAGGCCAACTACTAGGACCCTTGACCAACCAAACAACACATTCAAAAATGTTAAAGTAACACAAAATAGCACAACTTAAAATATATACTCTTTTCTCAAACAAAATTCAATACTTATTCTGGCATCGGCAACCCATAAGAACCAAACATTTCAGAATTCCCCAGTGTCTGCTTGCATCATGAACTTTTCATTTCAAAACAAAAAAAGCTCCCCCTTCCTATTGTCCACAGGGAGTAGCCAACAGTTCCCATTGTATTTGATAGACCAGCCATGCCTGGTCGCCCCTCCCCTACAAAACCTCATGGCAACTTGAATATGCAGCAGCCATTTTCAGAGGCAACTTCCAAACAAATCCTTCACTAAAAAAATATTATTACATTTATGAGGACATGTGTCTTGAAACAATATACACTACTGGCTTGGTCCCATACAAAGGTAATAATCACAATTCATACATTTCTATTTCTCATTCAGTTACTTACACAACTTCAATATAGTCAGTTAAACACCATACACAATTCATACATTTCTCACACAAACATTCGAGGTTGTAAATATCCCAATCCATGCTGACAAATCACACACACACAGCAGACATACGATCAAATTCCTGCATTATACTAAAAGATGAAAAATTTGTTCTTTTGCAAAGCAGAACCTAACTAACACATCACACAGCCTAATGATCCGATTGTGGAGAAGGTTCTGTTCACTCGTACCGTGGCCCGCCATCTTAACTGTCGTGGATATTCCTCTATACTCTTGCGCTAATAAGCGCCCTTCCACCATAATGGTATAATGCAGCCTGAAATAACCCACGTCTCCCCCTTGCCCCAGTAAACAGACATTACCACATTCTTACATCCTCGTGTTAGCATGACTGCCTTCCCGAGCAGTCCCACTTGCTTTTATTTCTAACATCATAAAAGCTATTGTCACGTACCTGGTAGGTGGAGCCCGGAGTGCAGAGAACAGCCTCTCGTATACCTCTGACTTAGGAACCCCTGAAGATGAGAACAGGGGCTCAGAAGTACAGAGGGGCACAAGTGCCTGGCTGGAACACTGGAGTAGAGAGCTGGATCCTGTAGTCAGCAGGGAGGTACTCTGTAGTCCCGGAGCAGGTTGCAGACAGCAGGGAGGTGCACTGTAGTCCCGCAGCAGGTTGCAGACAGCAGGGAGGTGCACTGTAGTCCCGCAGCAGGTTGCAGACAGCAGGGAGGTGCACTGTAGTCCAGTAGCAGACAGCAGGGAGGTGCACTGTAGTCCCGCAGCAGGTTGCAGACAGCAGGGAGGTGCACTGTAGTCCAGTAGCAGGTAGCAGACAGCAGGGAGGTGCACTGTAGTCCCGCAGGGAGGTGCACTGTAGTCCAGTAGCAGACAGCAGGGAGGTGCACTGTAGTCCCGCAGCAGGTTGCAGACAGCAGGGAGGTGCAGACATGCCGGGTCAAGGTACTGGCAGGCAGATCAGGTACAGGAGGGCAAACCAAGAGAATAGTCAGAGTCCAAGCCGAGATCGGGGCAGGCAGCAAACAGGTAAGTCAGGAACAAGCCAAGTAGGTACTGGATACATAGAAACTGGAAACAAGGGAGCAGAGGTCTCAGGAAAACGCTGTAGACTGGACAGCAAGGCAGCATTGGAACAGTCTCCTTTAAATAGCCCATCTTGGCGCCAAGTGTGTTACAGGGGGCGCGTGCGCGCACACGCGCGCGCCCAAGCGCCGTTATTGGCGCTATTGCGCACGCGCGTTCGCCCATTAGCGTTATTGGCGCTATTGCGTTTGCCTATTAGCACTATTGGCACTATTGCGCACGCGCGAGCGCCGGATGGCGCTTACAGGCATTCTTTTAATCTTCTGTTTGCTGGAATGACTACAAGAGGGCTTTTCCTGACAGCTATGACAAACAGGAAGCGATGGCTACAATAGCCAATCACTTCCTCAATACAAAATGACATCACAGGAAATGACCAAATAACGACATGACCAAATAAGGACATGACCACACAGGATGTGACTTTCAACACAGGAAATACAACAACCAATGAACGATGACTACAGGAGTCTTATGGGCGTGTCTGAGCAGAGACAGGGTGCATGCATGTTTTTAGAAGCCACATGGCTTTCAAACATGGACTCCGTCTCTGACCATAACAACCCAAAAGAGTCCCGTATTTCCGCTGATAGGAATCCTTATTCTGCGCTGTTCCAGAGAACAATGCATACCCGGACTATTCTACTGTCTTTGTGGACGAGAGATTATCTGCAAATGTACACTCATGGGGCCACAAATATGTTGATCAGGCACACAGGGGCAACACGAGCGCACACTCGTTAAACCGATAATGTCTTTGCAGAGCAAACACACCCCCACCAGACGATCGTTCTGTGCATCGCACAGGGGCTCTTAGCTGGCGGACACGTCTCCACTCTGAAAACACTTCTCTACATCCCCAAGGGGCTTTCCAGTACCAAACGGATCTCAACCAGCGTCAGTCTGCCCCAGTCAGCTCTTTAGAGCGGGCTACGGGAGAACTAACATTGGAAGACACTATGACAATACATAATAAAATACATCTTCATAAAAATTCCACAACACTGTGATCTGGGCTTGCCGACCCACCAATACAGAGCAGGAGGTCGCGGGCACATCAGAGGGCTCCCATGAGTTTTATGAACTGTCTGGTGTGCAGTGGTGTAGCGTGGGGGGTGCGAGGGGGGCGGAGGCCCCGGGCGCAACATTTGGGGGGGGCGCAATCCCATGTCAGTGTGTGTCACTCTGGCTCCGTCATCCTAATTTCTATTTACTGTGTCCCCTGCGATCCGGCCGCCATGTTTATTGTCAGCTGGGCGGCCAGCGCCCTGTGATTGGGTGAATAGGGTCATGTGAGGCGTGGAGCTGACCTGTCCTTAATGCTCCTGGAGTCCCGCCTCTGCTATCTTCTTCTCCTCCTCCTCTCCTCCTGACCGCAGCATCTGGGACTTGAATCATTCCCCGTTGGTTGTGGCAGACAGCCAGTGAGTCTGGCAGTGTGGCAGACAGAGGTCAGATCGATGGTGAGCAAAAAAATAGCAGGTGAGATGAGGGAGCAGCCGTTATTGCAGCTAATCATCCTCTCCAAGGCAAAGCCAGCACTGTGAGTTCTGCCTCTCTCCTCACAAGAAGTGCATGCATACTTTCCTGGCTTCCTATTGGCTGTGAGACTCGGGACACTGAGCTGCTTGGACTCAGTCCAATGAGTCCATGCAGCATACTGCTCAGAGTTCCTCTGCTGTTCCATGGATATGTGTGCCGCTGTACCCAACATGTAATGACATGGACATCTCTGGGTTACTCACTGTGGTATGTGACACTCAGCATGTATAACACAGTCACATAGGACAAACTACACTTACACACATACTACACACATACACAGAGCATCACCCTCTCCCCCCACTAGGGATGAGCTTCGTGTTCGACTCGAACATTGGCTGTTCGGTCGTTCGCTGAATTCCAAACGTTATGGGCCGTTCGCGCCAAATTCGTGTGGCGCGTCACGGCCCATAATTCACTGCGGCATCGCAGTGCATTGCTGGCTGATGATTGGCCAAGCATGCACTATGACCCGCATGCTTGGCCAATCACAATGCCGTCGGTAGAGAGAGCTGTAATTGGCCAAAGCCAGGGTGGCTTTGGCCAATTATGGCTCAGGGGGTTTAGAACATGCCCCACACTATATAAGGCCGCCTGCACGGCGGCCCTGTGTAGTGTGTGTTCCGGCGTTGAAAGAGAGATAGATAGACAGAGAGACAGTGTCATTTCATTTGAGTTAGCTAGATTAGGCAGGACAATCAGTGAGTTAGCTGCACTTACAGTGTATTGTGTATATATATGCATCCCAGGTGTTGCATATATATATATATATATATATATATATATATATATATATATATATATATACACTGTATTCAGTTTAGCTAGATCCGTTCCTGTTATCTTCTTACTGACAGGCAGGCTTGTCTTGTTACAGTATTTACAGCTACCTGAACAAAATTACTGGTGTGCTTTTGATCCTATTAGTACCACAGTCAGGCAGCTAGACTATTTACAGTTAGTGCAGTGCGTCCTGCTCACAGTGTTCAGCTAAACCTACAAGTTAGTGTAGTGAGACCTCTGCACAGTGTTCATCTAAAGCTACAAGTTAGTGTAGTGCGTCCTGCTCACAGTGTTCAGCTAAAACTACAAGTTAGTGCAGTGCGTCCTGCTCACAGTGTTCAGCTAAAACTACATATTAGTGTGGTGCGTCCTCACAGTGTTCAGCTAAAACTACAAGTTATTTTTTTGCGAGCTTTTTGGCAGCTGGCCGTGTTGAGCCGCAACATGCGGAAGACTTGGTCAAGTGGATGACCAAGCCATCCTCATCCTCCTCATCCTCTCTCACCCATGCTCAGGGTACTTTGTCTGGCAAAGCAGTGGCCTCTTCCCTCGGCTCAATGTCATCAGTGACTCCTTCCCTAGCCCCACCATGTTCTCCTGAGGAGTTCCTCAAACTGTTTGACCACAGTGTTGGGTACATGCTCCAGGAGGATGCCCAGCGTTTGGAAGGCTCTGATGATGATACTGAGCTCTATGAAGGCAGTAACGTGAGCACGGACAGAGGGGGTGCCCAAGAAGGACAGCAATCTGGCAGTCATGCTCCCCCTGCTGCAGCATACTGCCAGGTTTGCTCCAGTGATGAGGAGGGAGGGGATGATGAGGTCACTGACTCAACATGGGTGCTTGATAGGAGAGAGGAGGAGGAGGAGGCGGCACATCACCAACGAGGCAGGATGCCCTCCAGGGGCCAGCCTAAGGGCAGCACATTGACTGCATCACACCCCAAAGCTCCACATGTGCAGGGCGCTGCAGTCTCTGCGCGTTATTCAAAAAGTTCTTTGGTGTGGGCCTTTTTTGAGACGAGTGCATCAGATCGCACCGCTGCTATTTGCAACATATGTCTCAAGCGTATTTCGCGTGGCCAAAACATTTCCCGCTTGGGTATCACATGCTTGACCAGACATATGTTGACCTGCCATGCAGTTCGTTGGCAAGCGTATCTAAAAGACCCACACCAAAGAACAAAGAGGACCTCTCCTTGCTCCTCATCAGCTGAGATCTCCAACCCCACTATACCTTCAGTCCTCTCTAAGACCTGCACTGAGAGGAATGAAGGTGTAGAATTAGGTGTGTCACAGCCAAGTACTTGTGGGCAATCTGCTTTTGTTCACCGACGTCAGATTGTACCAGGCAAATTTCTCTGCCCCAGCTGCTGCACCACCGAAAGAAGTTTGCTCCCAGCCATCCACATGCCCAGCGGTTGAATGCTAGCTTGGCAAAATTGCTAGCACTTCAACTGCTGCCTTTTCAGTTGGTAGACTCTGCCCCCTTCCGTGAGTTTGTGGAATGTGCGGTTCCTCAGTGGCAGGTACCCAAACGCCACTTTTTCTCACGGAAGGCGATTCCGGCTCTCTACCGGCATGTGGAAGGCAATGTCCATGCCTCGCTGGACAGGGCGGTCAGCGGTAAGGTGCATATTACCGCTGACTCATGGTCCAGCAGGCATGGACAGGGACTTTACCTAAGTTTCACAGCGCATTTGGTGATTCTGCTGGCAGCTGGGAAGGATGCAGGACAAGGTGCAGTAGTGTTGGAGGTTGTTCCGCCACCACGCCTCAAAAATACCACTACTAATGATTGTGACACACCTCTCCTCCACCCCATCCTCTTCTTCTTCTTCCTCCATGGCCTCTTCCTGTGCTTTGTCCTCGGAACCAGCGGTGCTCCGTAGCCGTTCAAGGGGCTACGCAAGTACGCAGGCTAAAAGATGCCATGCGGTGCTTGAGCTGGTGTGCTTGGGAGACAGGAGCCACACTGGAGGACAGAGGTTCTGTCAGCTCTGCAGGGGCAGGTTCAGAGGTGGTTGACGCCACGCCAACTCAAGGCAGGAATGGTGGTTTGCGACAATGGCACCAACCTCCTCTCTGCCCTCCGACAGGGACAAATGACCCATGTGCCCTGTTTGGCTCACGTCCTTAACTTGGTGGTGCAGCGGTTCTTGGGCAGGTACCCGGGCTTACAGGATGTCCTGAGGCAGGCCAGGAAAGTCTGTGTGCATTTCCGCCGGTCATATAATGCCAGTGCTCGGCTGGCAGACCTCCAAAAGGAGTTTAACCTGCCCAAGAACCGCCTAATCTGTGACATGCCCACCAGGTGGAACTCAATGTTGGCCATGCTGCAGAGGCTGCACACGCAGCAGAGGACCATCAATGAGTACCTGTGCGACTATGGTACCAGGACAGGGTCAGGGGAGCTTGGTTTTTTTCCCCCACGCCAGTGGGCCATGATCAGGGATGCATGCACTGTCCTGTCCCCATTTGAGGAGGCCACGAGAATGGTGAGCAGTGACAGTGCATGCATCAGTGACACTGTCCCCCTTGTCCACCTGTTGGAGCACACCCTGGTGGAATAATGGACAGGGCACTTGAGGCAGGAAGAGGAGGACTTCCTTAGCTCTCAAGGCCCCCTTTATCCAGACAGTGTTCCTGCGTGCCCGCCGATCACACAGGAAGAGGAGAAGGAGGAGGAGGAGGAAGATTGTGTCAG
The DNA here is from genome assembly GCF_042186555.1 of Aquarana catesbeiana. Taxonomy (NCBI): domain Eukaryota; kingdom Metazoa; phylum Chordata; class Amphibia; order Anura; family Ranidae; genus Aquarana; species Aquarana catesbeiana. The sequence continues at coordinate 809,025,762 of NC_133325.1, read as the reverse complement.
TATGGAGGTGGAGCCTGGCACTCAGCATCAGCAGCAGTCTTTAAGGGATCAGTCCCAGGAAACACATGGACTTGTACGTGGCTGCGGACCATGTCATCCTTAGTGACCCAGAGGACTCCGGACCGAATGCCTCAGCAAACCTACGCTGCATGGCCTCCCTGATCCTGCAAAGCCTGCGTAAGGATCCTTGTATTCGTGGTATCAAGGAAAAGGACCAATACTGGCTGGCAACCCTCCTTGATCCACGTTACAAGGGTAAGGTTGCGGACCTTATCTTGCCATCGCAGAGGGAGCAGAGGATGAAACATCTTCGGGAGGCCTTGCAGAAAGGTCTGTGCAACGCGTTCCCAGAGACTGGGAGGTTACAAACTCCTGTTTCTGGACAACGTGTTGCTGAGGCTTCGGTCAGTCAAAGAAGGAGCGGTGGAGAAGGTGGCCGTCTGACCGATGCGTTCAGACAATTTTTTGGTCCGCAGCCCCAAGGTATGATCGGTTCCAGCAACCATCGCCAGCGTCTGTTTTACATGGTGCAGGAATATCTAGGGGCAAGATCTGACTTGGACACCTTTCCCACCAAAAATCCTCTGGGTTACTGGGTCTTGAGGATGGATCACTGGCCAGAGCTTGCACAGTATGCAATTGAGCTACTAGCCTGTCCTGCATCCAGCGTTCTTTCGGAACGCACATTCAGTGCTGCTGGAGGCTTTGCAACCGATCACAGGGTGCGTCTGTCCACCGACTCGGTCGATCGACTGACCTTCATAAAAATGAACCAGTCTTGAATCACCACCAGCTACCAAGCACCTGATGCTGATGTAACCGAATAATTTTTTTGGAAATCTCAGATCCCTTCAAAGACTGCCTATGCTGATGCTGAGTGACTATCCTGAGTAATTATCCTCTTCCTCCTCAATCATCACGCTGATAGCTTGTAAGAACATTTTTGGTTCTGGGTGCCTAAGGCCCAATTTTTCAGCCCCTGTTTAACAGGGGTGTGTAATTTCAATTTTTGATGCAATACTTTGCAGCGGGGCTCGTTCCTGCATTCCAAGTAGAGTATCTGTGAGGGGTTGCAGTGTTGTGGCACCAGCACCAGTGCCTAAGGCCTAATTTTTCAGCTCCTGTTCAACAGGGGCATGTAATTACAATTCTTCATCTAATATTTCACAGCAGGGCCCTGTGAGGGCTTACAGTGTTGTGGCCACAACAACACCTAAGGCCCCAATTTCTGCTGAGTATATAGGGCAGGCCCCTACTTTCAAACATATAACTTACAAACAACTCCTACTTGGAAACGGAAGGAGACAACATGAAGTGAGATGAAATCTACCCCTAGGAAGAGAAATTCTCTCCTGCAGTGGCGTAGCGTGGGTTGTCAGCACCCGGGCCAAGGCAAGTAATTTGCGCCCCTTAACCCGCGGACTTTTAGCTATCCCTGAGTCCCTTCAAATACAATAGTACTGACCTACCTGATTCCTATACTGACCACTACACCGAGAACTACACTGTTCACTATACTGCATTGTCCACTACACTATACTGTCCACTATACTACACTGACCACTATACTGACCACTATACTGTCCACTACACTGTCCACTATACTACACTATACTGTCCACTATACTACACTGACCACTATACTGTCCACTACACTGTCCACTATACTACACTACACTGTCCACTATACTACACTGACCACCATACTACACTATACTGACCACCATACTACAATACACTGTCCACTATACTACACTATACTGACCACTATACTACACTGTCCACTATACTACACTGACCACCATACTACACTATACTGACCACCATACTACAATACACTGTCCACCATACTACACTACACTGACCACCATACTACACTGTCCACTATACTACACTATACTGACCACCATACTACACTGTCCACTATACTACACTACACTGTCCACTATACTACACTACACTGACCACCATACTACACTACACTGACCACCATACTACACTACACTGACCAACATACTACACTACACTGACCACCATACTACACTGTCCACTATATTACACTATACTGACCACCATACTACACTGTCCACTATACTACACTATACTGACCACCATACTACACTACACTGTCCACTATACTACACTATACTGACCACCATACTACACTGTCCACTACACTACACTACACTGTCCACTATACTACACTACACTGACCACTATACTACACTATACTGTCCACTATACTACACTACACTGACCACCATACTACACTATACTGTCCACTATACTACACTGCCCACTATACTACACTGTCCACTACACTACACTGACCTCCATACTAAACTACACTATACTAACCACTATACTATACTACACTAACCACTATACTGACCACTATACTACACTACACTGACCACTATACTGACCACTATACTGACCACTATACTACACTGTCTGTTATACTACACTGTCCACCATACTACACTGTCCACCATACTACATTATACTGACCACCATACTACACTGTCCACCATACTACATTATACTGACCACCACACTACACTGTCCACTATACTACATTACACTGACCACCATACTACACTGTACACTATACTACACTGACCACCATACTACACTGTCCACTATACTACATTACACTGACCACCATACTACACTGTACACTATACTACACTGTCCACTACACTACACTGACCACCATACTACACTGTCCACTATACTACACTATACTGACCACCATACTACACTGTCCACTATACTACACTATCCACTATACTACACTACACTGTCCACTATACTACACTACACTGACCACCATACTACACTACACTGACCACCATACTACACTACACTGACCACCATACTACACTACACTGACCACCATACTACACTACATACTATACTACACTATACTGACCACAATACTACACTGTACATTATACTACACTGACCACCATACTACACTGTCCACTATACTGACCACCATACTACACTGTCCACTACACTAACCACTACACTGACCACTATACTACACTACACTGACCACTATACTACACTATACTGACCACCATACTACACTGTCCACTATACTACACTGACCACCATACTACACTACACTGACCACCATACTTAACTGTCCACTATACTACACTATACTGACCACCATACTACACTGTCCACTATACTACACTACACTACACTGTCCACTATACTACACTACACTGACCACCATACTACACTACACTGACCACCATACTACACTGACCACTATACTACACTATACTGACCACTATACTACACTGTCTGTTATACTACACTGTCCACCATACTACATTATACTGACCACCATACTACACTGTCCACTATACTACACTGTCCACTATATTACATAACACTGGCCACCATACTACACTATACTGACCACCATACTGTCCACTACACTACACTGACCTCCATACTAAACTACACTATACTGACCACTATACTATACTACACTAACCACTATACTACACTATACTGACCACCATACTACACTACACTGTCCACTATACTACACTGTCCACTATACTGACCACCATACTACACTACACTGACCACTATACTATACTGACCACCATACTACACTACACTGACCACTATACTATACTGACCACCATACTACACTACACTGTCCACTACACTATACTGACCACTATACTGTCCACTACACTAAACACCATACTAACCACTATACTACACTGACCTCCATACTAAACTACACTATAATGACCACTATGCTAACCACTATACTATACTACACTAACCACTATACTGACCACCATACTACACTGTCCACTATACTATACTGTCCACTACACTACACTGACCTCCATACTAAACTACACTATACTGACCACTATACTACACTACACTGCCCCCCATACTGACCACTACACTACACTGACCTCCATACTGACCACTACACTACACTGACCTCCATACTAAACTACACTGTCCTACCTACAGTCTCTCTCTCGCCCCCCCCGGCCAGTAACAAGACTCTCACTCACCTTCTTATCTTGGCCTGCATCGATCCGGAGGAGGAGGAGAGGACAGCAGTGACTCGCATTCTTCTCTCCCCTGCGCTCTGGCCATGTTCAGTGTCCGGCGCCCTGTGATTGGGCGTATGGGGGGTCACGTGCGGAGGCGGGACTTCAGGGGCGATCTAGGACAGGCCAGCCCAACGCCTCACATGACCCCCATACGCCCAATCACAGGGCGCCGGCCACTTAACATGGCGGCCGGGCCGGGGACACAGGATCGAGAAATTAGGAGGAGGCAGCCAGTGACACATACTGGCGCCCATCTAAATGTCGCGCCCGAGGTCACGGCACCCCCTGCATCCCCCACGCTACGCCACTGCTCTCCTGTAAGAGTTAATAGGGGAAAAACATTTCTCCTTTCCACTGATGCTTTATCACCAATCCTTGTTTCACAAAAAACCCCAAATTTTCAAAAAACATTTGTCATTGGGACAAAAAGTGAGGTGAAATCTTCTGAAGAGGAGCACAGACAGCAAAACAAATGTCACAGGGGTGATAACCTTTCCCTATGTTTTCCAAAAAGCTTAAAAAAGATTTTTTGGCTGGAGCTAAACACGTTAAAAATGTACCCGTTCAAAATTAAAAAAACAGATTCTACTTAACAACAAACCTACAGTCCCTGTCTTGTTTGCACCGCCTGTATACTGCTGTTCAGAGTATATAGGGCCTGATGGCCCCACACCTTTCCTTATTTTAATTTGGGTGCGGGGTTCCCCTTAATATCTATACAAGACCCAAAGGGCCTGGTAATGGACTGGGGGGTACCCATGCCGTTTGTCTCAGATTTTCATCCATATTGCCAGGACCCGACATTACATTAAACCCGCAAGCAGTTTTAAATGACTTTTTTTCCTTTAAAAATGACATTTTGTGCAGAGACTGTTCTAAACACGGGAAACACGCGTCACTTAGGCATACTATAGACACCCCCCAGGTACGATATTTAAAGGAATATTTCACTTTTTTTTTTTTACTTTAAGCAACATTAAAATCACTGCTCCCGAAAAAACGGCCGTTTTTAAACTTTTTTTTTGCATTGATACATGTCCCCTGGGGTAGGACCTGGGTCCCCAAACCCTTTTTAGGACAATACAATGCAAATTAGCCTTTAAAATGAGCACTTTTGATTTGGAACGTTCGAGTCCCATAGACGTCAATGGGGTTCTAACGTTCGTGCGAATTTTCGGTCCGTTCGCAGGTTCTGGTGCGAACCAAACCGGGGGGTGTTCGGCTCATACCTAGTGAGGAGTTTTGACAGACTAGTAAAATCCAAACAGACACCTGTCAAAGGAACTTAACAAAACATTTCTAGAGGGTAAAATTAATTATAATTTTAACAATAGCTCTGGTTCTTGCCAGCTTTGGTATCGGGATAACTAGGTAGCCCACAAGTGTGCTTCAACTGTAGTTTGGTATTAATGCGGATCTACAGCTTATAAGGTAATTCCCCGTAAGCAAGAGGTTCATGTGTGCTGGTGAAACTCGTCCCAGCATCTTATGTCGCAGCCGATCGTGAGGATCTGATAGCGTGAGAGAAGGTAAGAATGGCAGGGACAGCTAGAAGGGAATTGCTTGTACACGGTGGGGGCTTGAGCTTATGAAACGATTGAACAATTTATCATCCATTGAGGATGGGATGTTTTCATGTAACTGTTGAAGCTACAAGGAAGTTCCCACAATCCAAGGGGGTTTCTGGGAATTCAGAAGTAAAGATTGTTATATCTGGATCGGGGATACTAGTGACAAAGTTCAGGCCCATATGAATAAGGTTTAGATCCCTACAAGGCAAAGCCAGAGCTATAGCTAGTGAAGGTTGGAATCCTTTTTAAGGGTTTGGGAATCTTTGGGAATTTCATTTTTATTTTGCAGTGGATCATAGTGAAGGAAGTAGGGGTATATATACTCATGTTGTTTCTGTTTCTATTCCTTCTATATGCCATGATGAGGTGCTCCTGTTGCCTGATTGGACGCGTGACCAGAGCCTGAGCAGATGACCACATCTTCCCTGATGAGATGTCCCGAAGTCCGACCCACGTACAAGACACAGAGGATTCCAGAACGACCGGCGACTACTACAGCTCATCACATCATCTCCAACAGAGTCTACATGTCAAGCCGTTTTTTACTTTTTATGGACTAGGAATAAGATCAGGATTCATCGAGGGACACATGGGATCATATGACAAGAGGAGGGACTGTTGTGGAAAATTTTGTGTTAATGTATTGTCATAAGAGTCTCCCAGTGTCTGTTCTCTCGCAGCCCGCTCTGAAGAGCTGACTGGGGCAGACTGACGCTGGTTGAGACCTGTTGGGTAGTGGAAAACTTCCTGGTGTTTGGAGAGAGGTGTTTGCGGAGAGAGGACATGTCCACCAGCAAAGGGCCCCTGTGGAATGCACAGAACGATCGTCTGGTGGGGGTGTGTTCGCTCTGCAAAGAAATTATCGGTTTAGCAGTTGTTTGCTCTTGTCACCCCTGGTATGCCTGATCACCATGTTTGGGGTGCCATGACATACACCTGCAGATAATCTCCCATCCATGAGGAACTCTAGTCATCATCATTTGGTTGTATGTATGTATTTTGTTGTGTTGTTAAATCCTTATATGGTCATTCACATCCTGTGTTCATTTCTTGTGAGGTCACAAGCTTTGTAAGAGGTTTTTGGCTGTTGGAAGCCCAACCCTCAAGCTTTGGGACTTCCTGTTGATATGCTAATAAAGTGGGTTACTCGCAGCTGAGAGGAGGCTGGCTGGCAGAGCGATGTTGGAGCTGGGAACGTAAGCATGTGTTGTGTCTGTTTGTGAGGAAGGGGCACACACCAGAGGATGGGCTACGGCAGAAGGAAAGACATATGATCAAAAGGTGAGATGCATTTATATCATTAGACAAAATTGTTATTATTATGAGAAACAGGAGATTTGGCTGTGTGCTCTGCGTATAGCCAAATTTAGCTGTCACCTCCTTAATAAGGGAGGCATCTGAGGCTGCTATGTTTTGAGAGTATCTCAGGCCAGAGGATTTTAGGGCAGTCTCTGAGGTGGTTTGCTCCATCTTTAGCTGGCAGAAGCCTGGTAGGTTAAGTACGCCTCTTGGGACCTTCTGGGTGTGCCAGAGTTGTCAGTCTTATGTCTTGCATTGACTCTTGGGGCAGAAGTTATGGGCTCATTATTGTAAAATACTCGACCGGTATAGGTTACAAAACCAAATGAGGACCTGAGGTCTAGCTTAAGATCTTAAGCCGCTGGACATCCTTCTGTTTCAGATGGGCTCTGTCCATTCAGTGAAGACCTCTCTGCAAGAGGTCATTTTCGGGGTTCATGGTCATCAATGACGCATATTTTCATACCTCTATAATCTTTGCTCAGGAAGCAGTCGGTACCAGATTTCCCTTCAATACATTTCTGCAGAAGGAAGTTTTATCCAAGTCGAAGCACGTTCCCTTTGTACAGTCCTTTCTCCAGTTCTTTTGATAAGGGTTCGTTTCTCTGTCTGGAACATGAAGATCCAAGCATTGGATTGCTGTAGGACTCTGTTCCCGGAGTGTTGCAGAGCTGCAATTGGTGGTTGATGGTTCGGAATCTGGAGAATGTACAAAGCGGGCACAACCAATTGAGCCCGCTTTCTTGGGACTGGGGCCACCCGGCCCCCTTTCAGTGTCATTTATTAGGTTAATGTTAATGTGTAGGATGTTAGGGGCACTGTCCCTATAAATATTCTAAGAGGAATATAAGAATCCAATAGGAAATCTGGGAAGCTTCTGGATTTCCCTGGGAAGGCTATATAAGGGCTGCAGAGGGGTTATGGCTTCCTCTGCAGTGGCCAGAAAAGAAGAGAAGAAGTGCTCCCTCCCTCCCTTCCCGTCACGGCATTTTGTGTGGTTGGGTCACCCCGGAATCTGGGGAGACGTATTCGTTGGTAATAAAGTTTAAGCTGCCCGAGTTCTGAAAACATTTGATGATGTGATGTTATGCAAGTTGGTTTATTTATAATGGTCCTTTATAAGCATTGTAAACCAATAAAATGCTGCGGCCATTTCTGCCAAAACATGGTGTGGTGTTGGTATTTGTGGTTGTATCTGGGGAATAGGTGGGGGGCGGGTGTGGCCTACAGTCCCAGGTGAAATTCTCCCTTTCGGGAGTTTGGAAGATATAACCACTGATGCCAGTCTCTCCAGTTGGTATGAAGGTAGCTACAGTTCAGTGGACTTGGTCTCCACAGGAGAGAATACTGCCCATCAATATCTTGAAACTTTTAGCCAGTACGCCTTACTCTGGATTATTGGATGAACCAGTTGTAGGTTCAATCCGTCAATGCCTCTTCAGTGGTATATACAGTATCTCACAAAAGTGAGATTTTGCTATACCTGGGATATGTACTGTACTGGCGACAGAGAAGACACCTGTTGTTCTGCCCCAGACAGAATGTGGTTTACCTTCCTGAGCCGCATGACTACTGGTGCTGCCCTGATGGTTAATACAGTATCTCACAAAAGTGACTACACCCCTCACATTTTTGTAAATATTTTATTATATCTTTTCATGTGACAACACTGAAGAAATGACACTTAGCTACAATGTAAAGTAGTGAGTGTACAGCTTGTATAACAGTGTAAATTTGCTGTCCCCTCAAAATAACTCAACACACAGCCATTAATGTCTAAACCGCTGGCAACAAAAGTGAGTACACCCCTAAGTGAAAATGTCCAAACTGGGTCCAAAGTGTCAATATTTAGTGTGGCCACCATTATTTTCCAGCACTGCCTTAACCCTTTTGGGCATGGAGTTCACCAGAGCTTCACGGGTTGCCACTGGAGTCCTCTTCCACTCCTCCATGATGACATCACAGAGCTGGTGGATGTTAAAGACCTTGTGGTCCTCCACCTTCCTTTTGAGGATGCCCCACAGATGCTCAATAGGGTTTAGGTCTGGAGACATGCATGGACAGTACATCAACTTTACCCTCAGATTCTTTAGCAAGGCAGTGGTCATCTTGGAGGTGTGTTTGGGGTCTTTATCATATTATAATAGTCTCTGAAGGGAGGGGATCATGATCTGCTTCAGTATCTCACAGTACATGTTGGCATTCGTGGTTCCTTCAAAAAACTGTAGCTCCCCAGTGCTGGTATTCTATCGAATAGTGCCCTACGTTGGAAAGTGCCCATGCATGTGATGAACGGAAGGGCACTCCAGCTGATTTCCCGATCCGCTGTCGTGACACCACGATAGCGCATACGCACATCGTTGGAGACTTTTCACGACGGGAGATACCTTTTTACGGGCACAATTGAAAGCTATGCCAAGAGCGGAGGGACACTGTAGTTGTCAGATTCAGCCTTGCTGTTGCAGGGCGGGTTGAGGGTGTGTTGAAGGGCAGGTTTTGTCTTTGTTGCAACCCGCCCCTAGACACAGGCAAAACCTGCCGTTCAACACACCAAACCCGCCCTGCAACACAGTCAAAACCAGACCTTGAGCACACCCACAACCCGCCCCGCAACAGCAAGGCGCATTATAAAAAAAAACGGTGTCCCTCCGCTGTTTGCATAACATTCAATTGTGCCTGTCAAATGGTATCTCCCATCGAAAGAAGCCTCCTACGATGTGCGCATACACTATTGTGACATCACGTCAGCCGGAGTGCCCTTCTGATCTGCGCATGCGCAGGCCCTTTTTCGATGGAGGGCACAAATCGACAGAACACTGGCAGCACTTTTTCAGCCCCAGACTATGACACTCCCACCACCATGCTTGACTGTAGGCAAGACACTCTTGTCTTTGTACTCCCCACCTGGTTGCCACCACACACGCTTCACACCATCTTTTTATTATTATTATTATACGAGATTTATATAGCGCCAACAGTTTACTCAGCGCTTTACAATGTATAAGGGGGACAACACAATTACAGTACAGTTCAATACAAAAAGGTACAGGAGGGCCCTGCTCGTAGAGCTTACATTCTAAAGGGAGGGGGTCTTGGTACAAAAGGTAATAGCTGCAAAGAATGATTTGATGGGGGTGGCTCAGGGACAGTTATGTGGGTGTGGGATAGGCTTCCCTGAATAAATGAGTTTTCAAGGATCTCCTAAAGGTGGACAGGGTAGGGGCTGATCGGACATACTGGGGCAGGGAATTCCAGAGGATGGGAGAGGCTCTGGAGAAGTCCTGAAGAGCTAGAGAGCAGGAGGTCCTGGGAGGAGCGGAGGGGGCGATTTGGGCGATATCTGCAGATGAGGTTGGTGATGTAGATGGGGGCGATGTTGTGAATGGCCTTGTATGTTATGGTTAGCATTTTGAATTTTACGCGGTGGGGTAGGGGAAGCCAGTGAAGAGATTGGCAGAGAGGAGCAGCAGTCACGGATCAATTAGTGAGGTGTATTAGTCTAGCAGCAGCATTCATAATAGACTGAAGGGGGGATAGCCTGCTTAAGGGTAGGCCATTAAGGAGAGAGTTGCAATAGTCGAGGCGGGAAATAATCAAGGAGTGAATAAGTTGTTTTGTAGTGTCATTAGTCAGGAAGGGTCGAATTTTGGAGATGTTGCGGAGGTTAAGGCGGCAGGATTTAGCCAGTGATTGGATATGGGGGCTGAAGGAGAGGTCAGAGTCAAGGATTACACCCAGGACTCTGGCATGTGTGGAGGGACCAATGGTTGTGTTGTTGATATTAATGGTGAAGTCACAGGAGGGGGACCGTGAAGGAGGAAATATAACAAGCTCAGTTTTAGAAAGATTAAGTTTGAGGAAGTGGTGTGACATCCATACCGATATGTCATTCAGCAAGTTTGAGATCCGTGAGGAGATAGTGGGGGTGAGTTGGGGAGTGGAGAGATAGATCTGTGTGTCATCAGCATAGAGATGGTATTGGAAGCCATGGGAGGTGATCAACTGACCCAGGGAAGAGGTATAGAGTGAGAAAAAGAGAGGCCCAAGGACAGAGCCTTGGGGTACCCCAACAGAAAGAGGAAGGGGAGCGGAGGAGATGGAGTTGTAAGTGACGCTGAAAGTGCGCTGAGATAGGTAGGAGGAGAACCAGGATAATGCAGAATCACGGAGGCCAAGGGAGTGTAATTTGCTGAGGAGCAGCAGGTGGTCAACTGTGTCAAAGGCAGCAGAGAGGTCTAAAAGTATGAGTATGGAGTAGTGGCCATTGGTTTTGGCAGTTATTAGATCATTGGTGATTTTTAGTAGAGCAGTTTCAGTCGAATGTTGTAGGCGGAAGCCAGACTGTAGGGGGTCGAGAAGGTTGTTGTCCGTGAGGTAGCGACTCATTTGGTCATGAACAAGGCGTTCGATGAGCTTGGAGGCAAACGGGAGAAGGGAGATAGGTCTTAAGTTATTCAAACAGGTGGGGTCTAGTGAGGGTTTTTTGAGTATGGGGGTAACCAGTGCATGTTTGAGCGGGGAAGGAAAGGTGCCGGAGGAGAGGGAGAGGTTGAAGATGTGGGTTAGGGAGTTGAGGATAGAGTGGGAAGGTGGTCGCAGTAATTGAGAGGGGACAGGGTCCAGGGGACATGTAGTGAGGTGGGCCATGGAGAGGAGTTTATCAACTTCTTCTGTGGTAACTGGGCAAAAGGAGGAGAGTATTGAGTGTGGTGTTGGACCTGATATGTTGGGTAGGGGAGGAATTTTAATGCTGGATATCTCCTTGCGAATTGTGTTGATTTTGCTATTGAAGTGGTTGGCAATATGTTGAGCGGTAAGCAAGTTGGTGGGAGGGGGCAGTGGGGGGTGAAGTAAGGAATTAAGGGTAGAAAAGAGTTGACGAGGTTTGGATGAGAGGGTTTTGATGAGAGTGTTGTAATAGGTTTGTTTAGCAGTGTGGAGGCAGGAGTTGTATTTGAGAAGGACAGATTTGTAGAGGGTAAAGTCTTGCAGGGATTTAGATTTACGCCATGCTCGCTCAAGAGCACGGCTGCGTCTCTTGAGACTTCTGGTGTCGTCTGTTTGCCAGGGTTGTGGCAGATGGGGCCTGGTTCTGCGTGTAGAAAGAGGAGCAAGTACGTCTAGGGAGGATGACAACGTGGTGTTGTAGATGGAAGTGGTTAGGTCTGGGCAGGACAGGGGTGCGATTTTGTCATAAAGGCCATCAGTAGCAGAGTGAAGAAGGGAAGGTTTGAGGTTGCGAAGGTTCCTGCGGGTAGTGGTTTGTGGGTTGGCAGCATGGGATATAGGAGACAAGGAGAGTGTGAAACGGATAAGGTTGTGATCAGAGAGAGGAAAGGGTGCGTTGGAGAGATTGAGATCTGAACCATAAGTTTATCTTGGTCTCATCAGACCACAGGGCATGGTTCCAGTAATCAATGTCCTTAATCTGCTTGTCTTCAGCAAACTGTTTGTTTCCAGGCTTCTTGTGCATCATCTTTAGAAGAGGCTTCCTTCTAGGACGACAGCCATGCAGACCAATTTGATGCAGTGTGCGGCGTATGGTCTGAGCTCTGACAGGCTGATCCCCCACCCCTTTAACCTCTGCAGCAATGCTGGCAGCATTCATACGTCTATTTCCCAAAGACAACCTCTGGATATGACAATAATAATAAATAAATAATAATAATAAAGGAATTGTCAAAAACTGTCTCTTGTCATTTTTAACATTTTTGACAGTTTTTTAGTGAAATGGTAGGGGTAAGTACCCCCTTACCATTTCACACAGGGGGGGGGCGGGATCTGGGGGTTCCCTTGTTAAAGGGGGCTTCCAGATTCCGATAAGCCCCCCGGCCGCAGACCCCCACAACCACCCGTCAGGGTTGTGGGGATGAGGCCCTTGTCCTCATCAACATGGGGACAAGGTGTTTTGGGGGGCTACCCCAAAGCACCCTCCCAATGTTGAGGGCATGTGGCCTGGTACGGTTCAGGATTGGGGGCGCACTCTCGTCCCCCCCTCTTTTCCTGCGGCCTGCCAGGTTGCGTGCTCGGATAAGGGTCTGGTATGGATTTTTGGGGGGACCCCACGCCGTTTTTTTTTTTTTGGCGCGGGGTTCCCCTTAAAATCCATACCAGACCTGAAGGGTCTGGTATGGAATTTAGGGGGAACCCCACGTAATTTTTTTAAAAAATTTTGGCCGGGGTTCCCCTTAATATCCATACCAGACCTGAAGGGCCTGGTATGGAATTTAGGGGGACTCCCACGTCATTTTTTTTTTAAATTTTGGTTCGGGGTTTCCCTGTGGGGAATTCCCATGCCGTTTTTATCAATGAACTTCTATGTGTATTGTCGGCAATGCAATAGCCACGGGTAGTTTTAAATGGGTTTTTTCCTTCGAAATGTCATTTTGCTGTCAGACTGTTCTAAACACGGGAAACATGCGCCCCTTTACAGGCATACTATAGACACCCCCCAGCTACGAAATTTAAAGGGATATTACACTTTTATTGTTTGACTTTAAGCATTATTAAAATCACTGCTCCTGAAAAAACGGCCGTTTTTAAAACTTTTTTTTGCATTGATGCATGTCCCCTGGGGCAGGACTCAGGTCCCCAAACACTTTTTATGACAATAACTTGCATATAAGCCTTTAAAATTAGCACTTTTGATTTCTCCCATAGACTTTTAAAGGGTGTTCTGCGGCATTCGAATTTGCCGCGAACACCCCAAATTGTTCGCTGTTCGGCGAACTTGCGAACAGCCAATGTTCGAGTCGAACATGAGTTCGACTCGAACTCGAAGGTCATCCCTAGTTATGAATATAACCGGCTCTGTGTCCTATGATGCATGATAAAGAAAATTGGATTTTTCCTACATCTTACCTGTAAATTCCTTTTCTTGGAGTATATTACAAGAAACAGAGGTCCCTCCTCTCTTTTCTGATGAACTTATTGCTTACTAAAAAACTGTGTAGGAGGGGATATATAAGGGAGGACTTTCTGCTTGATTGATCTACCAGTGTCCATTCACCTATAGGTGATGCATAAACCCAAATAGTTATGAATACTGGCTCTGTCCTATGATGTACTCAAAGAAAATAATTTTACATGTAAGAAGTAGAAAAAATCCAATTTTTATCTTTCAAAATGTGTTTCCTAGTGCTAAACCTTACATCAATTTCTACATTGCTGCATTTGTAAGTTTCAAAAGTCAGTATAAAGGAATCTAGTAGTAAACAAAAGCAGTGAGTTTAATTAATCTTTATTTTGTAGAATTCTCCTTTAAGGAGGTGTGGCAGGAGGTGTGTCCTGTGCCTACATACTTTTTGCTAATAGGTGTCCCTCGCTCCCATCTCAAATAGTTGGGAGGTATGCATTTGGTGAAGTTCACCAGGTGAAAAGTGCCCATGCATGCGATGAACGGAAGGGCACTCCAGCTAATTTCCCGATCCGCTGTCGTGACACCACGATAGCGCATACGCACATCGTTGGAGACTTTTCGCGACGGGAGATACCTTTTTACGGGCACAATTGAAAGCTATGCCAAGAGCGGAGGGACACTGTAGTTGTCAGATTCAGCCTTGCTGTTGCAGGGCGGGTTGAGGGTGTGTTGAAGGGCAGGTTTTGTCTTTGTTGCAACCCGCCCCTAGACACAGGCAAAACCTGCCGTTCAACACACCAAACCCGCCCTGCAACACAGTCAAAACCAGACCTTGAGCACACCCACAACCCGCCCCGCAACAGCAAGGCGCATTATAAAAAAAACGGTGTCCCTCCGCTGTTTGCATAACATTCAATTGTACCTGTCAAATGGTATCTCCCATCGAAAGAAGCCTCCTACGATGTGCGCATACACTATTGTGACATCACATCAGCCGGAGTGCCCTTCTGATCTGCGCATGCGCAGGCCCTTTTTCGATGGAGGGCACAAATCGACAGAACACTGGCAGCACTTTTTCAGCCCCAGACTATGACACTCCCACCACCATGCTTGACTGTAGGCAAGACACTCTTGTCTTTGTACTCCCCACCTGGTTGCCACCACACACGCTTCACACCATCTGAACCATAAGTTTATCTTGGTCTCATCAGACCACAGGGCATGGTTCCAGTAATCAAAGTCCTTAATCTGCTTGTCTTCAGCAAACTGTTTGTTTCCAGGCTTCTTGTGCATCATCTTTAGAAGAGGCTTCCTTCTGGGACGACAGCCATGCAGACCAATTTGATGCAGTGTGCGGCGTATGGTCTGAGCTCTGACAGGCTGATCCCCCACCCCTTTAACCTCTGCAGCAATGCTGGCAGCATTCATACGTCTATTTCCCAAAGACAACCTCTGGATATGACACTGAGCACGTGCACTCAACTTCTTTGGTCGACCATCGTGAGGCCTGTTCTGAGTGGAACCTGTCCTGTTGAACCACTGTATGGTCTTGGCCACAGTGCTGCAGCTCAGTTTCAGGGTCTTGGAAATCTTCATATAGCCTAGGCCATCTTTATGTAGAGAAAAAATTCTTTTTTTCAGATCCTCAGAGAGATCTTTGCCATGAGGTAGCAAGTAGCAAGGTTGAACTTCCAGTGACCAGTATGAGAGAATGAGAGCGATAACACCACATTTAACACACCTGCTCCCCATTCACACCTGAGACCTTGTGACACTAACGATTCATGTGACGGGATCACTTTGGGCGGGGGGCTTGTGAAACCCAGCTTACCTTGGAAAGCACTGGATGCTCTTTGTCCAGCTCCCCCAGTCCCTCCTATATGTAAGTAACCCTGTATCTATTAGGGGCACAGGGTGACCGAGAACCCCAGTTGGGCCTGCCTAACCCAACTCACCATACAACCACACCAGACTCAGCATTTCCTTTTGACACTGTTGTCCTGGATTTTGTGTGTGTGGTTTGTGTTGAAAGAAGGAAGGGGCCTTATTTCACTTGGGACATTAATGTTTGTAAGCAATATCCTTAAAGAAATGTATGAAGATTAATTATTTTACCTCAAGACTGCTAGAATCTTGTAGGAGTGTTTTGCAGACCATTGCTAGATATATTGAGGTGGGATGGGGGTTTCTATGTATTTGTTAAGTGTCTGTATCCCATTGTTCTATTGTTTGTGTCTGCCTTGGGAGCAAAGTATTATGGGATGTATATGTGAGTGTGAATTAGCTGTGAGAGGGGAGGGGGGATTTCTCCAGCAGCCCCTCCCAAAGACAGTCTACTATTGGAAAGTGGAATACCTGTGTGTCACGTTACTGGAGGAGGTAAAGTTTACCCTGCCATGAATCATTATGCAAAGGGGGGGGGGGGGGAATTGTCCCCTGAGTGTATTGTGTGTTTCAATAAACAGTCTTATGTCTTTGATTTCCTACACTGAGTTACGGCTAGTGACTGGGTGGGCTAAGGGGTCTTAGATCGTGCTGGTACTGGACAAAGGAAGCGTTAACATAGTCCTGTTGAGGACGGGGGTCCGTGACAAGTCACATGACAACGGGGACAGAAAATGGCTAATTGGGCCCAATTTGGACATTTTCACTTAGGGGTGTACTCACTTTTGTTGGCCGCGGTTTAGACATTAATGGCTGTGTCTTGAGTTATTTTGAGGGGACAGCAAATTTACACTGTTATACAAGCGGTACACTCACTACTTTACATTGTAGCAAAGTGTCATTTCTTCAGTGTTGTCACATGAAAAGATAGAATAAGATATTTACAAAAATGTGAGGGGTGTACTCACTTTTGTGAGATACTGTATCAACCACCAGGGCAGCACCAGTAGTCATGCGGCTCAGGAAGGTAAACCACATTCTGTCTGGGGCAGAACAACAGGTGCCTTCTCTGTCGCCAAGACAGTACATATCCCAGGTATAGCAAAATGGCAGGGGGGCTTTCCAGGCATCAGCAACACGGTCAGGACCACATTGGTCCCTGCATCATGAGACTTTTTTTGGTAATCTGCCAATGTTGGGGAACTCTGCAGGTGGATCTACTGGATTTCAAGTTCTATAACAAGTTGGATAGGTTGTGTCCGGGGCGAGAGTCCAACTGGCAATAGGGGTAGATGCACTGGTAACACCCTAATTACCAGTTCCAACTACTGCAGCATCTTTTGCAAAGTATCCAGGAGGTGGTAACACTGATAATAGTGTTAGCCAAATTAGCCCAGGAGGGCTTGGTACACTGACATAGCGAGTCTTGTGAGGGATGCTCCTTGGACACTTGCAGTCCAGCCGGACTAATGGTCTTGGGTCCTGTTATCTTTGTACTGTTGAGCGCCTGGAAGCCAGCTTCAGGGAGCTTCAATTACAGGACTTGGAGATATTTTGGGCCTGGGGTGAAGCCAGGAAATGGCACCCACAGAAATATGTGAGTGTAATTTTTTTTTTTTATTCCTTTCTCCAATCGGGAAGGGAAGTGAGATTTTCCTTAAGTACCATTAAGGGTCAGATTCGTCCCTATCTATTTCTTTCCAGAGGCTTTTGTTTCTCACTCCTTAATTCATACTTCATTCAGGGTGTAACGCAGATAGACCCATCTGTCAGGCCACCCTTGTGTCCTTGGGACTTGAATTTGCTCTTGACTGTCCTTGCAGAGGCCAACTTTTAAACCAGTTTGAGAAACTCTGTTAGTCATTTGACTTGGAAGGTGGCTTCTTTGGCTGTTATCATTTCAGCAAGTGGAGTGTCAGATCTGGTGACTCTTTCTTGTAAGGAGCCACTCTTGGTCTTGCATCATGAAAAAGTGATGTTGCATCCTCATCCATCTTTATTGCGTATAGTGGTTTCTAGTTTTCACTTGAATCAGGACAGTGTCTTGCCTTAATTTTTCTCCTAATCCACATTCGGCAGGAGAAAGATTGCTACATACTCTGGAGGTAGTTTAGGCGCTCAGGATTTACTTGAGTTGTTAGCGCAGGTCAGGAAATCTGGTTCTGCTGCCAGAAGAGCCCAGGAAGGGCAGGCAGCATCCAGGTCAATTATTTATTATTGGGTCTGCAGTTTATCATTGAAGCCTATCGTTGGAAAGGGCAGAATCCCACCTTTTCTGGGGAGAGCTACTCTACCAGATGTGTGGACGCATCTTGGGCTATCCGCCATCAGGCATCAGTGGCTCAGGTTTGCAAGACCACTACTTGGTCTTTGGTTCATACATTCACAGGGTTTTTACCAGGTGGATGTCAAAACTGTGGGAGATACTGCCTTTGGCCTCAGCGTATTACATACAGCAAAGTAGGTCCTTCTCTGGCAGTTTTATGGGATGGTGTCTCCCTCCCCTCAAGGGCATTGCTTTAGGACATCCAGAATAGTTATGAATAGGGATGAGCCGAACACCCCCCTGTTCGGTTCGCACCAGAACATGCGAACAGGAAAAAAGTTAGCTCGAACACGCGAACACCGTTAAAGTCTATGGGACACGAACATGAATAATCAAAAGTGCTAATTTTAAAGGTTTATATGCAAGTTATTGTCATAAAAAGTGTTTGGGGACCCGGGTCCTGCCCCAGGGGACATGGATCAATGCAAAAAAAAAGTTTTAAAAATGGCCGTTTTTTCAGGAGCAGTGATTTTAATAATGCTTAAAGTCAAACAATAAAAGTGTAATATCCCTTTAAATTTCATAGCTGGGGGGTGTCTATAGTATGCCTGTAAAGGGGCGCATGTTTCCCGTGTTTAGAACAGTCTGACAGCAAAATGACATTTCGAAGGAAAAAACCCATTTAAAACTACCCGCGGCTATTGCATTGCCGACAATACACATAGAAGTTCATTGATAAAAACGGCATGGGAATTCAACACAGGGAAACCCCGAACCAAAATTTAAAAAAAAAAATGACGTGGGAGTCCCCCTAAATTCCATACCAGGCCCTTCAGGTCTGGTATGGATATTAAGGGGAACCCCGGCCAACATAAAAAAAAATGACGTGGGGTTCCCCCTAAATTCCATACCAGACCCTTAAGGTCTGGTATGGATTTTAAGGGGAACACCGCGCCAAAAAAAAAAAAAAAAACGGCGTGGGGTCCCCCCAAAAATCCATACCAAACCCTTATCCGAGCACGCAACCTGGCAGGCCGCAGAAAAAGAGGGGGGGACGAGAGTGCAGCCCCCCTCCTGAACCGTACCAGGCCACATGCCCTCAACATTGGGAGGGTGCTTTGGGGTAGCCCCCCAAAACACCTTGTCCCCATGTTGATGAGGACAAGGACCTCATCCCCACAACCCTGGCCGGTGGTTGTGGGGGTCTGCGGGTGGGGGGCTTATCGGAATCTGGAAGCCCCCTTTAACAAGGGGACCCCCAGATCCCGGCCCCCCCCCCTGTGTGAAATGGTAAGGGGGTACTTACCCCTACCATTTCACTAAAAAACTGTCAAAAATGTTAAAAATGACAAGAGACAGTTTTTGACAATTCCTTTATTTAAATGCTTCTTCTTTCTTCTATCTTCCTTCATCTTCTTCTTCTTCTGGTTCTTCTGGGTCTTCTGGTTCTTCCTCCGGCATTCTCGTCCAGCATCTCATCTGCGGCGTCTTCTATCTTCTTCTCCTCGGCCGCTTCGCACCCATGGCATGGGGGGAGGCTCCCGCTCTTCTCTTCATCTTCTTCTTCATCCTCTTCTCTTCTTCCTTCTCTTCTTCATTTCCTTCTCCGGGCCGCTCCGAAACCAAGCTGGCATGGAGGGAGGCTCCCGCTGTGTGATGGCGTCTCCTCGTCTGACGGTTCTTAAATAACGGGGGGCGGGGCCACCTGGTGACCCCGCCCCCTCTGACGCACGGTGACTTGACGGGACTTCCCTGTGACGTCACGGGGAATGCCACAGGGAAGTCCCGTCATGTCCCGTGCGTCAGAAGGGGCGGGGTCACCGGGTGGCCCCACCCCCATTATTTAAGAACCGTCAGACGAGGAGACGCCGTCACACAGCGGGAGCCTCCCTCCATGCCAGCATGGATGCGGAGCGGCCCGGAGAAGAAAATGAAGAAGAGAAGAAGAGAAGAAGGAAGAAGAGAAGAGGATGAAGAAGAAGATGAAGAGAAGAGCGGGAGCCTCCCCCCATGCCATGGGTGCGGAGCGGCCCGAGGAGAAGAAGATAGAAGACGCTGCGGAGGAGATGCTGGACGAGAACGCCGAAGGAAGAACCAGAAGAGCCAGAAGAACCAGAAGAAGATGAAGGAAGATAGAAGAAAGAAGAAGCATTTAAATAAAGGAATTGTCAAAAACTGTCTCTTGTCATTTTTAACATTTTTGACAGTTTTTTTAGTGAAATGGTAGGGGTAAGTACCCCCTTACCATTTCACACAGGGGGGGGCGGGATCTGGGGGTTCCCTTGTTAAAGGGGGCTTCCAGATTCCGATAAGCCCCCCGGCCGCAGACCCCCACAACCACCCGTCAGGGTTGTGGGGATGAGGCCCTTGTCCTCATCAACATGGGGACAAGGTGTTTTGGGGGGCTACCCCAAAGCACCCTCCCAATGTTGAGGGCATGTGGCCTGGTAAGGTTCAGGAGGGGGGCGCACTCTCGTCCCCCCCTCTTTTCCTGCGGCCTGCCAGGTTGCGTGCTCGGATAAGGGTCTGGTATGGATTTTTGGGGGGACCCCACGCCGTTTTTTTTTTTTTTTGGCGCGGGGTTCCCCTTAAAATCCATACCAGACCTGAAGGATGGGTTCTCCTTAATATCCATACCAGACCTGAAGGGCCTGGTATGGAATTTAGGGGGACACCCACGTCATTTTTTTTTTAAATTTTGGTTCGGGGTTTCCCTGTGGGGAATTCCCATGCCGTTTTTATCAATGAACTTCTATGTGTATTGTCGGCAATGCAATAGCCGCGGGTAGTTTTAAATGTGTTTTTTCCTTCGAAATGTCATTTTGCAGTCAGACTGTTCTAAACACGGGAAACATGCGCCCCTTTACAGGCATACTATAGACACCCCCAGGTACGAAATTTAAAGGGATATTACACTTTTATTGTTTGACTTTAAGCATTATTAAAATCACTGCTCCTGAAAAAACGGCCGTTTTTAAAACTTTTTTTTGCATTGATGCATGTCCCCTGGGGCAGGACCCAGGTCCCCAAACACTTTTTATGACAATAACTTGCATATAAGCCTTTAAAATTAGCACTTTTGATTTCTCCCATAGACTTTTAAAGGGTGTTCTGCGGCATTCGAATTTGCCGCGAACACCCCAAATTGTTCGCTGTTCGGCGAACTTGCGAACAGCCAATGTTCGAGTCGAACATGAGTTCGACTCGAACTCGA
This sequence comes from Aquarana catesbeiana, assembly GCF_042186555.1. Taxonomy (NCBI): domain Eukaryota; kingdom Metazoa; phylum Chordata; class Amphibia; order Anura; family Ranidae; genus Aquarana; species Aquarana catesbeiana. The sequence continues at coordinate 809,004,560 of NC_133325.1, read as the reverse complement.
AGCTCATCCCTAGTTATGAATATAACCGGCTCTGTGTCCTATGATGTATGATAAAGAAAATTGGATTTTTCCTACATCTTACCTGTAAATTCCTTTTCTTGGAGTATATTACAAGAAACAGAGGTCCCTCCTCTCTTTTCTGATGAACTTATTGCTTACTAAAAAACTGTGTAGGAGGGGATATATAGGGGAGGACTTTCTGCTTGATTGATCTACCAGTGTCCATTCACCTATAGGTGATGCATAAACCCAAATAGTTATGAATACTGGCTCTGTCCTATGATGTACTCAAAGAAAATAATTTTACATGTAAGAAGTAGGAAAAATCCAATTTTTATCTTTCAAAATGTGTTTCCTAGTGCTAAACCTTACATCAATTTCTGCATTGCTGCATTTGTAAGTTTCAAAAGTCAGTATAAAGGAATCTAGTAGTAAACAAAAGCAGTGAGTTTAATTAATCTTTATTTTGTAGAATTCTCCTTTAAGGAGGTGTGGCAGGAGGTGTGTCCTGTGCCTACATACTTTTTGCTAATAGGTGTCCCTCGCTCCCATCTCAAATAGTTGGGAGGTATGCATTTGGTGAAGTTCACCAGGTGAAAAGTGCCCATGCATGCGATGAACGGAAGGGCACTCCAGCTGATTTCCCGATCCGCTGTCGTGACACCACGATAGCGCATACGCACATCGTTGGAGACTTTTCGCAACGGGAGATACCTTTTTACGGGCACAATTGAAAGCTATGCCAAGAGCGGAGGGACACTGTAGTTGTCAGATTCAGCCTTGCTGTTGCAGGGCGGGTTGAGGGTGCAACCCGCCCCTAGACACAGGCAAAACCTGCCGTTCAACACACCAAACCCGCCCTGCAACACAGTCAAAACCAGACCTTGAGCACACCCACAACCCGCCCCGCAACAGCAAGGCGCATTATAAAAAAAACGGTGTCCCTCCGCTGTTTGCATAACATTCAATTGTACCTGTCAAATGGTATCTCCCATCGAAAGAAGCCTCCTACGATGTGCGCATACACTATTGTGACATCACGTCAGCCGGAGTGCCCTTCTGATCTGCGCATGCGCAGGCCCTTTTTCGATGGAGGGCACAAATCGACAGAACACTGGCAGCACTTTTTCAGCCCCAGACTATGACACTCCTACCACCATGCTTGACTGTAGGCAAGACACTCTTGTCTTTGTACTCCCCACCTGGTTGCCACCACACACGCTTCACACCATCTGAACCATAAGTTTATCTTGGTCTCATCAGACCACAGGGCATGGTTCCAGTAATCAAAGTCCTTAATCTGCTTGTCTTCAGCAAATTGTTTGTTTCCAGGCTTCTTGTGCATCATCTTTAGAAGAGGCTTCCTTCTGGGACGACAGCCATGCAGACCAATTTGATGCAGTGTGCGGCGTATGGTCTGAGCGCTGACAGGCTGATCCCCCACCCCTTTAACCTCTGCAGCAATGCTGGCAGCATTCATACGTCTATTTCCCAAAGACAACCTCTGGATATGACACTGAGCACGTGCACTCAACTTCTTTGGTCGACCATCGTGAGGCCTGTTCTGAGTGGAACCTGTCCTGTTGAACCACTGTATGGTCTTGGCCACAGTGCTGCAGCTCAGTTTCAGGGTCTTGGAAATCTTCATATAGCCTAGGCCATCTTTATGTAGAGAAAAAATTCTTTTTTTCAGATCCTCAGAGAGATCTTTGCCATGAGGTAGCAAGTAGCAAGGTTGAACTTCCAGTGCCCAGTATGAGAGAATGAGAGCGATAACACCACATTTAACACACCTGCTCCCCATTCACACCTGAGACCTTGTGACACTAACGATTCATGTGACGGGATCACTTTGGGCGGGGGGCTTGTGAAACCCAGCTTACCTTGGAAAGCACTGGATGCTCTTTGTCCAGCTCCCCCAGTCCCTCCTATATGTAAGTAACCCTGTATCTATTAGGGGCACAGGGTGACCGAGAACCCCAGTTGGGCCTGCCTAACCCAACTCACCATACAACCACACTAGACTCAGCATTTCCTTTTGACACTGTTGTCCTGGATTTTGTGTGTGTGGTTTGTGTTGAAAGAAGGAAGGGGCCTTATTTCACTTGGGACATTAATGTTTGTAAGCAATATCCTTAAAGAAATGTATGAAGATTAATTATTTTACCTCAAGACTGCTAGAATCTTGTAGGAGTGTTTTGCAGACCATTGCTAGATATATTGAGGTGGGATGGGGGTTTCTATGTATTTGTTAAGTGTCTGTATCCCATTGTTCTATTGTTTGTGTCTGCCTTGGGAGCAAAGTATTATGGGATGTATATGTGAGTGTGAATTAGCTGTGAGAGGGGAGGGGGGATTTCTCCAGCAGCCCCTCCCAAAGACAGTCTACTATTGGAAAGTGGAATACCTGTGTGTCACGTTACTGGAGGAGGTAAAGTTTACCCTGCCATGAATCATTATGCAAAGGGGGGGGGGGGGAATTGTCCCCTGAGTGTATTGTGTGTTTCAATAAACAGTCTTATGTCTTTGATTTCCTACACTGAGTTACGGCTAGTGACTGGGTGGGCTAAGGGGTCTTAGATCGTGCTGGTACTGGACAAAGGAAGCGTTAACATAGTCCTGTTGAGGACGGGGGTCCGTGACAAGTCACATGACAACGGGGACAGAAAATGGCTAATTGGGCCCAATTTGGACATTTTCACTTAGGGGTGTACTCACTTTTGTTGGCCGCGGTTTAGACATTAATGGCTGTGTCTTGAGTTATTTTGAGGGGACAGCAAATTTACACTGTTATACAAGCGGTACACTCACTACTTTACATTGTAGCAAAGTGTCATTTCTTCAGTGTTGTCACATGAAAAGATAGAATAAGATATTTACAAAAATGTGAGGGGTGTACTCACTTTTGTGAGATACTGTATCAACCACCAGGGCAGCACCAGTAGTCATGCGGCTCAGGAAGGTAAACCACATTCTGTCTGGGGCAGAACAACAGGTGCCTTCTCTGTCGCCAAGACAGTACATATCCCAGGTATAGCAAAATGGCAGGGGGGCTTTCCAGGCATCAGCAACACGGTCAGGACCACATTGGTCCCTGCATCATGAGACTTTTTTTGGTAATCTGCCAATGTTGGGGAACTCTGCAGGTGGATCTACTGGAGTTCTATAACAAGTTGGATAGGTTGTGTCCGGGGCGAGAGTCCAACTGGCAATAGGGGTAGATGCACTGGTAACACCCTAATTACCAGTTCCAACTACTGCAGCATCTTTTGCAAAGTATCCGGGAGGTGGTAACACTGATAATAGTGTTAGCCAAATTAGCCCAGGAGGGCTTGGTACACTGACATAGCGAGTCTTGTGAGGGATGCTCCTTGGACACTTGCAGTCCAGCCGGACTAATGGTCTTGGGTCCTGTTATCTTTGTACTGTTGAGCGCCTGGAAGCCAGCTTCAGGGAGCTTCAATTACAGGACTTGGAGATATTTTGGGCCTGGGGTGAAGCCAGGAAATGGCACCCACAGAAATATGTGAGTGTAATTTTTTTTTTTTATTCCTTTCTCCAATCGGGAAGGGAAGTGAGATTTTCCTTAAGTACCATTAAGGGTCAGATTCGTCCCTATCTATTTCTTTCCAGAGGCTTTTGTTTCTCACTCCTTAATTCATACTTCATTCAGGGTGTAACGCAGATAGACCCATCTGTCAGGCCACCCTTGTGTCCTTGGGACTTGAATTTGCTCTTGACTGTCCTTGCAGAGGCCAACTTTTAAACCAGTTTGAGAAACTCTGTTAGTCATTTGACTTGGAAGGTGGCTTCTTTGGTTGTTATCATTTCAGCAAGTGGAGTGTCAGATCTGGTGACTCTTTCTTGTAAGGAGCCACTCTTGGTCTTGCATCATGAAAAAGTGATGTTGCATCCTCATCCATCTTTATTGCGTATAGTGGTTTCTAGTTTTCACTTGAATCAGGACAGTGTCTTGCCTTAATTTTTCTCCTAATCCACATTCGGCAGGAGAAAGATTGCTACATACTCTGGAGGTAGTTTAGGCGCTCAGGATTTACTTGAGTTGTTAACGCAGGTCAGGAAATCTGGTTCTGCTGCCAGAAGAGCCCAGGAAGGGCAGGCAGCATCCAGGTCAATTATTTATTATTGGGTCTGCAGTTTATCATTGAAGCCTATCGTTGGAAAGGGCAGAATCCCACCTTTTCTGGGGAGAGCTACTCTACCAGATGTGTGGACGCATCTTGGGCTATCCGCCATCAGGCATCAGTGGCTCAGGTTTGCAAGACCACTACTTGGTCTTTGGTTCATACATTCACAGGGTTTTTACCAGGTGGATGTCAAAACTGTGGGAGATACTGCCTTTGGCCTCAGTGTATTACATACAGCAAAGTAGGTCCTTCTCTGGCAGTTTTATGGGATGGTGTCTCCCTCCTCTCAAGGGCATTGCTTTAGGACATCCAGAATAGTTATGAATAGGGATGAGCCGAACACCCCCCTGTTCGGTTCGCACCAGAACATGCGAACAGGAAAAAAGTTAGCTCGAACACGCGAACACCGTTAAAGTCTATGGGACACGAACATGAATAATCAAAAGTGCTAATTTTAAAGGTTTATATGCAAGTTATTGTCATAAAAAGAGTTTGGGGACCCGGGTCCTGCCCCAGGGGACATGGATCAATGCAAAAAAAAGTTTTAAAAATGGCCGTTTTTTCAGGAGCAGTGATTTTAATAATGCTTAAAGTCAAACAATAAAAGTGTAATATCCCTTTAAATTTCATAGCTGGGGGGTGTCTATAGTATGCCTGTAAAGGGGCGCATGTTTCCCGTGTTTAGAACAGTCTGACAGCAAAATGACATTTCGAAGGAAAAAACCCATTTAAAACTACCCGCGGCTATTGCATTGCCGACAATACACATAGAAGTTCATTGATAAAAACGGCATGGGAATTCAACACAGGGAAACCCCGAACCAAAATTAAAAAAAAAAAATGACGTGGGAGTCCCCCTAAATTCCATACCAGGCCCTTCAGGTCTGGTATGGATATTAAGGGGAACCCCGGCCAACATAAAAAAAAAATGACGTGGGGTTCCCCCTAAATTCCATACCAGACCCTTAAGGTCTGGTATGGATTTTAAGGGGAACCCCGCGCCAAAAAAAAAAAAAAACGGCGTGGGGTCCCCCCAAAAATCCATACCAAACCCTTATCCGAGCACGCAACCTGGCAGGCCGCAGAAAAAGAGGGGGGGACGAGAGTGCAGCCCCCCTCCTGAACCGTACCAGGCCACATGCCCTCAACATTGGGAGGGTGCTTTGGGGTAGCCCCCCAAAACACCTTGTCCCCATGTTGATGAGGACAAGGACCTCATCCCCACAACCCTGGCCGGTGGTTGTGGTGGTCTGCGGGTGGGGGGCTTATCGGAATCTGGAAGCCCCCTTTAACAAGGGGACCCCCAGATCCCGCCCCCCCCCCTGTGTGAAATGGTAAGGGGGTACTTACCCCTACCATTTCACTAAAAAACTGTCAAAAATGTTAAAAATGACAAGAGACAGTTTTTGACAATTCCTTTATTTAAATGCTTCTTCTTTCTTCTATCTTCCTTCATCTTCTTCTTCTTCTGGTTCTTCTGGGTCTTCTGGTTCTTCCTCCGGCATTCTCGTCCAGCATCTCATCTGCGGCGTCTTCTATCTTCTTCTCCTCGGCCGCTTCGCACCCATGGCATGGGGGGAGGCTCCCGCTCTTCTCTTCATCTTCTTCTTCATCCTCTTCTCTTCTTCCTTCTCTTCTTCATTTCCTTCTCCGGGCCGCTCCGAAACCAAGCTGGCATGGAGGGAGGCTCCCGCTGTGTGATGGCGTCTCCTCGTCTGACGGTTCTTAAATAACGGGGGGCGGGGCCACCTGGTGACCCCGCCCCCTCTGACGCACGGTGACTTGACGGGACTTCCCTGTGACGTCACGGGGAATGCCACCGGGAAGTCCAGTCATGTCCCGTGCGTCAGAAGGGGCGGGGTCACCGGGTGGCCCCACCCCCCGTTATTTAAGAACCGTCAGACGAGGAGACGCCGTCACACAGCGGGAGCCTCCCTCCATGCCAGCATGGATGCGGAGCGGCCCGGAGAAGAAAATGAAGAAGAGAAGAAGAGAAGAAGGAAGAAGAGAAGAGGATGAAGAAGAAGATGAAGAGAAGAGCGGGAGCCTCCCCCCATGCCATGGGTGCGGAGCGGCCCGAGGAGAAGAAGATAGAAGACGCTGCTGAGGAGATGCTGGACGAGAACGCCGAAGGAAGAACCAGAAGAGCCAGAAGAACCAGAAGAAGATGAAGGAAGATAGAAGAAAGAAGAAGCATTTAAATAAAGGAATTGTCAAAAACTGTCTCTTGTCATTTTTAACATTTTTGACAGTTTTTTAGTGAAATGGTAGGGGTAAGTACCCCCTTACCATTTCACAAAGGGGGGGTGGGATCTGGGGGTTCCCTTGTTAAAGGGGGCTTCCAGATTCCGATAAGCCCCCCGGCCGCAGACCCCCACAACCACCCGTCAGGGTTGTGGGGATGAGGCCCTTGTCCTCATCAACATGGGGACAAGGTGTTTTGGGGGGCTACCCCAAAGCACCCTCCCAATGTTGAGGGCATGTGGCCTGGTACGGTTCAGGAGGGGGGGCGCACTCTTGTCCCCCCCTCTTTTCCTGCGGCCTGCCAGGTTGCGTGCTGGGATAAGGGTCTGGTATGGATTTTTGGGGGGACCCCATGCCGTTTTTTTTTTTTTTTTGGCTCGGGGTTCCCCTTAAAATCCATACCAGACCTGAAGGATGGGTTCTCCTTAATATCCATACCAGACCTGAAGGGCCTGGTATGGAATTTAGGGGGACTCCCACGTCATTTTTTTTTTAAATTTTGGTTTGGGGTTTCCCTGTGGGGAATTCCCATGCCGTTTTTATCAATGAACTTCTATGTGTATTGTCGGCAATGCAATAGCCGCGGGTAGTTTTAAATGGGTTTTTTCCTTCGAAATGTCATTTTGCTGTCAGAATGTTCTAAACACGGGAAACATGCGCCCCTTTACAGGCATACTATAGACACCCCCCAGGTACGAAGTTTAAAGGGATATTACACTTTTATTGTTTGACTTTAAGCATTATTAAAATCACTGCTCCCGAAAAAACGGCCGTTTTTAAAACTTTTTTTTGCATTGATCCATGTCCCCTGGGGCAGGACCCAGGTCCCCAAACACTTTTTATGACAATAACTTGCATATAAGCCTTTAAAATTAGCACTTTTGATTTCTCCCATAGACTTATAAAGGGTGTTCTGCGGCATTCGAATTTGCCGCGAACACCCCAAATTGTTCGCTGTTCGGCGAACTTACGAACAGCCAATGTTTGAGTCGAACATGAGTTCGACTCGAACTCGAAGCTCATCCCTAGTTATGAATATAACCGGCTCTGTGTCCTATGATGTATGATAAAGAAAATTGGATATTTCCTACATCTTACCTGTAAATTCCTTTTCTTGGAGTACATTACAGGAAACAGAGGTCCCTTCTCTCTTTTCTGATGAACTTATTGCTTACTAAAAAACTGTGTAGGAGGGGATATATAGGGGAGGACTTTCTGCTTGATTGATCTACCAGTGTCCATTCACCTATAGGTGATGCATAAACCCAAATAGTTATGAATACTGGCTCTGTCCTATGATGTACTCAAAGAAAATAATTTTACATGTAAGATGTAGGAAAAATCCAATTTTTATCTTTCAAAATGTGTTTCCTAGTGCTAAACCTTACATCAATTTCTACATTGCTGCATTTGTAAGTTTCAAAAGTAAGTATAAAGGAATCTAGTAGTAAACAAAAGCAGTGAGTTTAATTAATCTTTATTTTGTAGAATTCTCCTTTAAGGAGGTGTGGCAGGAGGTGTGTCCTGTGCCTACATACTTTTTGCTAATAGGTGTCCCTCACTCCCATCTCAAATAGTTGGGAGGTATGCATTTGGTGAAGTTCACCAGGTGAACCCTACTTTGCGACAAGGTCCCCATCTTAAGGCCCACTGCAGAATGGAATCCTGCTAGGGACTGGGCATTACATACCATTGTGGTGGCTTTCCTCTTTGCCTTTTAAGACTGGACCCAGTAAAGAGTAAAGTGTGTTGTGAATAGCTGATGGGGGTTAATCAATGCTCAGTGCTATTCCCTCAAATTGACTCTGTAGTCAGTGCTGGGACAGGTGTCACTGGCAGGTGATAAGACATGATCCTTCTGTGTGAGGGGCTTAGTAAAGTAATTTGGCCTCTTACCATAAGGTGGCGCTAACATTTGCAGGGGGCACACATTTGCAACTGGAGCTCTTTTTCAAAGTGGGCTATTTCTATAAGTGGGAGCACTTCTGACTCTGTACTCATCATTAACTGATTATCTGATTATCTAATTGTCTCATCTGAGAATCTCTTCTCTCATCCTACAGGTATGTGCTAACTGAACCATCTCCACCCAAAAACTGAAACACTGCTATCTGCTTTTCTTATGTGTCTTTAATAATGCTGGTATATTATTTTTACTTAACCGTCTGTAGACCTGTCCACATTACAATGCTTTATTATCTCCCTTGTCTTACCCATAATTATGGCCCGTTTAACGTTAGTGCCCTCTTGCTAGTCTGTTTCTGAAGTAAGAATTTTTCCCTGTTAACCAGCCAAGCTTTATTACCTCCTGAGTGATAATTGAAATCCACCCACACCCCACCACTATCAGTATAAATATAAGCTTCTTTTGGGGGAAGCATTTGAAGGGGGCACACATTTGCAACTGGGGCTCTTTCTCAAAGTGGGCTATTTCTATAAGTGGGAACACTTCTGACTGCACTTCAGTGAATGCACAAAGCAAAGGGACACAAGAAAAAACATTGAAAAACACCACACAGACATCAGGTGACCTTGTTTACCCCTTTAGCTCTTTCTCCTTGTAACATGCATTCTCTACCACTCCTTTTGACAGCTCTGTCCTCTATCCTTAAACTATCTCTCCTTCACCCCTCTTCTCCCCCCCACAGCATATATATATATCACCCTCACTTCTGTCCTCTCCTTATTACTGCAACCACCAACTCCTGCTAATTCTAAATCCACACACACTAAAAATCTCCAAGACCCTGGGGCATGTCCCTTCATATAAACCCCGCTCCCATATTACCTCCCTCACCCTCCTGCTTCTCCTAACCTCTGGAGATATATCCCCAAACCCTGGGCCTCCATCATTTAACTGTACCCCATGCACCCATCACCCTGCACCCTCTGGCAGCAGCCACATTCAACACAATTTAGTTCCCATTTTTATTTTTCCCAAGACCAGGCTTACTTACTCTCTCCTCGTCTGACGGTTCTTAAATAACGGGGGGCGGGGCCACCCGGTGACCCCGCCCCCTCTGACGCACGGTGACTTGACGGGACTTCCCTGTGATGTCACGGGGAATGCCACAGGGAAGTCCCGTCATGTCCCGTGCGTCAGAAGGGGCGGGGTCACCGGGTGGCCCCACCCCCCGTTATTTAAGAACCGTCAGACGAGGAGACGCCGTCACACAGCGGGAGCCTCCCTCCATGCCAGCATGGATGCGGAGCGGCCCGGAGAAGAAAATGAAGAAGAGAAGAAGGAAGAAGAGAAGAGGATGAAGAAGAAGATGAAGAGAAGAGCGGGAGCCTCCCCCCATGCCATGGGTGCGGAGCGGCCCGAGGAGAAGAAGATAGAAGACGCTGCTGAGGAGATGCTGGACGAGAACGCCGAAGGAAGAACCAGAAGAGCCAGAAGAACCAGAAGAAGATGAAGGAAGATAGAAGAAAGAAGAAGCATTTAAATAAAGGAATTGTCAAAAACTGTCTCTTGTCATTTTTAACATTTTTGACAGTTTTTTAGTGAAATGGTAGGGGTAAGTACCCCCTTACCATTTCACAAAGGGGGGGCGGGATCTGGGGGTTCCCTTGTTAAAGGGGGCTTCCAGATTCCGATAAGCCCCCCGGCCGCAGACCCCCACAACCACCCGTCAGGGTTGTGGGGATGAGGCCCTTGTCCTCATCAACATGGGGACAAGGTGTTTTGGGGGGCTACCCCAAAGCACCCTCCCAATGTTGAGGGCATGTGGCCTGGTACGGTTCAGGAGGGGGGGCGCACTCTCGTCCCCCCCTCTTTTCCTGCGGCCTGCCAGGTTGCGTGCTGGGATAAGGGTCTGGTATGGATTTTTGGGGGGACCCCATGCCGTTTTTTTTTTTTTGGCTCGGGGTTCCCCTTAAAATCCATACCAGACCTGAAGGATGGGTTCTCCTTAATATCCATACCAGACCTGAAGGGCCTGGTATGGAATTTAGGGGGACTCCCACGTCATTTTTTTTTTAAATTTTGGTTTGGGGTTTCCCTGTGGGGAATTCCCATGCCGTTTTTATCAATGAACTTCTATGTGTATTGTCGGCAATGCAATAGCCGCGGGTAGTTTTAAATGGGTTTTTTCCTTCGAAATGTCATTTTGCTGTCAGAATGTTCTAAACACGGGAAACATGCGCCCCTTTACAGGCATACTATAGACACCCCCCAGGTACGAAGTTTAAAGGGATATTACACTTTTATTGTTTGACTTTAAGCATTATTAAAATCACTGCTCCCGAAAAAACGGCCGTTTTTAAAACTTTTTTTTGCATTGATCCATGTCCCCTGGGGCAGGACCCAGGTCCCCAAACACTTTTTATGACAATAACTTGCATATAAGCCTTTAAAATTAGCACTTTTGATTTCTCCCATAGACTTATAAAGGGTGTTCTGCGGCATTCGAATTTGCCGCGAACACCCCAAATTGTTCGCTGTTCGGCGAACTTGCGAACAGCCAATGTTTGAGTCGAACATGAGTTCGACTCGAACTCGAAGCTCATCCCTAGTTATGAATATAACCGGCTCTGTGTCCTATGATGTATGATAAAGAAAATTGGATATTTCCTACATCTTACCTGTAAATTCCTTTTCTTGGAGTACATTACAGGAAACAGAGGTCCCTCCTCTCTTTTCTGATGAACTTATTGCTTACTAAAAAACTGTGTAGGAGGGGATATATAGGGGAGGACTTTCTGCTTGATTGATCTACCAGTGTCCATTCACCTATAGGTGATGCATAAACCCAAATAGTTATGAATACTGGCTCTGTCCTATGATGTACTCAAAGAAAATAATTTTACATGTAAGATGTAGGAAAAATCCAATTTTTATCTTTCAAAATGTGTTTCCTAGTGCTAAACCTTACATCAATTTCTACATTGCTGCATTTGTAAGTTTTAAAAGTCAGTATAAAGGAATCTAGTAGTAAACAAAAGCAGTGAGTTTAATTAATCTTTATTTTGTATAATTCTCCTTTAAGGAGGTGTGGCAGGAGGTGTGTCCTAAAAGTTACCAGCAGAAACCTACGTCATCTCAACCCTTCTCTTCTCTACTCTGCTATCGACAACCTCTACGACAAAATCCCACCCCTATCCTGCACCAACCTAGCCACTTCTGTCTACAACACCTCACTTCTAGCCTCACTGGACTCACTGGCCCCACTCACTACACACAGAATCAGACCCCGACCCCTTCAACCTTGGCAAACAGATGATACTAGATGTCTGAAAAAACGTAGTCGTGCTCAGGAGCGCCTGTGGCGTAAGACTAAGTCTCAGAGAGACTTCAACCAATATAAATCTGCCCTCCAAAAATACAATTCCAGCCTCTTCTCTGGCAAGCAGACCTATTTTTTCACTCTCATTAGCAACTTATCATCCTGTCCCCGTCAACTCTTCTCTACCTTCAATTCTCTACTTTGTCCTCCACCGCCTCCACCCGCCGACTCACTCACTGCCCAGGAGATCGCCAATAGCTTCAAACAGAAGATTGATACAATTTGCGCGGAGATCTCTACTGTTCCGATACCCCCCACGCATTACACTTCATGCCCACAGGCACAATCATCACTTCCCTCTTTCAACCCCACCACTATAGACAAGGTTTCTAAACTACTTTGTAATGTCCACCTTACCACCTGCCCTCTGGATCCTGTTCCCTCACAAATGCTACGTTCACCCTCTGGCTCTATGCTACACTCTCTAACCCACATCTTCAATCTCTCCCTCTCTTCTGGCATCTTCCCCAACTCTCTAAAACATGCACTTGTCAGACCCATACTTAAAAAGCCCTCACTGAACCCATCCAATCTTAACAACCTACGCCCCATCTCCTTGCTCCCCTTCTTATCCAAACTCTTCGAACGTTTGGTCTACAAACGACTGAGCATCCACCTTGCTGATAATAACCTTCTTGATCAGTCTGGATTTCGTCCTCAACACTCCACAGAAACTGCTCTCCTAAAACTAACAAACAATCTACTAACGGCCAAAACCAATCAACACTATTCTGTACTCCTACTCCTGGACCTTTCCGCTGCCTTTGATACGGTTGACCACCCCCTCCTCCTCAAAAAACTCCACGCCTTTGGTCTCTGTGACTGTACTCTTCGCTGGTTCTCTTCCTACTTATCCAACCGCACCTTTAGCGTTTCTCACAACTCTACTTCCTCCTCTCCTCTTCCTTTCTCTGTTGGAGTCCCCCAAGGTTCTGTTCTTGGACCTCTCCTATTTTAAATCTACACCTCCTCCCTGGGTCAACTGAGCCTCCCATGGCTTCCAATACCACCTCTACGCTGACGACTCCCAAATCTATTTCTCTACCCCTCAGCTCACTCCCTCTGTCTCCTCACGTATCACTAATTTACTATAAGATATATCAGTCTGGATGTCACACCACTTCCTCAAACTCAATCTATCCAAAACTGAACTTATAATTTTTCCTCCCCCATGTGCCCCTTCCCCTGATCTCTCTGTCAAAATCGATGGCACAAATTTAAGCCCATCCCTACATGCCAAGGTTTTAGGTGTAGTCCTGGACTCTGAACTCTCTATTAAGCACCATGTCCAATCACTGTCCAAATCCTGCTGCCTCAACCTCCTCAACATCTCCAAAATACGCCCCTTTCTAACCAATGACACAACAAAGCTCTTAATTCACCCGCTGGTCATCTCTCACCTTGACTACTGCAACTCCCTTCTCATTGGCTTACCTCTACATAGTCTATCACCTCTTCAATCCATCATGAATGCTGCTGCCAGACTCCTCCACCTTACCAATCGCTCTGTGTCTGCCACTCCTCTCTGTCAATACCACCACTGGCTTCTGCTCGGCCAAAGAATTAAATTCAAAATACTAACAACTACGTACAAAGCCATCCACAATTTCGCCCCCAGCTACATCACTAGCCTAGTCTCTAAATACCAATCTACTCGCTCTGTTCGTTCCTCTCAAGACCTCCTGCTCTCTAGCTCCCTCGTCACCTCCTCCCATACTCGCCTCCAGGACTTTTCCAAAGCCTCTCCAATCCTATGGAATGCCTTACCCCAATCTGTCCGCTTATCTCCTACTTTATTAGCTTTTAGACGATCCCTGAGAACCCTTCTCTTCAGAGAAGCCTATCCTACCCACACCCAACAACTGTATTCTCATTTTCTCCATCAGCTCATCCCCCACATTTATTAACTTTTGTTTCCACTTGACCCTCCCTTCTAGATTGTAAGCTCTAACGAGCAGGGCCCTCTGATCCCTCCTGTATTGATTTGTATTGTAAGTGTACTGTCTGCCTCCATGTTGTAAAGCGCTGCGCAAACTGTTGGCACTATATAAATCCTGTATAATAATAATAAGGTGGCGCTAACCCACATGAGAAACAATATAATGCTATCAACATACAGTACCCTACACCCAGCCTGTCTCTGATTGGATGAAGTCAGACCAGTACAAAATACAATTCAGTTGATTGCTCTTTGTTAATGAACACAAGGATGATAACTCTTTATTGAATTCATGTTTCTTTTGTTTCCCTGTAAAATCCATGAAAAGCAACCCTATAAAAATATACATAAAATCAGCATAAACTATAAAGCTTTATAAAATACATAAAATAAAACCACCTGATTATTCAAGCAAATACAGTGAAACCTTGGATTGCGAGTAACGCGGTTAACGAGCGTTTCGCAATATGGGCACAGTTTTTTTTAAAATCCTTACTTAGTTTGCGAGTGTTGTCTCGCAAAACGAGCAGGATTCAAGCCACAGCGGTGTGCAGTACCGCATCTGACCCGAGGTGCAGGGGCGCCGGAGCCGATCAGAGCCGTTCGGAATTAGTTAAAAAAACTTGGAAATACTCCATTCCCGAGCCTTTCCGAGGTTTTCCGAGTTCAGCCGAGCTGTCCCTGAGCCTCTCCGAGGCTCTCCGGCGCCCCCCCACCTCTGGTCACATGCGGTATTGCATGCCATAGAAGTCCTTGCGGAACAAATTATGTTCGTTTCCATCGACTTCTATGGGGAAACTCACTATGATATGTGAGTGCTTTGGATTACCAGCATTCTCCTGGAACAGATTATGCTCGTAATCCAAGGTTCCACTGTAGCGTAAAATGTAACCTAAAATAACAATATTTAGTAGGGTTGTCCCGATACCGATACTAGTATCGGCACCGATACCGAGCATTTGTACTTGTACTCGGGCAAATGCTCCCGATGCTTCCCCCGATACCTTGAGAGTCAGCAGTTACAAGCTTCTCCCCCCGCGGCTTTCAGCTGCTTTAGTGACATATCGATCGGTGCTTGTAACTCCCCCACACGCAATCACCGCTGACTGTCACCGCATCCTCCATGCCTCCTCCGTTCTGCTGTCCCCCTACGTTCTGCCGTTCCGCTGTCCCTCTCTCTTCCTCTGTCCCCCTCCGTTCTGCTGTCCCTCTCTCTTCTTCTGTCCCCCTCCGTTCTGCTGTCCCTCTCTCTTCCTCTGTCCCCCTCCGTTCTGCTGTCCCCCTCCGTTCTGCTGTCCCCCTCTGTTCTGCTGTCCCCCTCCGTTCTGCTGTCCCTCTCCGTTCTGCTGTCCCTCTCCATGTCCTCCTCCTTCCTTTGTGAATGGACAGAGTACGCTGACTCTGTCCATTTACATAACAGATACATTGTAACCTCCTGTGATTACGATGTGTCAGTTTATGAATGGAGAGGAGCCGCTGTCTTCTCTCCATTCATTTTCAGTGCAGCTGGGGCTGCAGAGAAAGGGACTGGGGAATCTCTATCCTCGGTCTCTTTCTCTGTCTTAAGGGGGAGATATCAGGGGTCTGTTAAGACCCCTGATATTTCACCAAAGCCCCCCAACAGGGCTGATTAAAAAAAAAACAAAAAAAAACACATATTGCAATAAATAATAAAAAAAATATTATTGTAAAAAATAATAAAAATGAAAATAAAAAAACACACAGACACCGTTCACCCCCTCCCTCCACCCTGAAAAAAAGAAAAAAAAAAGAAAGCATTGTTAAAAAAAAACCAAAACACTGTCACGTGACATTAAAAAATTATCGGTAATCTGTATCAGCGAGTACTTGAAAAAAAGTATCGGTACTTGTACTCGGTCCTAAAAAAGTGGTATCGGGACAACCCTAATATTTAGTACTATATTACAAATAAGCAGAAACTTAGTTATAGGGGAAAATCTAGCAAGAAGGGGAAGTATTCTAAGTGGGATGGTGGGATATGATTGGAGGGATCACCAGAATTTCATCACATCAGGAAGGTCATACAAGAAGATGGCGGGTAGTAGGAGGGAGCCAGGAGGGGGATGTAGAAAATATAGACAAGCTGAGGTCATGCATGAAGATTACGGGAAGTACGTCTTTGTTGTCTCATCGTGGGAGATGGATTGTTCCTCCGTGTCTTATGGGTGGAGGGTCTCAGATTTCTTCTTATGCCTCGTAGTATGTACCAATGGGCGAAGAAGATGAGGGGCATTGTCAAAAGCAGAACCAGGAAGCCCCCAATTAAAGATCTCCTCAAACAGCTGAGACAAGGCTTAACTGCAAGAGAAGGAAGAGATCGGAGTGAGATATTTACAGAAGGTAATAATTATTCAGCTTCTATCTCTAATGGGTGGAAAATGACACTCTTCAGCCAGAATACCCCAACTGTAGACTTGTTTTGTGGTAAGCACAGAAATGTGAACCTTACATCCACTTCCCATTATATAACAACCTTAAAGTGGATGTACACCCTCCATATACCCAGTGAAGGTGATACACAGAGAGGAAATAAATCCTCCTGCATAAGCTGTACCCCATCCTTCACACAGCACACAGAAACAGAGTTGAGGCTGTCAATCAGCTGGAGCTTCCTCCTTTGTCACATTTTTCTGTTGGTGTCAGGGAAACTTGTCAGAAGTGACTCATGCAGAGAGCAGAGGAAGGAGGCAGCAGACAGAAATGACACTTAGTGCTCTGGACTGAGACACGCACACACGATGGGGGCGATATGCTTTGTTTATATTTCATGTCTGAGGTTTATGCATGGTATTGTCATAAAAAGTGTTTGGGGACCCGGGTCCTGCCCCAGGGGACATGGATCAATGCAAAAAAAAGTTTTAAAAACAGCAGTTTTTTCAGGAGCAGTGATTTTAATAATGCTTAAAGTCAAACAATAAAAGTGTATTATTGCTTTAAATTTCGTAGCTGGGGGGTGTCTATAGTATGCCTGTAAAGGGGCGCATGTTTCCCGTGTTTAGAACAGTCTGACAGCAAAATAACATTTCAAAGGGAAAAAAGTCATTTAAAACTACTCGTGGCTATTAATAAATTGCCGGTCCGACAATACACATAGAAGTTCATTGATAAAAACTGCATGGGATTTCCTCACAGGGGAACCCCCGAACCAAAATTTAAAAAAAAACTGGCGTGGGGGTCCCCCTAAATTCCATACCATGCCCTTCAGGTCATGTATGGATATTAAAGGGAACCCCGTGCCAAAATTTAAAAAAAAAAATGACGTAGTGGTCCCCCTCAAAATTCATACCAGACACTTCAGGTCTGGTATGGATTTTAAGGGGAACCATGCGCCAAATTTTTTTAAAAAATTGGCGTGGGGTCCCCCCAAAAATTCATACCAGACCCTTATCCGAGCACGCAACCTGGCAGGCCACAGGAAAAGAGGGGGGATGAGAGAGCGCCCCCCCTCCTGAATCGTACCAGGCCACATGCCCTCAACATTGGGAGGGTGCTTTGGGGTAGCCCCCAGAACACCTTGTCCCCATGTTGATGGGGACAAGGGCCTCATCCCCACAACCCTTGGCCGGTGGTTGTGGGGGTCTGTGGGCGGGGGCCCTGAAGGGCCTGGTATGGAATTTAGGGGGACCCCCATGCCAGTTTTTTTGTAAATTTTTATTCGGGGTTCCCCTGTGGGGAAATCCCATGCCATTTTTATCACTTTTATGAACTTTTATGTGTATTGTCGGACCGGCAATTCATTAATAGCCGCGAGTAGTTTAAATTACTTTTTTTCCTTTGAAATATCATTTTGTTGTCAGACTGTTATAAACACGGGAAACATGCGCCCCTTTACAGGCATACTATAGACTCCCCCCAGGTACGAAATTTTAAGGAATATTACATTTATATTGTTTGACTTTAAGCATTATTAAAATCACTGCTCCCGAAAAAAGGGCCATCCGATCGTGGCCCCCCCCTCGCGATCGCTCCCAGCCAATGAGAAACATCCCCTGCCTCTGTATTGTACACAGAGGCAGAGGATGTGATGTCATCTCTCCTCGGCTTGGGAGTTCCGTTCCAGCGCCGAGGAGAGAAGACATGTGAGTGAGTGCACAACACTACACAACACAGTAGAACATGCCAGGCACACTAAACACCCCCGATCCCCCCCCCGATCGCCCCCCGATCCCCCCCCATCACCCCCCCTGTCACAAACTGACACCAAGCAGGTTTTTTTTTTTTTTTTTCTGATTACTGCATAGTGTCAGTTTGTGACAGTTAGAAGTGGTAGGGCAGTGAGTGTTAGCCCCCTGTAGGTCTAGGGTACCCCCCTAACCCCCCCTAATAAAGTTTTAACCCCTTGATCACCCCCCGTCACCAGTGTCACTAAGCGATCATTTTTCTGATCACTGTATTAGTGTCGCTGGTGACGCTAGTTAGGGAGGTAAACATTTAGGTTCGCTGTCAGCGTTTTATAGCGTCAGGGACCCCCATATACTACCTAATAAATGTTTTAACCCCTTGATTGCCCCCTAGTTAACCCTTTCACCACTGATCACCGTATAACTGTTACGGGTGACACTGGTTAGTTAGTGTATTTTTTATAGTGTCAGGGCACCCGCCGCTTATTACTGAATAAAGGTTTAGCCCCCTGATCGCCCGGCGGTGATATGCGTCACCCCAGGCAGCGTCAGATTAGCGCCAGTACCGCTAACACCCACGCACGCAGCATACGCCTCCCTTAGTGGTATAGTATCTGAACGCATCAATATCTGATCCGATCAGATCTATACTAGCGTCCCCAGCAGTTTAGGGTTCCCAAAAACGCAGTGTTAGCGGGATCAGCCCAGATACCTGCTAGCACCTGCGTTTTGCCCCTCCGCCCGACCCAGCCCAGCCCACCCAAGTGCAGTATCGATCGATCACTGTCACTTACAAAACACTAAACGCATAACTGCAGCGTTCGCAGAGTCAGGCCTGATCCCTGCGATCGCTAACAGTTTTTTTTGTAGCGTTTTGGTGCACTGGCAAGCACCAGCGGCCTAGTACACCCCGGTCGTAGTCAAACCAGCACTGCAGTAACACTTGGTGACGTGGCGAGTCCCATAAGTGCAGTTCAAGCTGGTGAGGTGGCAAGCACAAGTAGTGTCCCGCTGCCACCAAGAAGAAGACAAACACAGGCCCGTCGTGCCCATAATGCCCTTCCTGCTGCATTCACCAATCCTAATTGGGAACCCACCGCTTCTGCAGCGCCCGTACTTCCCCCATTCACATCCCCAACCAAATGCAGTCGGCTGCATGAGAGGCATTTTTATGTCCTCCCGAGTACCCCTACCCAACAAACCCCCCAAAAAAGATGTTGTGTCTGCAGCAAGCGCGGATATAGGCGTGACACCCGCTATTATTGTTCCTCCTGTCCTGACAATCCTGGTCTTTGCATTGGTGAATGTTTTGAACGCTACTATGCACTAGTTGAATATTAGCGTAGGGTACAGCATTGCACAGACTAGGCACACTTTCACAGGGTCTCTCAAGATGCCATCGCATTTTGAGAGACCCGAACCTGGAACCGGTTACAGTTATAAAAGTTACAAGTTTGCAAAAAAAACACAAACAAAAATAAAAAATAAATAGTTGGCGTTTTATTGTTCTCTCTCTCTCTATTCTCTCTCTATTGTTCTGCTCTTTTTTACTGTATTCTATTCTGCAATGTTTTATTGTTATTATGTTTTATTATGTTTGCTTTTCAGGTATGCAATTTTTTATACTTTACTGTTTACTGTGCTTTATTGTTAACCATTTTTTTGTCTTCAGGTACACCATTCACGACTTTGAGTGGTTATACCAGAATGATGCCTGCAGGTTTAGGTATCATCTTGGTATCATTCTTTTCAGCCAGCGGTCGGCTTTCATGTAAAAGCAATCCTAGCAGCTAATTAGCCTCTAGACTGCTTTTACAAGCAGTGGGAGGGAATGCCCCCCCCACCGTCTTCCGTGTTTTTCTCTGGCTCTCCTGTCTCAACAGGGAACCTGAGAAAGCAGCCGGTGATTCAGCCAGCTGACCATAGAGCTGATCAGAGACCAGAGTGGCTCCAAACATCTCTATGGCCTAAAAAACCGGAAGCTACGAGCATTTCATGACTTAGATTTCGCCGGATGTAAACAGCGCCATTGGGAAATTGGGGAAGCATTTTATCACACCGATCTTGGTGTGGTCAGATGCTTTGAGGGCAGAGGAGAGATCTAGGGTCTAATAGACCCCAATTTTTTCAAAAAAGAGTACCTGTCACTACCTATTGCTATCATAGGGGATATTTACATTCCCCGAGATAACAATAAAAATGATTTAAAAAAAAAAAAAATGAAAGGAACAGTTTAAAAATAAGATAAAAAAGCAAAAAAATAATAAAGAAAAAAAAAAAAAAAAAAAAAAGCACCCCTGTCCCCCCTGCTCTCGCGCTAAGGCGAACGCAAGCGTTGGGCTGGCGTCAAATGTAAACAGCAATTGCACCATGCATGTGAGGTATCACCGTGAAGGTCAGATCGAGGGCAGTATTTTTAGCAGTAGACCTCCTCTGTAAATCTAAAGTGGTAACCTGTAAAGGCTTTTAAAGGCTTTTAAAAATGTACAAATTTTGTTGCCACTGCACGTTTGTGCGCAATTTTAAAGCATGTCATGTTTGGTATCCATGTACTCGGCTTAAGATCATCTTTTTAATTCCATCAAACATGTGGGCAATATAGTGTGTTTTAGTGCATTAAAATTTAAAAAAGTGTGTTTTTTCCACAAAAAATGTGTTTGAAAAATCGCTGCGCAAATACCGTGTGAAAAAAAAAATGAAACACCCACCATTTTAATCTGTAGGGCATTTGCTTTAAAAAAATATATAATGTTTGGGGGTTCAAAGTAATTTTCTTGCAAAAAAAATAATTTTTTCACGTAATCAAAAAGTGTCAGAAAGGGTTTTGTCTTCAAGTGGTTAGAAGAGTGGGTGATGTGTGACATAAGCTTCTAGATGTTGTGCATAAAATGCCAGGACAGTTCAAAACCCCCCCAAATGACCCCATTTTGGAAAGTAGACACCCCAAGCTATTTGCTGAGAGGCATGTCGAGTCCATGGAATAATTTATATTGTGACACAAGTGGCGGGAAAGAGACAAATTTTTTTTTTTTTTTTTTTTTGCACAAAGTTGTCACTAAATGATATATTGCTCAAACATGCCATGGGGATATGTGAAATTACACCCCAAAATACATTCTGCTGCTTCTCCTGAGTACGGGGATACCACATGTGTGAGACTTTTTGGGAGCCTAGCCGCGCACGGGACCCCGAAAACCAAGCACCGCCTTTAGGCTTTCTAAGGGCGTAAATTTTTGATTTCACTCTTCACTGCCTATCACAGTTTCGGAGGCCATGGAATGCCCAGGTGGCACAAACCCCCCCAAATGACCCCATTTTGGAAAGTAAACAGCCCAAGCTATTTGCTGAGAGGTATAGTGAGTATTTTGCAGACCTCACTTTTTGTCACAAAGTTTTGAAAATTGAAAAAAGAAAAAAAAAAATTTTTTCTGGGCTTTCTTCATTTTCAAAAACAAATGAGAGCTGCAAAATACTCACCATGCCTCTCAGCAAATAGCTTGGGGTGTCTACTTTCCAAAATGGGGTCATTTGGGGGGGTTTGTACTGCCCTGCCATTATAGCACCTCAAGAAATGACATAAACAGTCATAAACTAAAAGCTGTGTAAATTCCAGAAAATGTATCCTAGTTTGTAGACGCTATAACTTTTGCGCAAACCAATAAATATACGCTTATTGACATTTTTTTTTACCAAAGACATGTGGCCGAATACATTTTGGCCTAAATGTATGACTAAAGTAGAAAATATCATTTTTTTTCAAAATTTTCGGTCTTTTTCCGTTTATAGCGCAAAAAATAAAAACGGCAGAGGTGATCAAATACCATCAAAAGAAAGCTCTATTTGTGGGAAGAAAAGGACGCAAATTTCGTTTGGGTACAGCATTGCATGACCGCGCAATTAGCAGTTAAAGCGACGCAGTGCCGAATTGTAAAAAGTGCTCTGGTCAGGAAGGGGGTAAAACCTTCCGGGGCTGAAGTGGTTAAAGGTCAGGGCAAAGTAGCTGCGTTTGATGGACACAGTGGCTGCAATTGATGTGTTTTTTTATGAATTTTTCAGTTTGTTTGCGCCCCCCCCAAAAAAAATTTTGAGCACCAGCCGCCACTGAGTTTAACCACTTCCGGACCGCCATGCGACTATACATTGGCATTTTGAAGCGGGATATCTCTGTTATGGCAGCAGCTAGCTGCCATAACCCAGATATCCTCGTCTTCAGGCGGCGGTCCGGTTTACGATAATGGTAGTCTCTGCGGTGGATTCGCCGCAAGATCACCCTTAGCGGCGACGGGAGAGGGCCCCCTTCCCGCCACTCTCCCGCGCCCTCCGCCCCTTACTGGAGCCAACAGTAGCGGCGGAAGCGATCAGGGTCCTTTCCGTGGCTGGGTATGGAGATGAGTGAGGGGAAGATGGCCCCCAATCGTCTCCATACTATAGCAGGGCGGAAGCGACATCAAAACGTCACTTCCACCCATAGCTCTTAAAGGGACATTTTTTTTGTCATTTTTTCAAATGACAATTTTTTTTTTTATTGCATTTAAGTCTAAATATTAAGTCTTTTTGACTCCAGATCTCCTATTTAAGAGGACCTGTCATGCTTTTTTCTATTACAAGGGATGTTTATATTCCTTGCAATAGGCATAAAAGTGACCCAAATTAAAAAAAAAAAAAAAAAAACAGTGTAAAAATAAATAAAATAAAGTAAAATAGATAAGAAAATTTTTTTTTTTTTAAAGCGCCCTGTCCCGACGAGCTCGCGCACAGAAGCGAACGCATACGTGAGCAGCGCCTGCATATGAAAACGGTGTTCAAACCACACATGTGAGATATCGCCACAATCGGTAGAGCGAGAGCAATAATTCTAGCCACAGACCTCCTCTGTAACTCAATGCATGCAACCTGTAGAATTTTTTAAACGTCGTCTATGGAGATTTTTAAGTGTAAAAAGCTTGTCGCCATTCCACGAACGGGCACTCTCCTATCAGGCACCCACGTGGAGTCAGTAACCTCATCATCCCCTCCCTCCTCATCACTGGAGCAAAGCTGGCAGTATGCTGCAGCTGGGGGAACATGACTGCCAGATTGCTGTCCTTCCTGGGCACCCCCTCTATCTGGGCTCACGTTACTGCCTTCCTCTAGCTGGGTACCATCATTGGAGCCTTCAAAACGCTGGGAATCCTCCTGAAGCATTTACCCAACACTGTGGTCAAACAGTTCGGGGGACTCCTCAGGAGGACATGGTGGGGCTAGGGAAGGAGTGACTGATGCCATTGAGCCGAGGGAAGAGGCCACGTTGGCAGCTGCTTTGACAGACAAAGTACCCTGAGCCTGGGTGAGAGAGGATGAGGAGGATGAGGATGGCGTGGTCATCCACTCTACCAAGTCTTCCACATTTTGCGGCTCAACACGGCCAGCTGCTGAAAAAAAAGACAAGTGTGTCCCACGGCCACGTGCTGATGAGGATGCACCGTCTCTAGGACCAGCACTGTTGCCTCTAGAGACAAAGCCTGCTTGCCCTCTTTTATTGGCTTGTGACTGTCTGCCTCTCCTTGTTGGCCTTCCAGACATACTAATGGCCTGCAGTGAGATGTAGCTGCACAAAGCTGGGATGTATATATATATACTGATACTGCAGCTAGCAGAATCAACTGCCTGCCTGTGGTACTAATAGGATCAGAATAACACCACCAACTTTCTTCAGGTAGCTTTAGGTGCACACTGTGCAGAGGACGCAGTACACTAACTGTAAATACTGTAGCTGCCTGCCTGTGGTATTAATAGGAGCAGAACAACAGCAATTGTCTTCAGGTAGCTTTAGGTGCACACTGTGCAGAGGATACAGTACACTAACTGTAAATACTGTAGCTGCCTGCCTGTGGCATTAAATGGGGCAGAACAACAGCAATTGTCTTCAGGTAGCTTTAGGTGCACACTGTGCAAAGGACGCAGTACACTAACTGTAAATACTGCAGCTGCCTGCCTGTGGTACTAATAGGATCAGAAGAACACCACCAATTTTATTCAGGTAGCTTAAGGTGCACACTGTGCAGAGGACGCACTACACTAACTTGTAAATACTGCAGCTGCCTGCGGTACTAATAGGATCAGAACACCACCAATTTTCTTCAGGTAGCTTTAGGTGCACACTGTGCAGAGGACGTACTACACTAACTTGTAAATACTGCAGCTGCCTGCAGTACTAATAGGATCAGAAGAGCACCACCAATTTTCTTCAGGTAGCTTTAGGTGCACACTGTGCAGAGGACGCACTACACTAACTTGTAAATACTACAGCTGCCTGCGGTACTAATAGGATCAGAAGAACACCACCAATTTTCTTCAGGTAGCTTTAGGTGCACACTGTGCAGAGGACGCACTACACTAACTGTAAATACTGCAGATGCCTGCCTGTGGTACTAATAGGATCAGAAGAACACCACCAATTTTCTTCAGGTAGCTTTAGGTGCACACTGTGCAGAGGGCACAGTACACTAATTGTAAATACTGTAGCTGCCTGCCTGTGGTATTAATAGGAGCAGAACAACAGCAATTGTCTTCAGGTAGCTTTAGGTGCACACTGTGCAGAGGATGCACTACACTAACTTGTAAATACTGCAGCTGCCTGCGGTACTAATAGGATCAGAAGAACACCAGCAATTTTCTTCAGGTAGCTGTAAATACTGTAAAAACACCTGCCTGCCTGTCAGTAGGAAGAGAATAACAGGAACGGATCTAGCTAAACTGAATACAGTGTATATACACACACACACAACACCTAGGATGCATATATATACACAATACACTGTAAGTGCAGCTAACTGACTTGCCTGCCTACTCTATCTAACTTAAATCAAATGACACTGTCTCTCTCTCTCTCTCTCTATCTCTCTCTCAACGCCAGAACACACTACACAGGGCCAACGTGCAGGCGACCTTATATTGTGTGGGCCATAATTGGCCAAAGCCACCCTGGCTTTGGCCAATTACTGCTCTCTGTACAGACAGCGCTGTGATTGGCCAAGCATGCGGGTCATAGTGCATGCTTGGCCAATCATCAGCCAGCAATGCACTGTGACGCGCTACTCGAATTCGGCGCGAACTGCCCATAACGTTCGCAATTCGGCGAACGGTCAAACATGCGATGTTCGAGTCGAACATGGGTTCGACTCAAACTCGAAGCTCATCCCTAGTCCTGGTCCTATGTGTGTGGTGACCTTTCAGGGTGAGGCAAGAGTGTATGTTTTAAGTTGTGCTATTTTGTGTTTCTTTAACATTTTTGAATGTGTTGTTCGGTTGGCCAAGGGTCCTAGTAGTTAGCCTAAAGTATTTTTCTACGGTTTAAGTGTTCATTTTGATGTCTCAATTGTTTGTCAGTGGGGAGAAGTTTGTGTAGCTAGTGAAGAAATCTTGGTTTTGGCGGGAAAATGGCAACATTTTGTTGTGGCCTGGCTTTTGTTGTTGTCTGCCATGTGGCCATGGCCGTTGGCCATTTTGAGAGGCGCAGTTTAAGGATTTTGTCCTGTTTGACCTGTGGTTCATCCTAGAGGGGAAGCTGCTCCAATTCCTTTGTATGTGTGTGTAGCCATGCGGTCTACTTTGCACTGAATTTACTAGCTTTAACTGAGTTTCTTGTACTTTTGGCGGTGTGTGTTTTTAAATATTTTGGAGTTCCTCAGAGGGCAATTCATTGTTTTGAGACTTGTATTGTATAGCCTGCAGAGGAGGAGGGGGGCTTTGGTTGACCTCTTTGAGCCATCTTTTTATAGGAGTTTCAGTTTGGGCTTTTGTGGCACTGTTGTGTGGTATTTCGGTCTCAAAACTTGTGGTTTGATTTCCCAGGGGTATGTGAGTCAAGGGTTATTCCCTCCCATTTGCAATATGGGGGTTTATTCCACCCTCTCCTGGACAAAAGTTTCAAATTGTTGAAATATATATGATGTGAGCCATAGATTTTTTAATGTCTTTAATAGACATAATATTGAAGCTATTCAAGGCTCCCCCTCCCTCTTCCCGTACATTGATATGTAAATAAACCAGTTAGATGGGTTTTTAGAGCTGAGAAGACAGGAAGTTCTTTGCAGGTGTGCAACAGGAAGTTGGTGGGAGGAGCTGGGGGTCTTTTAACGTGTGTTTGGAAGGACAAAATCATTCTGATTTTTAAATTGAATTAAGGTTTATACTGTAATACAGTTTTGGGTAGAGCGCAAACAGGAGGCATCCACGTTATTGTTGTAATATCGAGGTACAGAGAGAAGCCACATTGTTCTGTAGAGAAAGCAGGAGTAAGCGTGCTGTGCGGTTTAGTCTGACGACGCAGTGTACGGTCGTACAGCGCAATGCGCTTGTGTATGCATACACTGTGAGGTGTAGAGACATAATTCGGGTAGGGTGATCTGTGGTTGTTGATGAATCATTTGGCATAGTTAATAGTTGGTTGTTAAAAGAGTGGTGTAGTTCTGTGCCAAAAGTGTTGGGACAGCAAGCCATAGAGTTGACACCTCGGTTAGGGTTTCTAGTTGGGGGACTGGACCAGATATAGTGGTTGTAGTCCGCCGATCCACCTTAAATGAAGGCACTGGGTAGGGCTCTCCTAAATGGGTGCAATGGTTTCCCTGGACGCAGGGGTAAGACGATAAGCCGATTTGAATCGCCATGGGTAATGGCAGTCTGTGCAAGAGAAGAAGGGAAGTCAGACGGTTGCACAGTACACAAACTCTAGTTTCAGGGAAAAGACCATTAAACCCTTTAAAGATTGGTATTTATGGTCAGAGAGTACAGTAAGGTGTATTCCTTTGGAAGGTACTTTTGATGTCTGGAGGTACGAGATCCCAGAATAAAAATACTTTGGAAGTAGTTCAGCTGTGGTTTCAGAAATCTGTAATGATTAGTGAGTTGATGGATGTGTAGTACACGTTTGTGTGATTAAAAATTCTCATGCCTGTTTTTGAACTTTGTGTGGCTGGTCCATGCAAAGATTTCAAGCTGCTTTCGTGTTTCTCCCATTGTATTTTTTTCTATCACTAACAGAGTGAAGGCAGCATTCCATCTGGTTGTTTTGTTTTTTCATTTTTGTTTTGGGAAATATGAAATATCTCCCCCACATTTGTATCTAAATGTTTGTATGTAGTAACAAGAATATGTTTGAACCTACCGCGACTGCCCTCCTACATGTTGTGGGTGTTGTATTTTAGTAGGAAAGTGAAAGTAATGCCGCGTACACACGAGCAGACTTTCCGGCATACTTGGTACGGCGTGCCGGAGTCCGTCGGACAATTCGATCGTGTGTGGGCTCCAGCAGACTTTTTTTTCTCAAAAGTTTGGCAGACTTAGATTTGAAACATGTTTCAAATCTGTCCGACGGACTCGAGTCCGGTCGAAAAGTCCGCTCGTCTGTATGCTAGTCCGACGGACAAAAAACGACGCTAGGGCAGCTATTGGCTACTGGCTATGAACTTCCTTGTTTTAGTCCGGTCGTACGTCATCACGTACGAATCCGTCAGACTTTGGTTGATCGTGTATAGGCAAGTCCGTTCATTTGGAAAGTCCGCCGTAAAGTCAGTCGAAAAGTCCGCCGGACAAATGCTGCCGTAAAGTCCGCTCGTGTGTACGCGGCATTAGAGGTCCAGTTCTGTAAGGAGTATAGCTTCATATCTGGATATTACCCTTCGCTTAGACGCAGAGATATTTTAACCTTCCAGTCCGGTCGTGTGTACGCGGCATAAGAGTTACAGAGTGTTTAGTTATTATTGGTTTTGAGGAATGTCAGTGACAATTTACCAATGTACACAAATGTTGTATTGTTTACCATTCTTTGCAGGTTAAATATGAAGGATAGAGTAATAACTTTTGTTTATAAGAATCTGTTCAGGTACAATGAGTTTCTGAAAGTGTATGTACATAGAAAGCAGGTATATAAGAAGGTAAAAGTATCATAGGCTATTTCATTGGTTTTTTTTTTCTGCACCATTCTAAACCCTGCATGTCTTCCTCCAGTTTGTAATGAGGAGGAAAAGGGGGGATGATAATGGTGAGAATTTTCAAACCAATAATACTAACCGCTCTAATTCTAGCCAAGTTTGTGACAGGTGACTGGGCCCATGTAAAGAAGTTTAACCACTTCCCGCCCGGTCAATAGCATATTGACGTTTGGGAAGTGGTTGCGTTATCCTGACTGGGCGTCATATGACGTCCAGCAGGATATCATGCCAGCGCGCGCCCGCGGAGGCACGCAGCGCCGCGATCGGGAACGGTGTGTGTACCTCGGACACAGCGCTTCCCCTATCACGATAAACAACCAATTTTTATTGGCTGTTTACCATGTGATCGGCTGTGTCAAAGTCACAGCCGATCACCTGTCACAACAAACAAACAAATTAAATTGGCTGTTTACCACGTGACCGGCTGTGTCCAATCACAGCCGGTCACAAATGTAAACATTGAGTAGCCTATACCATCTGATCCCTGCTCTCTCCTCACACACCGATCGTGTGAGGAGAGAGCAGGGATCAGTGAGTGAAATCAGTGTCTGTCTGACATTTTATTGTATTGTACTGTGCACAACATGGCCCCCCTCCAATAAAGAGGACCTGTCACACAGCCCAGCCAATCAGCCCATCTGTCAATCAGCCCATCTGTCAATCAGCCCATCTGCCAACCAGCCAGAGGCGGCTTTAGGCTTTGTGAGGCCTTAGGCAAAACTTACACATGAGGCTCCACGGACTGGGATGCTCCAAGATGAGGCCGCTATTCCTCAGGCTGCGGGCAGTATCTGATTTGTTCGTCAGCTCCTAAGCCACAGAGTCCCAGTGGGGGTAGGCGGAGCCACTGGCGTCAACTTCAGTGATCGAGAACAGGCAAATTAGGCGGCCGCGAGGCCCCTGTGAGTGCGAGGCCTTAGGTGACCTCCTAATTTGCCTAATTAGAGAGCCGCCTCTGCAACCAGCCCATCTGCCAACCAGCCCATCTTTCACAGGCCCACCGCCATCGGTACCGCCACACAGGCTACCAGTACCGCCATCGGTACCACCACCAGTAACGCCACTAGTACCTCCATCAGGCCCACCATCTATACTGCCACACAGGCCGCTACCAGTATCGCCACTAGTGCCGCCATCGGTACCACCACCACCCGTACCACTGTCAGTACCGCCATCGGTACCACCACCACCCATACCACCACCTGTACCGCCATCACCACCTGTACCGCCACCACCACCCGTACCGCCATTGGTACCACCACCTGTACCGCCATCGGCACCACCAACACCCGTACCGCCACCGGTACCGCCATCACCACCTGTACCGCCACCACCACCTGTACCGCCATCGGTTCCACCACCACCCGTACTGCCATCGGTACCACCACCACCACCCGTACCACCATTGGTACCACCACCACCCATACCGCCATCTGTACCACCACACAGGCCCGCCACTAATACCTCAAATCGGTACCACTACCACCAGCAGTACCATTACACAGGCCCACCAATAAGCATTGCCATAATGTCCCAAAGGGTTTACACACCTGAGGAGGCATATGAGATTCTTGCCATGTCGGATGATGAGTGCAGCGGGGAGCTCACATCATCCGATTCTGGTTCGGAATACGAGCCAGTGGAGGATAGTGGATCAGAGTCCGAGTCCGCGGAGGAAACCGTCCCTCCCAAAAGAATGAGATCAGGACCAAGATCACGAGATCTTCCCACCACCAGCAGCGCCAGACCCCAGGAAGAGGAGCCCAGTACAAGTGCTGGAATTACACGCCCAACCCAAAGAACCCAGCCCCAGTCCTACCTTCCCGATGCCCTGGCAAACCCCTTATGGTTGCCTGCCAACTCAGGATCCGCTATCATCCCCCCTTTCACCGCACAGCCAGGTGTGCAGCCCGACACTACAAATTTTTCTCAATTCGATTATTTTTCTTTATTTTTCCCACAAGATTTTCTGCAGAATATGGTGGATCAAACTAATTTGTATGCATCCCAATTTATTGCTGCCAACCCCAATTCTTCCTACGCCCGCATGTTCCAGTGGCAATGTATCACACTGGATGAATTTAAATTGTTTTTGGGCTTTACTTTCAATATGGGGCTTACAAAAAAGAACAAAGTCCATGCATATTGGTCCACCAACCCCATCCAACACATGCCCATATATTCCGCTGTCATGTCCAGGACAAGATATGACATGATTATGCGTTTTCTCCACTTCAATGACAATTCACAGTGCCCTCCCCGAGATTATGCCAACCATGACAAATTTTACAAGATACGCTCCCTAACCAATTCCTTTTCCCAGCAATTTAGAGAAGTTTTCATCCCAGACCAAAAAATTTGTGTGGACGAGTCTCTCATACATTTCTTTGGCCGACTGCACTTCAAGCAGTATATACCAAGCAAGAGAGACAGGTATGGGCTGAAATTAAATAAATTATGCGATTGAGCCACTGGATATGTCTTCACATTCCAGATCTACGAAGACAAAGACTCCCAGCTCCAGCCCCGTGACTGCCCCACATATATTGGAACCAGTGGGAAAATTGTCTGGGAGCTAGCATACCCCCTGTTTGAAAAAGGATACCATTTATATGTCGACAACTATTATACCAGCCTGCCTCTTTTTCATCATCTTTACAGTAAAAAAAACCCGACCTGTGGTACCTTCAAAAAAAACCGTAAGGGATTCCCACAAAATCTGTTGACAAAAAAAATTGCAAAACGGAGAATCGGCATTTATGAGGGACGAGGAGGTGTTGGCCATGAAGTGGAGGGACAAGAAAGATGTCCACATCCTCTCTACCATCCACAATGACACCGTGGTGGAGATCCAAGAAGACACGGCCCCTGTCAGGTCCCACACTTACCAGACAGGCGAGTCCGCTTGGGCAGAGGGTAGGCTCCCTTACGTATCCGATTCGGGGCCCCTGGTAGAGTAGACAGGAGGCCACGAATGCGGAGTGGTATGAGGGCCTGAAGTAGAGTCCTGGAGCACGATGGTCTGGCAAGCAACCGGTGGATCTTCAGGCTGGGTAGAGCAGATGCTGGGCAGGAGCTAGTCAGGCTGGTCACACACAGGCAGAGGTCGGCAACGGGCTGGCAGCAATGGTACAAGAGGGTTAGGCAGAAACGAGGTCAGACAAGCCGGGGTCGGGTTCAGGCAGCAGACAAGGGAGGTCCAAAGGGCAAGCCGGGTCACAACGGGTAAACACAAGGATACAGGAACTAGGGATGATCACGGAACAAGGTACAGAGCTGTTTGATCAGGCAGCACTGGGTCAGCAATGAGGCAGGCTTCAAATAGGCCGATTGGCGCCAAAACGCCGCGCACGTGCGCGCGCCGATTCGCCAAGGCGCGCCGCGCCCCCGCACGCGCCCGAGCGCGCCCCCGACACCGGCGTGCACGCTCACCAACCGGGTCGCGCCAAAAGCAACGCCCACAGGCGGACGCGCGCTAACGCGAACGCGCGCTAGCGCGAACGCGCGTACGCACGAACGCCCGGACGCCACCCCGCACGCCACGGTCGGCCAGTCTAGACACACCAGCGCCCCCAGGGACACGCGCCCCAGCACGGACAGGAACGCGAGCGCCAGCACGCCCCGGCGCGCCCCGGCGCCCAACCAGGTAACCTCTCTGACAGCCCCATTGTAAAGCCTGAATGTGTCCACGACTACAATATGTATATGGGGGGGGGTGGATTCAAACGATCAGATGCTACAGGCCTATTTATCAACCAGAAAGTCCCGTTACTGGTACAAGAAAGTTGCCTTTCACCTGTTTCACATGGCCCTTTTTAATTCGTTTGTCTGCTACCAAAAAGCAACTCAAAACCAACAAATCACCTACCTGAAGTATATTGAATATATCGTCACTGCCCTCATTTTCCAACAAGGTCCCGCCCCAGGAAGCATTTGCTCTGATAATGTGAGTTGACTTCACGAGCAACACTTTCCCTATAGCATTCCCCCCCACAGAATCTGGAAGAAGACGCCAATTGAAATGCTGTGTATGCAGCAGAGGAGGAGTAAGAAGAGATTCCAGCTATTATTGTCCCCAATGTCCCTCCCAACCTAGCCTGTGCATCGGAGATTGCTTCAAAAGTTATCATACATCCATCCAATATTAGTTCCCTGTATTATTACCAGACTGCCATTTCCCCATTTGCCTGCTACCATGTTAATTAACTGACCCTGGCCTGTTTACCGACGATGTCTTTGCTTGCCGATTTAAACCACATTTCTGACTTCCACGTGCATCAACCTCAGCCTGTTTACTGACGATGCCTCTGCCTGCCGATTTAAACAATGTTTCTGACTTCCACGTGCACCGACCTTGGCCTGTTAATCGACCATGTTTTTGCCTGCCACTTGGACTGATCTTTTGGCCATCTACTTTAGTACACAGGGGTCGCACATATGTGAGGGGCTTCAGAATAGAGTTCTGAGTTGAGAAAAACAGTTTTTCGTTTTTTGTGCTCCCAGAACAGGGTCTGGTTGCCTGGAGGCTTCAAAGCGATTTGGGTGGGAGAAGCCTCTATTCCTGTCCCCCTGGCCCTAAGTTTGATGGTCCTTCCTGCTGCCTGGACCAATACTTTGGCTGTGCTGACCATATTGCTGCCTGTAATGACCCATGACATTATGGACCATGTTTCTTCCTGCTGTTTGGACTAATACTTTGGCTGTGTTGACCATATATCTTCCTGCTGCCTCTACTGACTTTGGACAGTATTTCTGCCTGCTACCTGGACCTGTGCTTTGGCTGTGCTCTGGCTGTGCTGACAGTATCTCTGCCTGTACGAACTATGGACAGTATTCCTGCCTGCTGCCTGGATGATTGCTTTTGCTGTCGCTGACCTCATTCCTGCCTGCTGCCTGGACCGATGCTCTCCTCTGTGGACCACTGCACTTTAAAACCACAGGTAATCTTTTGTTATTTGGTATTTACCTGCTATGTGTTAGAAATATGAAGGGCCTTCAAAAATGTGATTGGTAGTCAGAAAATGATATGTGTAATTAATGCTGCTAGAATGCCTGGAGGTGCTACTTGGATTTTGGGCCTCTGTATGTGGCCAGGCTGTGTAAAAGTCTCAAACATGTGGTATCGCCATACTCGGGAGGAGTAGCAGAATGTATTTTGGGGTGTCAGTTTTGCTATGTACATGCTATGCATTATAAATATCTTATAAAGGGACAACTTTGTATAAAACAAAATGCATTTTCATTTTTTTCCACATTTTCCAAAAACTTCTGGAAAAAAATGAACCATTCAAAAGACTCATTATGCCTAATAGATTATACGTTGGGGTGTTTTCTTTCCAAAATGGGGTCATTTTGTGGACAATTCCATTGTCCTGGTGCTCCAGGACCTTCAAAAATGTAATAGCTGGTTGAGAAATGAGATGTGCAGAACGCCTGAAAGTGCTACTTCAATGTTGGGCCTTTGTATGAGACCAGGCTGTGTAAAAGCCTCACACATCGGGTATCGCCATACTCAGAAGGAGTAGAGGAATGCATTTTGGGGTGTCATTTTTGCTATGTACATGCTATGTGTTAGAAATATCTTATAAATGGACAACTTTGTGTTAAAAAAATGCATTTTCATTTTTTTCCCACATTTTCCAAAAACTTCTGGAAAAAATGAACTGTTCAAAAGACTCATTATGCCTCATAGATTATACGTTGGGGTGTGTGCTTCCCAAAATGGGGTCATTTTGTGGACAATTCAATTGTCCTGGTGCTCCAGTGCCTTCAAAATTGTAATAGGTGGTTGAGAAAGGATATGTGCAATTTATGAAAGTAGCCTGAAAGTGCTACTTCAGTGTTGGCCCTTTGTATGTGGCCAGGCTGTGTAAAAGTCTCACACATGTGGTATCGCTATACTCAGGAGGAGAATGTATTTTTGGGGTGTAGTTGCAATTATGCATATGCTGTGTGAGACAAATAACCTGTTAATATTAACCAGTTTGTGTAAAAAAAAAAAATTTATTTCTTTCTCGGACATCACGGGACACAGAGCCACAGTAATTACTGATGAGTTATATAGGTATCACTAGGTATTGGACACTGGTCACACCCTAATCAGGAAGTTCAACCCCCTATATAATCCCTCCCCTTCCAGGAATACCTCAGTTTTTACGCCAGTGTCTTAGGTGTTGGACGTGCAAAGATGTCCTGTGCTGAAGCTCCAAAGGGAATATCCTGATATCCTATACTGGGGCAAGCCAGGCGAACCGGATCCATTCAAAGTGTCTTTCATGGCCGAATTGGATGGTACCCGGGCCTCGTGTCCGAAGAAACGAGGTTTTACCTGTAACGCTTCTCTTTTTAGAGAGCTGGACCCCACAGATCAGAAAATGGCTTTAAACTTCCTAATTTCTGGCGAGGTGCTTTACAGGGCCAGAACTGAAGGATCCCCCTACTCGTAGGGGGCCCCAGTCTCTGACGGTTTTTACAAACGGAGCCCACCGTGAGAGGTGAAGATTGGGTCTGTGTATACAGAACCCTGCAGCTGGATAAGGTAAGTGGAGATTCCACACAATTTTCGAATTCTAGTGGGTTTTCTCCTTTAAGGTAAATGCATGCTATGCCTATTGTGACCACCGGGGGCTGCCAAGAGCACAAACCTTCTCATGCTTGATTCTGTCTCAGTGTTCGCTGCACAGGCTCTTCCGATGGCTCCAGGTAAGATGGTGGGGTTTTTTTTTCTCAGCTGGGATGTTCCCCCCAGGCTAGGGGAGGCTTAGGTATGCTGTAAGGCAGTTTTAAACCGCACTGTCACCGCCGCTGCCGCCGCCGAAGCCGCCGAAGCCGCCATTGCAATGCAGGGCCCATCACTGCCGGCCTCCTCCTTCTTCCCCCACCCCCAGCCTTCCTTCAGGATTGTCAGGAAGGGTCGGCTCGCGCCGGAAGCGCTCGTTTTTCAAAAAACGAGGGGGGGCGGGCCATCAGCACAGCGTCAGCGTGCTCAGACGCCCACAGTGCCAGAAAGCATGGCTATTTAAAGCACACTTTACAGGTGCTCTGAGCCTTGGAGGGACACAGAGCTGACAGTCGCATGTAAGGTGGGACACAGGCATTCTCCTAGGCTGCATTTACTAAGGTAACACCAGACTGGGCAGTTGGTAGCAAGGCTTTACCGGACTACATCGCTCAGCAGTCAGTGTTCATTTTTTGGATACCTCACACCTTGTTGTTTTGCACTATGGGTAGAAGAGGTTCAAGTGCCCCCAGAACCAGAGACACTAGGGGATCTCGTTCAGGCTCTGAGGACCCCCTGTCTGCTACACCCTCCCCTCCTGAGGGGCCAGGGATGGCTGGTCAGGGAGAGCCGTTGGGGTTAGGGGCTACACTTGCTTCCGGCACTTCAGCCCCTGTATACATTACACAAGAGGTTTTTTTCCTCAACCATTACTGGTTTAGAGGAAAGATTAATGGCCATGATTACATCTTCACTCAATGGAAGAAAACGCACTGGGCCTTCCTCTGTTTCCCAAGACCCTCAGACAGAGGAGCTCTGGGATAAAGGAGACGAATGCCTTTCAGAGGATCGGGATGGGACGGATGATTCCTCTTCGGAGGAATCAGGTGGAGAGGGACCCTCTGCGACTCCCCAGGAGGAGAAAGTCTTAGTGCAGATCCACACTGGATTGGTCCGCTCCACATTTAAATTGCCCGTACCTGAAACTGTTAAAGAATCCTCTTCTGCTTTGGGGTCACTGAAACCTTTCCAAGCAGCACATTCTTTTCCTGTTCATAATTTACTTGAAAAGCTCCTTTATTCTGAGTAGGATCACCCAGATAAGCGATTTCTTCCGCCGAAAAAGTTTTCTACACTTTATCTTATGGAAGAAAAATTTATTAAGAGGTGGGGAATACCGGCCATTGATGCGGCCATTTCCTCTATAAAAAGTAGTCTGACTTGTCCTGTAGACAACGCTCAGATGCTCAAGGATCCTGTGGATAAAAAGATGGAATTCTTATTGAAAGATGTTTTTTCCTTAGCAGGATCAGTGGCCCAACCTGCAATAGCAGCGATTGGAGTCTGTCAATACTTAAGAGACCATGTTAAACAGGTCATCAAAGTATTACCTGAACAGCAGGCCCAGGGGTTTGCTAACCTTTCTGCAGCCTTATGTTATGTTGTTGACGCCATCAGAGATTCTATCGTGCAAACCTCTCGTCTTTCACTTGGGTTGGTGCATATGCGTAGAATCTTATGGTTGAAGAATTGGTCAGCCGAATCACCATGTAAGAAGCTCCTGGCTGGGTTTCCCTTTCGTGGTGAAAGGTTGTTTGGAGAAGACTTGGATAACTATATCAAGAGAAAATCTTGTGGGAAAAGCACTCTCTTACCTGTCAAGAAGAAGAGTAAGCGTCCCTCTTTTAAACGGACTCTTTCCCCAGCGCCAGGGGCATCAGCCTCCAGGCAGTCACGACGGCCTTCTCCGTCTGGGGCAAGGAGTCAACCCCAGGGACAGAAGAAGTCCTGGGGGAAGAAGTCTTCTAGACAAGACACTAAGGCCTCTTCGTGAAGGGGTGCCCCCACTCGCTCGAGTGGGGGGAAGACTGCTGCAGTTCTCAAAGCTCTGGCAGGAGGACTTCCAGGACAGATGGGTAATCTCCATGGTAACCTTAGGGTACAGACTAGAGTTCCAAGAGTTGCCCTCTCCTCGTTTCCTCAGATCAGGTGTTCCCGGAGAACCAGAGAAGAAGCAGTCGCTCCTTCTAGCGATAGAGCGACTTTTGTCGCAAGAGGTCATTATGGTGGTTCCCACAAAGGATCAAAGATTGGGCTTCTATTCCAACCTTTTTATGGTCCAAAAACCAGATGGGGATGTCAGACCCATTCTGGATTTAAGAGATCTGAATCGATTCCTAAGGATACAGCCCTTCCGTTTGGAATCAATTCGGACAGTAGTGTCCACCCTGCAGGGAGGAGAATTTCTGACATCAATAGGCATCAGAGATGCAGGCCTACCTGTGCCCATTTTGCCTGCTCAGCAGAAGTATCTGCAGGCAAAGATCACTGCTCTAAGGGAGCTGATTCTGACAGTCAGGACCAAGAAGGGTCCTTCTGTCCGTCTTTGTATGAGGCTGCTGGAGTAGAGGGTCTTCATTCGAAACAGTTCCCTATGCTCAGTTCCAGTCAGGACTGTTGCAACACTGTATTCTGTCGGCCTGGAACAAGAAGGTTCAGGCATTAGACTTTCCAATGCACCTGTCGCATGCGGTGTGTCAGAGCCTCAATTGGTAACTCATACCCAAAAACCTGCAGAAGGGGAAATCCTTTCTACCGGTTGCCTGGGATCCTCTTGCAGGCGGGACGGATGCGTTGGTGATTCCGTGGCATTGGTTCTCACTGATTTATACATTCCTTCCTATTCTGTTACTGCCACGGCTCCTTCGCAGGATCAGGCAGGAAAGGAAGTCGGTACTTCTGGTGGCCCCCGTTTGGCCCAGAAAGACTTGGTAGGCAGAAATAGCAAGGATGACGGTGGGTTCCCGGTGGACCCTACCGGTACGCCTAGACCTGTTATCTCAGGGTCCAGTGTTCCATCCTGCCTTACAAACGCTAGATTTGACGGATTGGCTATTGAGACCAACGTTCTGAAAAGTCATGGGCTTTCAGGTCCTGTCATATCTACCTTGATCAATGCAAGGAAGCCAGCTTCCAGAATGATTTATCATAGAGTCTGGAAAGCTTATGTATCCTGGTGTGAATCCAGGGGTTGGCATCCCAGGAAATATGTCATAGGTAGAATTCTTGATTTTCTACAATTAGGATTAGAGATGATGTTGGCCTTGAGTACCATCAAGGGCCAGGTCTCGGCCTTATCAGTGTTGTTTCAACGGCCGCTTGCTTCACATTCTTTGGTCCGAAACTTTATGCAGGGGGTGATGCGTCTTAATCCTCCGGTTAAGGCGCCCCTAAACCCCTAGAACTTGAACTTGGTTCTATCGGTGTTACAGAAACAGCCTTTTGAACCAATACGTCAGATTCCTTTGGTCTTGCTGACGAGGAAACTAATTTTTCTGGTAGCCATCTCTTCTGCTAGAAGAGTATCAGAAATAGCAGCTCTTTCCTGTAAAGAGCCTTACTTGATTATACACAAGGATAGAGTGGTACTGCGCCCTCATCCTAGTTTTCTACCGAAGGTGGTTTCAGATTTTCATCTAAACCAAGACATTGTTCTGCCTTCCTTTTTTTCCAGATCCCTGTTCTTCGGAAGAAAGGTCACTACATTCTTTGGATGTAGTAAGAGCAGTCAAGACCTATCTGGAAGCAACTGCTCAGATCCGCAAGACGGATGTCTTGTTCGTGCTGCCAGAGGGTCCCAATAGAGGACAGGCAGCGTCAAAAGCGACCATTTCTAAATGGATTCGACAATTGATTATTCAAGCTTACGGTTTGAAATGGAAGGTTCCTCTGTTTCAGATCAGGGCACATTCCACAAGGGCTATTGGTGCTTCTTGGGCAGTGCATCACCAGGCCTCTATGGCTCAGATCTGCAAGGCCGCAACCTGGTCTTCAGTCTATACATTCACCAGATTCTATCAGGTGGATGTGAGAAGGCATGAGGATATCTCCTTTGGGCATAGTGTGCTGCAGACAGCAGTACAGGGTCCTCAGGTCTGATAGCACCCTACTGGGTTGTGATTCCCCCCCCTCAGTTGGCATTGCTTTGGGACATCCCATCAGTAATTACTGTGGCTCTGTGTCCCGTGATGTCCGAGAAAGAAAATAGGATTTTTTATAACAGCTTACCTGTAAAATCCTTTTCTTTCTATGGACATCACGGGACACAGAGGTCCCACCCCTCTTCTAATACACTTATATTGCTTTGCTACAAAACTGAGGTATCCCTGGAAGGGGAGGGATTATATAGGGGGTTGAACTTCCTGATTAGGGTGTGACCAGTGTCCAATACCTAGTGATACCTATATAACCCATCAGTAATTACTGTGGCTCTGTGTCCGTGATGTCCATCGAAAGAAAAGGATTTTACAGGTAAGCTGTTATAAAAAATCCTATTTTTCCCAAGAATTGTGGGAAAAAATTACAGCTTCAAAAAACTCACCATGCCTCTTAGTAAATACATTGAACTGTCTACTTTCCAAAAAAGGGTCATTTGGGGGGTATTTGTACTTTCCTGGCTTGTTAGTGTCTCAAGAAATGAGATAGGCCTTCAGGTGAGATAGTACATCAGGTGTGATCAATTTTCAGTGATTGGCACCATAGTTTGTAGTCTCTATAACTGTCACAAAGACCAAATAATATACACTAATTTTGGTTATTTTTACCAAAGATATGTAGCAGTATAAATTTTAGCACACATTTATGAAGAAAAATGACTTATTTGCAAAATTTTACAATAGAAACAAAAAAAAAGTATGTTTTTTTCAAAATTTTCACTGGTTTTTTTGCTTATATCGCAAAAAATGAAAAACCCAGTGGTGATTAAATACCACCAAAAGAAAGCTCTATTTGTGAGAAGAAAATGATAAACATTTTGTTTGGATACAGTGTAGCATGACTGAGTAATTGTCATTCAAAGTGTGAGAGCGCTGAAAGCTGAAAATTGGTCTGGGCGGGAAGGTGTATAAGTGCCTGGTATTGAAGTGGTTAAAGGATGGGACAACTGGGTCCACGCCAGCCACTGCAAGAAGCGGCTCAACTACACCAAAGGATGAGGAGTATCTTTGTTTATTTATATTTTTAAAGTGTATTTTCCAACTAGCTAAGAAAGAGAACAGGACCAATTGCTGGGTCTACTCTGAGTCTCCACCGAGCTCTAGTGCCCCAGCGATGACAGTGGTACATGATATATAGGATGTTCATATTGGTGTGAGGAGTTTTGACAAACTAGTAAAATCCAAACAGACACCTGT
Organism: Aquarana catesbeiana; assembly: GCF_042186555.1. Taxonomy (NCBI): domain Eukaryota; kingdom Metazoa; phylum Chordata; class Amphibia; order Anura; family Ranidae; genus Aquarana; species Aquarana catesbeiana. Next base: position 808,964,921 of record NC_133325.1, on the reverse strand, counting down.
CAATAGAACTTAACAATACATTTCTAGAGGGTAAAACGAATTATAATTTTAACAATAGCTCTGGTTCTTGACAGCTTTGGTATCAGGACAACTAGGTAGCCCACAAGTGTGTTTCAACTTTAGTTTGGTATTAATGTGGATATACAGCTTATAAGGCATCATGTGTGCTGGTGAAACTCGTCCCAGCATCTTATGTCGCGGCCGATCGTGAGGATCTGATGGCGCAAGAGAAGGTAAGAATTGCAGGGACAGCTGGAAGGGAATTGCTTGTACATGGTGGGGGCTTGAACTTATGAAACGATTGAACAATTTCTTATCCATTGAGGATGGGATGTTTCATGTAACTGTTGAAGCTACAAGGAAGTTCCTACAAACCAAGTGGGGGTTTCTGGGAATTCATAAGTAAAGATTACCTGGATCGGGATACCAGTGACAAAGTTCAGGCACATATAGATAAGGTTTAGATCCCTGCAAGGCAAAGCCAGAGCTATAGCTAGTGAAGGTTGAAGTCCTTTTAAGGGTCTGGGAATCTTTGGGGATTTAATTTTGTATTTTGCAGTGGATCATAGTTGAAGGAAGTAGGGGTATATATACTCATGTTGTTTTTGTTTCTATTCCTTCTATATGCCGTGATGAGGTGCTACTGTTGCCTGATGGGACAAGTAAACAGAGCCTGAGCAGATGACGACGCCCTGAAGTCCAACCCACGTACAAGACACAGAGGATCCCAGACCGACCGGCCTTCATGTCCTCCTCTAGGTCATCCCTCCTAAAGAACAGAGTCTACATGTTGAGCCGTGTTTTCCTTTTTATGGACTCATATGGACTGTAAGGACTGATTAATTTTACAGGTGTAAGAAGAAGATCAAGATTAATTGAGGGACACATGGGAGCATATGTAAAGAGGAGGGATTGTTGTGGAAATTTTATGAATGTATTTTAATGTATTTTTTATTATGTATTTTAATATGTATTGTCACAGTGTCTCCCAGTGTCTGTTCTTTCGCAGCCCGCTCAAAAGAGCCGACTGGGGCAGACTGAGGCTGGTTGAGATCCGTTAGGTAGTGGAAAACTTCCTGTTTGGAGAGAAGTGTTTGCGGAGTGGGGATATGTCCACCAGCGAAGGGCCCCTGTGCAATGCACAGAACGATCATCTGGGGGGGGATGTGTTCGCTCTGCAAACACATTATGGGTTTAGCGGATGTGCGCTCCTGTCACCCCTGTATGCTTGATCAACGTATTTTAGGTGCCATGACGTACACCTGCAGATAAGCTCCCATCAGCAGGAATTGTAGTCATCATTCATTGGTTGTTGTAAAATTTCATTTTATCCTGTGTTGACATTTACATCCTGTGTTGTTACATCCTTATTTGGTCATATCCTGTGAAGTCACATTCTGTGTAGGAGACGATTGGCTGTTGGAGCCAGGACCTCCTCTTTGTAATTTCTTTTGTTGTCTTTGAATAAAAGAACCAGTCAACTGCTCTGCGGCAGGGATGCTGATGGAGCTGAGAACGTAAGCTATGGTGATGTCTGTTTACTGGGGAAAGGGAGAGACATGGGTTATTTAAGGCTGCATTATACCATTATGGTGGAAGGGCACTTATTAGCGCAAGAGTATAGAGGAATATCCACAACAGGCTATCCACCAACAATCTGTAGTTTCACTTAGTAATGCCATATACAGTAGCAACAATGTTTTTCAAACCGTGTGATCAGAGCAACACCCCAGACTGAATTGTCCCCAAAATCAATAGAAGATCAATATTAATCCATCATTGGTCCTCCTTTACGTAAATGATTCTCCACATTCATCAACTGGCAGGTGCCAACTGACATGAACTTCTAATATCCAATCATAGAACAATTCCCATAGCATGATATTGTAAACATGGGGCATCATTTACACAACTACTGAACTTCTATTGATGGTTGGAAGTTTTGGTTTGAAGAAGGTTAGGTGAGAAGTGAGATCACAGATGGTTGATGGAGAGCAAAATACTATTTGTGCAATATTTGGACACTTGTAATGTAATATAGATTTATAATAGTTATTGATTTACCAGAATATTAGTAAAAGTTTTTATATTATTAGTTATGGAGGTTTAAAGGTAATCACTTCTGTGTATATATGTATGTATATATATATATATATATATAATACAGTCTAGCAGGGGGGTACCCTTCCAGGGTCCTGGTCTAATAAACAGCCAGTTCACTAATGAGTCAGCTGTGTTCTGGGCTTTAAGTAATGACTAGGGATGAGCTTCGTGTTTGAGTCGAACCCATGTTCGACTCGAACATCGACTGTTCGACCGTTCACCGAATTGCGAACGATATGGGCCGTTCGTGCCAAATTCGGGTGGCGCGTCACGGCCCATAATTCACTGCGGCATCGCAGTGCATTGCTGGCTGATGATTGGCCAAGCATGCACTATGACCCGCATGCTTGGCCAATCACAGCGCCGTCTGTAGAGAGAGCTGTAATTGGTCAAAGCCAGGGCGGCTTTGGCCAATTATGGCTCAGGGGGTTTAGTACACGCCCCACACTATATAAGGCCGCTGTCAGGGATCTACCAGCACCAGTCCGGGGCACTTGCATTCGCCTATGCGCCGGCGCGCTTCCGTTCAGACACGGCATCAAACTGCTGTGCATCAGCGCGGCGCTCGGGCGCGCGCGGGTGCGCGGCGCGGGTGCGTGCGCGCGTTCACGCGTGCGCGCGCGTTCGCGTTAGCGCCGGTTTGGCGCCATTTTAGCACATAAAAGTTCCCCTGTTCCATGAGAACATCGCTGCTTCGTCTCAGCTCTGTGAACCTGTTTGACCCGTATCCTGATAGTCTGCTTCCTGATTTGACCCGGCTTGTTTGACCATCCGACCTGCTCCAATCCCGATCCGGCTTGTCTGACTACTCTTCTGTCTGTATCTACTACCGTTGCCGACCTCTGCCTGTTCACCGATTCTGCCTTGCCTGCCGTTATTACCTGTGCCAGCTACCTGCCGACCCGGACTGTCTGACTCTGCTTGTGCCTACTGTTCACTTGCTGTTGCACCTTCAGCTCAGTGATCTCTCCCTCCAGTGTGTCAAGCCTGCTGCCGTTCCAGTCTCCTCTCACCTGCTACTCTGCCATCCAGTGTGTCAAGCCTGCTGCCGTTCCAGTCTCCTCTCACCTGCAACCCAGTGAGTCAAGTTACTGCTGTTCCAGTCTCCACTCACCTGCAGCCCTGCTATCCCTGGAGGGATCTCTGCCTCCACATCAGAGACTATACAGGCACTCCTACCCCACTGTGCTCAGGAGACCACTGTCCCCACTCCAGTGGCTCCTGAACCAGCGTTGTATGAGAGGTCTTCTCCTACAGTCAGGCTCTCCTACCAGGTACCTTACAGTACGAAGCAGCCATGACTGAGCCTGCAGGAGATACCTCTCCTTTGAAAGAAATATGCACCCACCTTGCGGCCCTCACTCAAGCCGTACAATCTCTCCAGGATAACTACAACAGATTGGAGGGGCAAGTCCAGAACCTAGCCGGGCCTAACCCCTTGGCCTCCTCCTCAGCCACAACCCCAGCACAGACTGCTCCTGGTCCTTCTGTTGTAATGCTTCCACCTGAGCCAAAGGTTCCCACTCCTGATAGATTCTCTGGAGACCGGTCCAAGTTCCGGGCCTTTCGCAACGCCTGCAAGCTCTTCTTCGCGTTACATCCCCGAACTTTTTCACTGGAGGCCACCAAAGTGGGGTTTGTGATTTCCCTCCTACAAGGGGAACCTCAGACCTGGGCTCATCGTCTACTTGAGGGGGACTCAGCTCTAACCCAGTCTTTAGCATCTTTCTTTGAAGCCATGGCACAAATTTATGAGGACCCTCAACAGACTGCAACAGCTGAATCAGCACTGTTCACGCTCCAGCAAGGTCGCAGACCTGCGGAAGACTATATCATGGACTTTAGACGCTGGAGTGCGGACACTCAGTGGAATGATGCAGCCCTGCGTCATCAGTTCCGCTTGGGTCTGTCTGAAGGTTTAAAGGACGAACTTGCCCGAGTGGGTGTACCAGACACTCTTGAAGCATTAATTAATCTGACTATTCAAATTGACCGGCGAATCCGGGAACGTCGTTCTGAACGACCCGCTTTACAATCCCGCCCGATGTGGATGACAGCCAGAGCACCACTCCCGGCAGCACGCTACTTACCCCCATCCAGTTCAAATCCAGCTAATGCTATGCCTGACTCTGTAGAGCCTATGCAATTGGGACTGATGCGACCTGCCTTGTCGCCTGAAGAACGGGCCCGGCGCCGGCAACTCAATCTGTGCCTCTACTGTGGTGGGACTGGGCACTATGTCCTGAACTGTCCAGTCAAGTTAAGTAAGTGCCCATCTTCTGTGTATACCAGTCTTTCCGCTCTGTCTGCGAACTCTACCCACATTGCCATTCCTCTGTCTTTACAGCTGCAAGAAGGGACCATAACGATCAACGCCATCATTGATTCCGGAGCATGCAGTTGCTTTATTGACTCCAACTTTGCCAGCCAGCATAACATTCCATTACAAACCAAGACCCATGGACTCGCTGTGTTCCTAGCTGATGGTTCCCGCATCAGATCGGGACAAGTAACCCAAGAAACCCTGCCTCTGCCTGCTTCTACTTCCTCCCAACACAAGGAACTGCTGGTTCTTGATGTCATCTCCTCACCTATGTTTCCCATCATCCTGGGCATTCCTTGGTTGCAGGCCCACAACCCATACATTCATTGGACATCTGGAGAAGTGAAATTCTCATCTTCTTACTGTCTTGAACACTGTTTAAAGAAGGATTCGGATCCTTCATCTACTCTACTCTGTTTAGACACCGACCAGAAACTCTGCCAGGTCATACCTAAACAATATCATGAATTCATCGATGTTTTTAGTAAAAAGGGGGCAGACTCTCTACCACCTCATCGGCCCTACGATTGCCCCATTGATTTGCTGCCTGGATCCGAGATACCATTCGGACGCATTTTTCCTTTATCTGAGAAGGAACAGGAAGTACTAAAAACATACATAGATGAGAATCTGGCCAAAGGTTTTATACGCCACTCTACCTCTCCAGCTGGTGCCGGAATATTTTTTGTCACCAAAAAAGACAAGTCGCTCCGGCCGTGTATCGATTATCGTGAGCTAAACAAGATCACGGTCAAAAATCGGTATCCTCTACCCTTGATACCTGAACTTTTTCAAAAATTAAGGACTGCCGTCATTTTCACCAAACTTGACCTAAGAGGGGCATATAATCTAATCCGTATCCGGGCTGGACATGAGTGGAAGACAGCATTCCGAACCCGATTCGGGCATTATGAGTACCTGGTCATGCCCTTTGGACTCTGCAACGCCCCTGCAACCTTTCAACACCTGATTAACGACGTCCTCAGGGACTTTCTGGATGTGTTTGTAATTGCATACCTGGACGATATCTTGATTTTTTCAGAATCCCGTGAATTGCATCAGGAACATGTCCGCAGGGTGTTGGGTCGTCTCCGCTTACACAGTCTGTACGCAAAAGCGGAGAAGTGTGAGTTCGAACAACAGAGCATCCAATTCTTGGGGTTAATCATCTCCGCAACAGGCATCAAGATGGACCCACAAAAAGTGTCCGCTGTGCTGGACTGGCCGGTACCCTTGGACAAGAAGGGAGTTCAACGGTTTGTGGGGTTTGCAAACTTCTACAGAAAATTCATCAGGGGGTTCTCAGCCATAATTGCACCCATCACGCAGTTAACCAAACAAAATATCCGTTTCTCCTGGAACCAACTTGCCCAAGACGCCTTCGAAAATCTCAAAAGACTGTTTACTTCAGCACCTATCCTCAGTCACCCTGAACCATCCCTACTGTTTATTTTAGAGGTTGATGCCTCCGAGATTGCGGTAGGTGCGATTCTTTCACAGCGCAAAGGTAGCAAAGAGATAATGCATCCTGTAGGGTTCTTCTCCCGTAAACTCTCCCCTGCGGAGAAGAATTATGACGTTGGTGACCGAGAACTTCTCGCTATTAAAACTGCTCTAGAAGAATGGAGGTACCTGTTGGAGGGGGCTATGCATCCAGTACTAATCTATACTGACCATAAAAACCTAGAGTACTTACGATCTGCCAAACGTCTGAAGCCTCGACAAGCCCGCTGGGCTCTGTTTTTCTCACGTTTCTCCTTCCATATAACGTACCGTCCAGGCTCAAAAAATATCAAACCAGACGCATTATCACGTATGCATGACAATCCTAAGGACTTATCCACTCCTGACACCATCTTACCCGCAAACAGTTTTTTACTGCTGCAAAAAGATTTACTTTCCCTGATTAAGGAAGCATCCTCTGAATCAGCCAGGCCTACTGGAATTTCTTTAGTAAGAAGAGATGGTCTGTTTTGGAAAGGAAGCCAAATTTTTGTTCCTGAAAACATTCGGGTCAAGGTTTTAACACGTCTCCACGACCACCCATTGGCAGGCCACTTTGGAGTCCGCAAGACCCTGGAACTAGTGCAGCGTACTTTCTGGTGGCCCAATCTGAAAGACTTTTGTGAAAAGTATGTTAGTTCCTGTCCCATCTGCATCCAGAATAAGTCATCCAGGAATCGAGCTTGGGGCCTATTGAAACCATTGCCTGTACCCGACAGACCATGGAAAATGATTTCTATGGACTATTGTGGAACTTCCATGTTCTGAAGGATGCTCAGCTATCTTTGTAGTTGTAGACCGTCTAACCAAAATGGCTCATTTTCTACCTTTAAGGGGAACCCCGTCTGCCACCGAAACTGCTCGCATATTCATCAAGGAGATCATCAGACTTCATGGAGTACCTGTAAACATAGTTTCTGATAGAGGGGTTCAATTCACTTCACGTTTTTGGAGATCCCTGTGTGAAACCCTAAAGATTGAATTGGCCTTGTCCTCGGCCTACCATCCTCAGACAAACGGTCAGACAGAAAGGACTAATCAGACCCTGGAACAATACATTAGATGCTTCACATCATTCACACAAGATGATTGGGTATCTCTATTACCCTTAGCAGAATTTGCCTATAATAATGCCAAACATTCTGCCACCGGTCAATCTCCCTTTTTCGCCAATTATGGCTTTCACCTAACCTTTCTACCTGATTTCCTTTCAGAGTCTTCGGTTCCAGCAGTACAAAGTACAGTGGAGTTCCTCAGTCACAACAGCCGGTTGTTACAGAAAACAGTATCCAAGGCTCAGGCAGATGGTAAGAGAATCTTCGACCGGAAAAGAAGGGGGGAGCTGAACTTGCAAATTGGCGACCAGGTATGGCTTTCTACTGTTAATATCAAATTAGCATGTCCTTCTAAGAAGTTGGCACCTAGATTCATGGGACCCTTTCCAGTCAGAAGGAAAATCAATGAAGTATCTTATGAGTTGACTTTACCTGATTCATTTAAAATTCATCCAGTATTCCATGTATCTCTGCTTAAACCTGCTGTACCTGATCCCTTTCCTGCTAGGGGCACAAGACCCCCTGAACCTGTTGTAATTAATGGCAGCGAGGAATTTGAGGTCGAGGCTATCCTTGATTGTAGAAGAAGGCAAGGGCAGAACCAATTCTTAATCAAGTGGAAAGGCTACGGCCCAGAAAGTAACTCATGGGAACCGGACAGTAATGTGCATGCCAGGCGTTTAGTGCGCGCTTATTTTTCTACTCATCCTGAGAAGAAGAGGTTGTTGGGCATCCGGAGGCTGCCCCTTGGGGGGGGGCAATGTCAGGGATCTACCAGCACCAGTCCGGGGCACTTGCATTCGCCTATGCGCCGGCGCGCTTCCGTTCAGACACGGCATCAAACTGCTGTGCATCAGCGCGGCGCTCGGGCGCGCGCGGGTGCGCGGCGCGGGTGCGCGCGCGCGTTCGCGTTAGCGCCGGTTTGGCGCCATTTTAGCACATAAAAGTTCCCCTGTTCCATGAGAACATCGCTGCTTCGTCTCAGCTCTGTGAACCTGTTTGACCCGTATCCTGATAGTCTGCTTCCTGATTTGACCCGGCTTGTTTGACCATCCGACCTGCTCCAATCCCGATCCGGCTTGTCTGACTACTCTTCTGTCTGTATCTACTACCGTTGCCGACCTCTGCCTGTTCACCGATTCTGCCTTGCCTGCCGTTATTACCTGTGCCAGCTACCTGCCGACCCGGACTGTCTGACTCTGCTTGTGCCTACTGTTCACTTGCTGTTGCACCTTCAGCTCAGTGATCTCTCCCTCCAGTGTGTCAAGCCTGCTGCCGTTCCAGTCTCCTCTCACCTGCTACTCTGCCATCCAGTGTGTCAAGCCTGCTGCCGTTCCAGTCTCCTCTCACCTGCAACCCAGTGAGTCAAGTTACTGCTGTTCCAGTCTCCACTCACCTGCAGCCCTGCTATCCCTGGAGGGATCTCTGCCTCCACATCAGAGACTATACAGGCACTCCTACCCCACTGTGCTCAGGAGACCACTGTCCCCACTCCAGTGGCTCCTGAACCAGCGTTGTATGAGAGGTCTTCTCCTGCAGTCAGGCTCTCCTACCAGGTACCTTACAGCCGCCTGCACGTCGGTCCTGTGTAGTGTGTTCCGGCGTTGAGAGACAGAGACAGAGAGACAGTGTCATTTGATTTAAGTTAGATAGATTAGGCAGGACAGTCAGTCAGTTAGCTGCACATACAGTGTATTGTGTATATATATATATGCATCCCAGGTGTTGTGTGTATATATATATATACACACACACACTGTATTTAGTTTAGCTAGATCAGTTCCTGTTATTATCCTCCTACTGACAGGCAGGCAGGTGTTGTTACAGTATTTGAAGAAAATTGCTGGTGTTCTTCTGATCCCATTAGTCCTATTAGCTACAGTATTTACAGTTAGTGTAGTGTGTCCTCTGCACAGTGTGCACCTAAAGCTACCTGTAGAAGATTGGTGGTGTTTTTCTGATCCTATCACTACCGCAGGCAGCTACATTATTTTTTAGTGTAGTGCGACCTCTGCACAGTGTTCAGCTAAAGCTCCAAGTTAGTGTAGTGCGACCTCTGCACAGTGTTCAGCTAAAGCTACAAGTTAGTGTAGTGCGACCTCTGCACAGTGTTCAGCTAAAGCTACCTGTAGAAGGTTGGTGTTGTTTTCCTGATCCTATCACTACCGCAGGCAGCTACATTATTTACACGTTAGTGTAGTGCGACCTCTGCACAGTGTTCAGCTAAAGCTCCAAGTTAGTGTAGTGCGTCCTCTGAACAGTGTTCAGCTAAAGCTATAAGTTAGTGTACTGCGACCTCTGCACAGTGTTCAGCTAAAGCTACCTGTAGAAGGTTGGTGTTGTTTTCCTGATCCTATCACTACTGCAGGCAGCTACATTATTTACACGTTAGTGTAGTGCGACCTCTGCACAGTGTTCAGCTAAAGCTACAAGTTAGTGTACTGCGACCTCTGCACAGTGTTCAGCTAAAGCTACCTGTAAAAGGTTGGTGGTGTTTTCCTGATCCTATCACTACCGCAGGCAGCTACATTATTTACACGTTAGTGTAGTGCGACCTCTGCACAGTGTTCAGCTAAAGCTACCTGTAGAAGGTTGGTGGTGTTTTCCTGATCCTATCACTACCGCAGGCAGCTACATTATTTACACGTTAGTGTAGTGCGACCTCTACACAGTGTTCAGCTAAAGCTACCTGTAAAAGGTTGGTGGTGTTTTCCTGATCCTATCACTACCGCAGGCAGCTACATTATTTACACGTTAGTGTAGTGCGACCTCTGCACAGTGTTCAGCTAAAGCTACCTGTAGAAGGTTGGTGGTGTTTTCCTGATCCTATCACTACCGCAGGCAGCTACACTATTTACACGTTAGTGTAGTGCGACCTCTGCACAGTGTTCAGCTAAAGCTACCTGTAGAAGGTTGGTGGTGTTTTTCTGATCCTATCACTACCACAGGCAGCTACATTATTTAAACAATAGTGTAGTGTTCAGCTACACTAACGCTACAAGTTAGTGTAGTGCGACCTCTGCACAGTGTTCAGCTAAAGCTACAAGTTAGTGTAGTGCGACCTCTGCACAGTGTTCAGCTAAAGCTACAAGTTAGTGTAGTGCGACCTCTGCACTAGGGATGAGCCGAACACCCCCCTGTTCGGTTCGCACCAGAACATGCGAACAGGAAAAAAGTTCGCTCTAACACGCGAACACCGTTAAAGTCTATGGGACACGAACATGAATAATCAAAAGTGCTAATTTTAAAGGATTATATGCAAGTTATTGTCATAAAAAGTGTTTGCGGACCCGGGTCCTGCCCCAGGGGACATGGATCAATGCAAAAAAAGTTTTAAAAACGGCCGTTTTTTCAGGAGCAGTGATTTTAATAATGCTTAAAGTCAAACAATAAAAGTGTAATATCCCTTTAAATTTCGTACCTGGGGGGTGTCTATAGTATGCCTGTAAAAGGGCGCATGTTTCCTGTGTTTAGAACAGTCTGACAGCAAAATGACATTTCGAAGGAAAAAAAGCCATTTAAAACTACCCGCGGCTATTGCATTGCTGACAATACACATAGAAGTTGATAAAAATGGCATGGGAATTCCCCACAGGGCAACCCCGAACCAAAATTAAAAAAAAAAAAAAAAAAAGATGTGGGAGACCCCCTAAATTCCATACAAGGCCCTTCAGGTCTGGTATGGATATTAAGGGGAACCCCGGCCAAAAATTAAGAAAAAAATGACGTGGGGTTCCCCCTAAATTCCATACCAGACCCTTCAGGTCTGGTATGGATTTTAAGGGGAACCCCGCGCCCCCCAAAAAAAAATGGCGTGGAGTCCCCCCAAAATTCCATACCAGACCCTTATCCGAGCACGCAACCTGGCAGGCCGCAGGAAAAGAGGGGGGGACGAGAGTGCGCCCCCCCTCCTGAACCGTACCAGGCCACATGCCCTCAACATTGGGAGGGTGTTTTGGGGTAGCCCCCCAAAACACCTTGTCCCCATGTTGATGAGGACAAGGGCCTCATCCCCACAACCCTGGCCGGTGGTTGTGGGGGTCTGCGGGCGGGGGGCTTATCGGAATCTGGAAGCCCCCTTTAACAAGGGGACCCCCAGATCCCGGCCCCCCCCCCGTGTGAAATGGTAAGGGGGTACTTACCCCTAACATTTCACTAAAAAACTGTCAAAAATGTTAAAAATGACAAGAGACAGTTTTTGACAATTCCTTTATTTAAATGCTTCTTCCTTCATCTTCTTCTTTTTCTGGTTCTTCTGGCTCTTCTGGTTCTTCCTCCGGCGTTCTCGTCCAGCATCTCCTCCGCGGCGTCTTCTATCTTCTTCTCCTCGGGCCGCTCCGCACCCATGGCATGGGGGGAGGCTCCCGCTCTTCTCTTCATCTTCTTCTTCATCCTCTTCTCTTCTTCCTTCTTCTCTTCTTCATTTTCTTCTCCGGACCGCTCCGCATCCATGCTGGCATGGAGGGAGGCTCCCGCTGTGTGACGGCGTCTTTTCGTCTGACGGTTCTTAAATAATGGGGGGCGGGGCCACCCGGTGACCCCGCCCCCCTCTGACGCAGGGTGACTTGACGGGACTTCCCTGTGACGTCACGGGGAATGCCACAGGGAATTACCGTCAAGTCACCGTGTGTCAGAGGGGGCGGGGGTCACCGGGTGGCCGTTATTTAAGACCCGCCAGATGAGGAGATGCCATCACACAGCGGGAGCCTCAGTCCATGTCAGCATGGATGCGGAGCGGCCCGGAGAAGAAAATGAAGAAGAGAAGAAGAAAGAAAAGAAGAGGATGAAGAAGAAGATGAAGAGAAGAGCGGGAGCCTCCCTCCATGCCATGGGTGCGGAAGCATTTAAATAAAGGAATTTTCAAAAACTGTCTCTTGTCATTTTTAACATTTTTGACAGTTTTTTAGTGAAATGGTAGGGGGTACTTATTTCACACAGGGGGGGGGGCGGGATCTGGGGGTCCCCTCCAGATTCCGATAAGCCCCCCGCCCGCAGACCCCCACAACCACCGGCCAGGGTTGTGGGGATGAGGCCCTTGTCCTCATCAACATGGGGACAAGGTGTTTTGGGGGGCTACCCCAAAGCACCCTCCCAATGTTGAGGGCATGTGGCCTGGTACGGTTCAGGAGGGGGGGCCACACTCTCGTCCCCCCCTCTTTTCCTGCGGCCTGCCAGGTTGCGTGCCCGGATAAGGGTCTGGTATGGATTTTTGGGGGGACCCCACGCCGTTTTTTTTTTTTTTTTGGCGCGGGGTTCCCCTTAAAATCCATACCAGACCTGAAGGGTCTGGTATGGAATTTAGGGGGAACCCCACGTCATTTTTTTAAAAATTTTGGCCGGGGTTCCCCTTAATATCCATACCAGACCTGAAGGGCCTTGTATGGAATTTAGGGGGTCTCCCACGTCATTTTTTTTTTTTAAATTTTGGTTCGGGGTTGCCCTGTGGGGAATTCCCATGCCGTTTTTATCAATGAACTTTTATGTGTATTGTCGGCAATGCAATAGCTGCGGGTAGTTTTAAATCGCTTTTTTCCTTCGAAATGTCATTTTGCTGTCAGACTGTTCTAAACACAGGAAACATGCACCCCTTTACAGGCATACTATAGACACCCCCCAGGTACGAAATTTAAAGGGATATTACACTTTTATTGTTTGACTTTAAGCATTATTAAAATCACTGCTCCTGAAAAAACGGCCGTTTTTAAAACTTTTTTTGCATTGATCCATGTCCCCTGGGGCAGGACCCAGGTCCCCAAACACTTTTTATGACAATAACTTGCATATAAGCCTTTAAAATTAGCACTTTTGATTTCTCCCATAGACTTTTAAAGGGTGTTCCGCGGCATTTGAATTTGCCGCGAACACCCCAAATTGTTCGCTGTTCGGCGAACTTGCGAACAGCCAATGTTCGAGTCGAACATGAGTTCGACTCAAACTCGAAGCTCATCCCTACTCTGCACAGTGTTCAGCTAAAGCTACATGTAGAAGGTTGGTGGTGTTTTCCCGATTCTATCACTACCGCAGGCAGCTACATTATTTACACGTTAGTGTAGTGCGACCTCTGCACAGTGTTCAGCTAAAGCTACCTGTAGAAGGTTGGTGGAGTTTTCCTGATCCTATCACTACCGTAGGCAGCTACATTATTTACATGTTAGTGTAGTGTGACCTCTGTACAGTGTTCAACTAAAGCTACCTGTAGAAGGTTGGTGGTGTTTTCCTGATCCTATCACTACCGCAGGCAGCTACATTATTTACACGTTAGTGTAGTGCGACCTCTGCACAGTGTTCAGCTAAAGCTACCTGTAGAAGGTTGGTGGTGTTTTCCTGATCCTATCACTACCGCAGGCAGCTACATTATTTACACATTAGTGTAGTGCGACCTCTGCACAGTGTTCAGCTAAAGTTACCTGTAGAAGGTTGGTGGTGTTTTCCTGATCCTATTACTACTGCAGGCAGCTACATTATTTAAACGTTAGTTTAGTGCGTCCTCTGCACAGTGTTCAGCTACAGCTACAGCTACAAGTTAGTGTAGTGCGACCTCTGCACAGTGTTCAGCTAAAGCTACAAGTTAGTGTAGTGCGACCTCTGCACGGTGTTCAGCTAAAGCTACCTGTAGAAGATTGGTGGTGTTCTCATACAGGCAGGCATTTGATTTTGCTAGCTGCAGTATCAGTGTGTATATATATATATATATATCCCAGCTTAGTGCAGCTACATCTCACTGCAGGCCATTAGTATGTCTGGAAAGGCCATTAGTATGTCTGGAAGGCCAACAAGGAGAGGCAGACAGTCACAAGCCAATAAAAGAGGGCAAGCAGGCTCTGTGTTTAGAGGCAACAGTGCTGGTCGTGGACACGGTGCATCCTCATCAGCACATGGCCGTGGGACACGCTTGGCCTTTTTTTCGGCAGCTGGCCATGTTGAGCCGCAACATGCGGAAGACTCGGTCGAGTGGATGACCAAGCCGTCATCATCCTCCTCATCTTCTCTCACCCATGCTCAGGGTACTTTGTCTGGCAAAGCAGCTGCCAATGCGGCCTCTTCCCTCGGGTTAATGGCATCAGTGACTCCTTCCCTAGCCCCATCATGTCCTCCTGAGGAGTCCCTCAAACTGTTTGACCACAGTGTTGGGTACATGCTCCAGGAGGATGCCTAGCGTTTAGAAGGCTCTGATGATGATACTGAGCTAGATGAAGGCAGTAACGTGAGTACGGACAGAGGGGGTGCCCAAGAAGGACAGCAATCTGGCAGTCATGTTCCCCCTGCTGCAGCATACTGCCAGGTTTGCTCCAGTGATGAGGAGGGAGGGGATGATGAGGTCACTGACTCCACGTGGGTGCCTGATAGGAGAGAGGAGGGGGAGGAGGCACATCACCGACGAGGCAGGATGCCCTCCAGGGGCCAGCCTAAGGGCAGCACACTGACTGAATCACACCTCAGAGCTCCGCATATGCAGGGCGCTGCTGTCTCTGTGCGTTATTCCAAAAGTTCTTTGGTGTGGGCCTTTTTTAAGACGATTGCATCAGATGGCACCGCTGCTATTTGCAACATATGTCTCAAGCGTATCTTGCGTGGCCAAAACATCTCCCGCTTGTGCACCACATGCTTGACCAGACATATGTTGACCTGCCATGCAGTTCATTGGCAAGCGTACCTAAAAGACCCACACCAAAAAACAAAGAGGACCTCTCCTTACTCCTCATCAGCTGGGATCTCCAACCCCACTATACCTTCAGTCCTCACTGAGACCTGCACCGAGAGGAATGAAGGTGTAGAATTAGGTGTGTTACAGCCAAGTACTTGCGGGCAATCTGCTATAGGTACACCAATGTCAGATTGTACCAGGCAAATTTCCCTGCCCCAGCTGCTGCACCGCAAAAAGAAGTTTGCTCCCAGCCATCCACATACCCAGCGGTTGAATGCTAGCTTGGAAAAATTGCTAGCACTTCAACTGCTACCTTTTGGTAGAATCTGCCCCCTTCCGTGAGTTTGTGGAATGTGCGGTTCCTCAGTGGCAGGTTCCCAAACGCCACTTTTTCTCATGGAAGGCGATTCCGGCTCTCTACCGGCATGTGGAAGACAATGTCTTGGCCTCGCTGGACAGTGGTAAGGTGCATATTACCGCTGACTCATGGTCCAGCAGGCATGGACAGGGACGTGACCTAAGTTTCACGGCACATTGGGTGACTCTTCTGGCAGCTGGAAAGGATGCAGGACAAGGGGCAGTACTGTTGGAGGTTGTTCTGCCACCACGCCTCCAAAATGCCACTACTAGTGATTCTGACACACCTCTCTCCTCCACCCCCTCCTCTTCTTCTTCCTCCATGGCCTCTTCCTGTGCTTTGTCCTCGGAACCAGCAGTGCTCCGTAGGCATTCAAGGGGCTACGTAAGTGCACAGGCCAAAAGATGCCATGCGGTGCTTGAGCTGGTGTGCTTGGGGGACAGGAGCCACACTGGGGCAGAGGTTCTGTCAGCTCTGCAGGGGCAGGTTCAGAGGTGGTTGATGCCACGCCAACTTAAGGCAGGAATGGTGGTTTGCGACAATGGCACCAACCTCCTCTCCGCCCTCCGACACGGACAAATGACCCATGTGCCCTGTTTGGCTCACGTCCTTAACTTGGTGGTGCAGCGGTTCTTGGGCAGGTACCCGGGCTTACAGGATGTCCTGAGGCAGACCAGGAAAGTCTGTGCATTTCTGCCGGTCATATAATGCCAGTGCTTGGCTGGCAGACCTCCAAAAGGAATTTAACCTGCCCAAGAACCGCCTAATCTGTGACATGCCCACCAGGTGGAACTCAACGTTGGCCATGCTGCAGCGGCTGCACACACAGCAGAGGGCCATCAATGAGTACCTGTGCGACTATGGCACCAGGATAAGGTCAGGGGAGCTTAGTTTTTTCCCCACGCCAGGGCCATGATCAGGGATGCATACACTGTCCTGTCACCATTTGAGTAGGCCACGAGGATGGTGAGCAGTGACAGTGCATGCATCAGTGACACTGTCCCCCTTGTCCACCTGTTGGAGCACACGCTGCATGGAATAATGGACAGGGCACTTGAGGCAGAATAGAGGCAGGAAGAGGAGGACTTCCTTAGCTCTCAAGGCCCCCTTTATCCAGACAGTGTTCCTGCATGCCCACCGATCACACAGGAAGAGGAGGAGGAGGAGGATTGTGTCAGCATGGAGGTGGAGCCTGGCACTCAGCATCAGCAGCAGTCTTTAAGGGATCATTTACAGTCCCAAGAAACACATGGACTTGTACGTGGCTGGGAGGAGGTGGCTGTGGATCATGTCGTCCTTAGTGACCCAGAGGACTCCGGACCGAATGCCTCAGCAAACCTACGATGCATGGTCTCCCTGATCCTGCAAAGCCTGCGGAAGGATCCTCGTATTCGTGGTATCAAGGAGAAGGAACAATACTGGCTGGCAACCCTCCTTGATCCATGTTACAAGGGTAAGGTTGCGGACTATATCTTGCCGTCGCAGAGGGAGCAGAGGATGAAACATCTTCGGGAGGCCTTGCAGAAAGGTCTGTGCAACGCGTTCCCAGAGACTGGGAGGTTACAAACTCCTGTTTCTGGACAACGTGTTGCTGAGGCTTCGGTCAGTCAAAGAAGGAGCGGTGATGAAGGTGGCCTTCTGACTGATGCGTTCAGACAGTTTTTTAGTCCGCAAACCCAAGGTATGATCGGTTCCAGCAACCATCGCCAGCGTCTGTTTTACATGGTGCAGGAATACCTAGGGGCAAGATCTGACTTGGACACCTTTCCCACTGAAAATCCTCTGGGTTACTCGGTCTTGATGATGGATCACTGGCCAGAGCTTGCACAGTATGCAATTGAGCTACTGGCCTGTCCTGCATCCAGCGTTCTTTCGGAACGCACATTCAGTGCTGCTGGAGGCTTTGTAACCGATCACAGGGTGCGTCTGTCCACCAACTCGGTCGATCAACTGACCTTCATAAAATTGAATCAGTCTTGGATCACCACCAGCTACCAAGCACCTGATGCTGATGTAACCGAATAATTTTTTTTGAAATGTCAGATCCCTTCAAAGTCTGACTATGCTGATGCTGAGTGACTATCCTGTTATGCTGAGTAATTATCCTCTTCCTCCTCAATGATCATGCTGATAGCTTGTAAGAACATTTTTGATTCTGGGCACCGCCACCAGTGCCTAAAGCCTAATTTTTCAGCCCCTGTTTAACAGGGGCGTGTAATTACAATTTTTGATGCAATTTATTGCAGCAGGGCTAGTTCCTGCGCTCCAACTAGAGTATCTGTGAGGGGTTGCAGTGTTGTGGCACCAGCACCAGTGTCTAAGGCCCAATTTTTCAGCCCCTGTTCAACAGGGGCATGTAATTACAATTCTTGATCTAATATTTCACAGCAGGGCCCTGTGAGGGCTTACAGTGTCGTGGCCACAACAACACCTAAGGCCCAAATTTCTGCTGAGTATATAGGGCAGGCCCCTACTTTCAAACATCCAACTTACAAATGACTCCTACTTGCAAACGGAAGAAGACAACAGGAAGTGAGATGAAATCTACTCCTAGGAAGGGAAATTCTCTCCTGTAAGAGTTAATATGGGAAACACTTTTCTCCTTTACACTGATGCTTTATCACCAATCCTTGTTTCACAAAAACCCCCAAATTTTCAAAAAACATTTGCCATTGGGACAGAAAGTGAGGTGAAATCTTCTGAAGAGGAGCACAGACAGCAAAACAAATGTCACAGGGGTGATAACCCTTCCGCATGTTTTCCATAAAGCTTAAAATAGATTTTTTGGCTGGAGCAAAACACGTTTAAAATGTACCAGTTCAAAATACAAACAGATTCTACTTAACAACAAACCTACAGTCCCTGTCTTGTTTACACCGCCTGTATACTGCTGTTCAGAGTATATAGGGCCTGGGGGCCCCACACCTTTCCTTATTTTAATTTGGGTGCGTGGTTCCCCTTAATATCCATACAAGACCCAAAGGGCCTGGTAATGGACTGGGGGGTACCCATGCCGTTTGTCTCACTGATTTTCATCCATATTGCCAGGACCCAACATTACATTAAAGCCGCAAGCAGTTTTAAATGACTTTTTTTCCTTTAAAAATGACATTTTGTGCAGGGACTGTCCTAAACACGGGAAACACGTGCCACTTTACAGGCATACTATAGACACACCCCAGGTACGATATTTAAAGGAATATTTCACTTTTTTTTTTTTACTTTAACCACTTAACCATATACGTGATCTGCCTCCCGCGGGTGGGGGGTCCGATCGGAACCCCCCCGGTGCCCGAGGCGGTCCTCTTTTGTCCCCCGGCGATCGGAGGTGAGGGGGGGGCCATCCGTTCGTGGCCCCCCCTCGCGATCGCCGCCGGCCAATCAAAACATTCCTTTGCTGCTGTATGCTAAACAGCAGCAAAGGAAATGATGTCATCTCTCCTCGGCTCGGTATTTTCCGTTCCGGCGCCGAGGAGAGACTGCACTGTGAGTGAAAACACACTACACACACAGTAGAACATGCCAGGCACACAAAACACCCCCGATCCCCCCCCCAATCACCCCCCAATCACCCCCCCCTGTCACAAACTGACACCAAGCAGTTTTTTTTTTTTTTCTGATTACTGCATGGTGTCAGTTTGTGACAGTTACTGTGGTAGGGCAGTTAGGGTTAGCCCCCTTTAGGTCTAGGGTACCCCCCTAACCCCCTTATAAAGTTTTAACCCCTTGATCACCCCCTGTCGCCAGTGTCACTAAGCGATCATTTTTCTGATCGCTGTATTAGTGTCACTGGTGACGCTAGTTAGGGAGGTAAATATTTAGGTTTGCCGTCAGCGTTTTATAGCGACAGGGACCCCCATATACTACCTAATAAATGTTTTAACCCCTTGATTGCCCCCTAGTTAACCCTTTCACCACTGATCACCGTATAACCGTTACGGGTGACGCTGGTTAGTTCGTTTATTTTTTATAGTGTCAGGGCACCTGCCGTTTATTACCGAATAAAGGTTTAGCCTCCTGTTAACCCGGCGGTGATATGCGTCGCCCCAGGCAGCGTCAGATTAGCGCCAGTACCGCAAACACCCACGCACGCACCGTACACGCACCGTACACCTCCCTTAGTGGTATAGTATCTGAACGCATCAATATCTGATCCGATCAGATCTATACTAGCGTCCCCAGCAGTTTAGGGTTCCCAAAAACGCAGTGTTAGTGGGATCAGCCCAGATACCTGCTAGCACCTGCGTTTTGCCCCTCCGCCCGGCCCAGCCCAGCCCACCCAAGTGCAGTATCGATCGATCACTGACACTTACAAAACACTAAACGCATAACTGCAGCGTTCGCAGAGTCAGGCCTGATCCCTGCGATCGCTAACAGTTTTTTTGGTAGCGTTTTGGTGAACTGGCAAGCGCCAGCGGCCTAGTACACCCCGGTCGTAGTCAAACCAGCACTGCAGTAACACTTGGTGACGTGGCGAGTCCCATAAGTGCAGTTCAAGCTGGTGAGGTGGCAAGCACAAGTAGTGTCCCGCTGCCACCAAAAAGACAAACACAGGCCCATCCTGCCCATAATGCCCTTCCTGCTGCATTCGCCAATCCTAATTGGGAACCCACCACTTCTGCAGCGCCTGTACTTCCCCCATTCACATCCCCAACCAAACGCAGTCGGCTGCATGAGAGGCATTTTTATGTCCTCCTGAGTACCCCTACCCAACGAACCCCCCCAAAATAGATGTGTCTGCAGCAAGCGCGGATATAGGCGTGACACCCGCTATTATTGTCCCTCCTGTCCTGACAATCCTGGTCTTTACATTGGTGAATGTTTTGAACGCTACTATTCACTAGTTGAGTATTAGCAGGGCCGGTGCTACCACTAGGCGAAGTAGGCAGCCGCCTAGGGCGCACTACCGCCTAGGGCGCAGCCATGGCCTCTGTCTGCGTCTGTCCCCAGGCGTGTGTGAGCTGGCCCCTGTTCAGTGCCGGCCCGCTGTCCCGGGAAAACATCTACTGCGTGCCGCCAATGTCCCGCTGAGCGCCCGCTGTCACATCTCACACAGCGCCGCTCCGGGACTCCTTTGCTCCAGCGTGTCCCTCTGCTGCGACGCCGTGTGTCTGTGTGTGCAGCGGAGGGGCGGGGCTCGGTGGAGATCAGAGCATCGAGAGGTGCAGCATCTGTTAGCTGACCTCCCAGCCAGCGGGGACACCATGGAGCGGCTGGATGGCGGCGCTGACAGGGAACACTTTATCAATACTGCCCGCCCAGCACTGTGGAGATCCCTGGTGTGATGGTCGCTGTAGTGCAGAGGTAAGGAGGAGGATGGATCCTCCTCATCTACATCGAGAAGTGTGTGGGGGGTGGGAGGGTAAGTAATGCAGGAAATAGGAGTCAGGTGAGCCAGTGTATGTGTCAGAAAGGGAGGTCAGTGTATGTGTCAGGTAGGTAGGTCAGTGTATGTGTCAGGTAGGTGGTTCAGTGTATGTGTCAGGTAGGTAGGTCAGCCTATGTGACAGATAGGTAGGTCAGTGTATGTGTCAGGTAGGTGGGTCAGTGTATGTGTCAGATAGGTGGGTCAGTGTATATGTCAGGTAGGTGGTCATTGTATATGTCAGGTAGGTAGGTCAGTGTATGTGTCAGGTAGGCAGGTAAGTGTATGTGTCAGGTAGGTAGGTCAGTGTATATGTCAGGTAGGTGGTCATTGTATATGTCAGGTAGGTAGGTCAGTGTATGTGTCAGGTAGGCAGGTAAGTGTATGTGTCAGGTAGGTAGGTCAGTGTATATGTCAGGTAGGTGGTCATTGTATATGTCAGGTAGGTAGGTCAGTGTATGTGTCAGGTAGGCAGGTAAGTGTATGTGTCAGGTAGGCAGGTAAGTGTATGTGTCAGGTAGGTAGGTCAGTGTATGTGTTAGGTAGGTAGGTCAGTGTATGTGTCAGGTAGGTCACATGTTACAAGGGCAGGGCAAAGGGGGTGGAGTCAGGGGTGGAGCCAAGGGGGTGGCAAAATGAGGTTTCGCCTAGGGTGTCAAAAATCCTTGCACCAGCCCTGAGTATTAGCATAGGGTACAGCATTCCACAGACTAGGCGCACTTTCACAGGGTCTCCCAAGATGCCATCGCATTTTGAGAGACCCGAACCTGGAACCGGTTACAGTTATAAAAGTTACAGTTACAAAAAAAAGTGTAAAAAAAAAAATATATATATATAAAATAAAAAAAAATAGTTGTCGTTTTATTTTTCTCTCTCTCTCTATTTTCTCTCTATTGTTCGGCTCTTTTTTACTGTATTCTATTCTGCAATGTTTTATTATTATTATGTTTTATCATGTTTGCTTTTCAGGTATGCAATTTTTTATACTTTACTGTTTACTGTGTTTTATTGTTAACCATTTTTTTGTCTTCAGG
Source organism: Aquarana catesbeiana (assembly GCF_042186555.1). Lineage (NCBI taxonomy): Eukaryota > Metazoa > Chordata > Amphibia > Anura > Ranidae > Aquarana > Aquarana catesbeiana. The sequence goes on along the minus strand of NC_133325.1, from coordinate 808,943,535 downwards.
TACGCCATTCACGACTTTGAGTGGTTATACCAGAATGATGCCTGCAGGTTTAGGTATCATCTTGGTATCATTCTTTTCAGCCAGCGGTCGGCTTTCATGTAAAAGCAATCCTAGCAGCTAATTAGCCTCTAGACTGCTTTTACAAGCCGTGGGAGGGAATGCCCCCCCCCCCAACGTCTTCCGTGTTTTTCTCTGGCTCTCCTGTCTCAACAGGGAACCTGAGAATGCAGCCGGTGATTCAGCCAGCTGACCATAGAGCTGATCAGAGACCAGAGTGGCTCCAAACATCTCTATGGCCTAAGAAACTGGAAGCTACGAGCATTTTATGACTTAGATTTTGCCGGATGTAAACAGCGCCATTGGGAAATTGGGAAAGCACTTTATCACACCGATCTTGGTGTGGTCAGATGCTTTGGGGGCAGAGGAGAGATCTAGGGTCTAATAGACCCCAATTTTTTCAAAAAAGAGTACCTGTCACTACCTATTGCTATCATAGGGGATATTTACATTCCCTGAGATAACAAGAAAAATGATTAAAAAAAAATGAAAGGAACAGTTTAAAAATAAGATAAAAAAGCAAAAAAATAATAAAGAAAAAAAAAAAAAAGAAAAACACCCCTGTCGCCCCCTGCTCTCGCGCTAAGGCGAACGCAAGCGGCGGTCTGTCGTCAAACGTAAACAGCAATTGCACCATGCATGTGAGGTATCACCGCGAAGGTCAGATCGAGGGCAGTAATTTTAGCAGTAGACCTCCTCTGTAAATCTAAAGTGGTAACCTGTAAAGGCTTTTAAATGCTTTTAAAAATGTATTTATTTTGTTGCCACTGCACGTTTGTGCACAATTCTAAAGCATGTCATGTTTGGTATCCATGTACTCGGCCTAAGATCATCTTTTTTTTTTTTTTTAAATTGTTTATTTAGGACAAGAACACGGCCCACATGGGCCCACAGATACATAAATATACATTCGTTTGAACATATACATGGTATAGTATCATGATATAAATTCTTACAAAATTCTTATTCACCAGGACTATATCCATCTTGTCAATCTAAGACCATACATCAGTTCTTATATGACTATAGTGAGTTGAACCATCGGGTCGAAGTGTACGTGAGACAACTTTCACTGCTGGTTCCCATTGCGCCGGTCCTCTATTTTCTATATTAATTAAGAATAGAAATTAAAAGAGATTAAGGGTAGAGTGACAGGGAGGAGAAGGAAGAGAGAAAGGAGTGAAGGAGAGTGAAGGGGGAGGGGGGGTAGAGAGAGAACGGGGGAAAAGTTAGGGAGGTAGGGGGGCAGGGGGGGGAAGGGACAGGGGAAGGTTCCCGCGAGCATGTGGGCCCACATATTATCCAGAGCTCGAATAATCACGGCTCCGTTCACAGGATGCTGGTGACACTGCTTACGTGTCCGTGTACTCACCGGGTCGCGTCTGCGTCTCTCAAAGATTGACCCGCCACCGAGTACATAAACATCGTCCATAATTGCCATGTCTTAGAGAATGCTTCTTCCCTATGTTGTGCTGTATGGATCAGGTCCTCCATTTGCCTTATGTCTTCTACCTTGCCAAGCCACATGTCAATAGTCGGTGGTGTGGTGAGTTTCCAGCAAAGAGGTATGCAAGCTCTGGCTGCATCTAACAGATGTCGTATGACTGATCGTTTGTATACTTTGTCTGGTATGTCAGTGGCGTGTAGTAGAAAGAGTGCCGGATCTTTTGGGATTATCCTGTCTGTAAACAGTTGTATCGTCTCATGTACGACCTTCCAGAACCGTGAGAGCTTAGGGCATGTCCAGAATATGTGTAACAGGGTTCCCTTGTCTCTCAGACATCTCCAACACTCTTCAGATGTGGTAGGGAATATTTTATGTAAGAGTGTCGGGGTTCTGTACCACCTAGAAAGAACTTTGTAGTTTGTTTCTTGGATTTTAGCGCAGATGGAAGACTTGTGTGTGAAGCGAAGAATGCGTTGTCTCTGTGTGAGGTTGAAGCTACAACCCAATTCTTCTTCCCACATGGTCAGACCCGGGGGTATGTAGTCTGAGGGGGGGTGTGATCAGGAGGCTGTACATTAGTGATATTGTATGTGGTAGAGTACCTGTGTTAGAGCAGATTTCTTCTAGGGTTGTGAGTCCTTGGTCTTCGCCTGCGGGGGGTGTAATGGAGTGGAGGAAGTGTCCGAGTTGAAGAGTACGCATGAAATCCAGGCGAAATATCCCTTGCGGGCTCGATAGTTCCGTGTATGTTTTCCAAACCCCGCCTGAGCTGAAATGCAGGGCCGAGTGTATTCCAGTTTCCCCTAATAACCGAAAGACTCTATCCTGTAATCCAGGGGTGAATAGGGGATGTCCTATAATTGGGACTAGGGGTGAGTTTCGAGATGAGATGTGTGGTTTAGAGATTAATTTAGCGCAGATTCTGGCCGTGTTGCCTATCAGAGGATGTTGTTTGAGTTCCCTAGGTAGACTAGAGTAGCACCATGGTGTACCTCCTAACGGGATACTGGTGTGGGATTGCTCAAGATGGGTCCATAATTTAGTCTCTCTGTGTCTACGCCAGTCTATGAGTCTGCCCAGGTGTATTGCTTGGTGATAGACGCGTATGTCGGGTATCGCTAACCCCCCGTGCGATTTGGGGAGGACAAGTAATTTGTGAGGCAGTCGGGGTTTTTTCTTAGCCCATATAAATTCAGTAAATATTGTTTGAATTTGCTTGAAAAAACCGGGGGGAATACGTATTGGAATGGCCTGCATTAGGTATAATATTTTGGGCAGAATAGACATTTTCAGGATGTTACCATGCCCCAACCAGGAGTGAAGGCCCGATTGCCAAGTATTCAGCAGTGTTTTAATTTTTGTAATTAGTGGGGGAAAATTCACTTCATACAGCTTTGCCATTGTTTGGGGGATATACGTGCCCAGATATTTTAGGGCTTTGTCTGTCCACTTCAGTTTAAAACTGGCTTTAAGGGACTTGAGCATTGAGTCAGGGATACCTACGCTCATAGCTTCTGATTTGGCCCAATTAATTTTTAGGTAGGCTAGGGATCCGTATTCGGAGAATTCTTTTAGCAAGTTTGGAAGGGATATCATTGGGTTTGTTAATGAAAACATCAAATCATCAGCGTATGCTGAAATTTTGTATTGAGTATCGTCTAAGATAAGGCCGGTAATGTCCGGGTTTAGTCTTATGTGGCAGAGGAATGGTTCCAATGATAATGCAAAAAGAAGGGGGGAAAGTGGGCAGCCCTGTCTTGTGCCATTCGAAATCTGGAAAACATCGGACGTTACTCCGTTCACCCTTACTCTAGCCGTCGGTGCTGCGTATATTGCTGAAATCCAGTTTAACATGGATTCGCCCAGGCCAATGTATTTCAATGTGGAGAGCATAAACGACCAATTTACCCGGTCAAATGCTTTTTCAGCATCTGTACTGAGCAAGACCATCGGTGTGGCTGTCTTAGTGGCGTGATAAAGCAGGTTCAGGACCTTAGTAGTGTTGTCCCTCGCCTCTCTGGTAGGGACAAATCCCACCTGGTCAAGGTGTATTAAGCTGGTTATGTGTTGTTGTAGTCTAGTGGCCAGGATTTTCGTGAATAGCTTCAGATCTGTGTTTAGTAGGGATATAGGGCGGTAACTACCACATTGGGTCGGGTCTTTATCTTCTTTGTGGATTACAGTTATTTGAGCCTGTAGTGTGTCATTGTGTAGTAGTTTCCCTTTGCCTAGGTCATTAAATAGTTTAACTAGGTATTGTCCTAATGATGGGAGTAGTGTCTTGTAATATTGGAGTGTGAGGCCGTCAGGTCCGGGAGCTTTCCCTTGCTTAGTATTTTTTATCGCCATTTGTATGTCTGTCAGCGTAATGGGTTCGTCCAGTATGTCTCTCGTCTCAGTCGATAGGGATGGCATTTTGGAGTTCGCAAGGTATTCTGCTATTTTCTCTGGAGAGGGTTGAGTCATGTTTTGCTATTACCTTTTGTACCACCACCCCCTCCCTTTTAGAATGTAAGCTCTACGAGCAGGGCCCTCCTGTACCTTTTGTATTGTACTGTAATTGTGTTGTCCCCCTTATACATTGTAAAGCGCCGAGTAAACTGTTGGCGCTATATAAATCTCGTATAATAATAATAATAATGTTTAAGTTATATAGGTTTTCGTAGTATGATCTAAATTCATGCGTGATTTGTTGGGGCAAGGCAGCTCTTCGTCCCGTAGGAGAGTTAATGTGCGGGATGTATGATGCCGTGTTTTGTGCTTTAAGGGACTGGGCTAGAAGTCTGCCACACTTGTTGCCCGATTCGTATATCTTTTTCCGGGATATCTGTAGAGCTGCCTTAGCTTTGAATTGGAGTAGGTCTGTTATTTGCATGCGTATCGTATCAAGTTCGCTTCCCAGGGGTCTGGTCGGCGTTGTTTTATGGGCAGATTCTAGTTTATGGAGTTTGTCAAACAGTGATGCTAATTGCGCTGACTTTTGTTTTTTCACTCTTGACCCGTGCTTAATAAGCACTCCGCGGATCACTGCTTTATGTGCTTCCCATGTTAGGCCAAAGTCACTCTCTTCTAAGGTGTTAGTGTGAAAGTAGTGTGAAATCTCTTTTGTGATGTCTGCTATTATGGCTGGGTCTTGTAAAAGACTTTCATTTAGTCTCCAGGGTTTCCTTTGACCCTTGAAATAGTCTGTGAGGTCGTATTGCATGGACACTGGGGCATGATCGGACCATGTAATGGAACCGATGGCTGTGTTTTTGACAGCCCGGAGTTGGTTGTGTGGGACTAGGAGAAAGTCAATACGAGAATACACCTGGTGTGGACGGGAGAAGAAAGTGTAGTCTCGTTCCCCAGGGTGAAAGAGGCGCCAGGTGTCTATTAGCTGTGCCGTATGGAGGGCTAGGGACATTTCTCTGAGGGTGCCACGTGTGACGGAGGAAGAGCCTGTCGAGGTATCTTCTGCCGGGATTAAGGGGATGTTAAGATCACCTCCCACAATCAATTGGCCCTCAGAGAAATTCTGTAGTGTTTTGAGATGTCGTTTCATGAATGTGTCTTGGTGTTCATTTGGGGCGTAAAAATTAGCGATGGTTACTTTGGTGCTACCTATCAGGCCTTTTATGAAAAGGAACCTGCCTGCCTGGTCTGACTTTTTGTCCACCAATGTCCACGGTATAGATGCGGAAATCTGGATAGATACCCCCCTGGATTTAGCGGCTATGTGGGTGGAATGATATGCAGTCGGGTAGTACCTATTTTTTAGAATTGGGAACTTGTCTTCCCTGAAGTGTGTCTCTTGTATGAGAACTATGTCGGCTTTCATGTGTCTCATTTCATTTAGAAGCATTCTCCGTTTTTCCGGGATGTTCAGTCCCTTTGCATTAAGGGTGACCACATTGAGTACCCCCATGTCCGCGAGAACCGATAACAGGTATGGGGGGGGATGGAGGGGGGGGGAGGTGGGGGGGAGGAAAGGAGGTTAATTAAAAAGGGGGGAAAAGTTTAGAAAGAGGCAAAGGCCCACTTTGTTTGCAACAGGCGCCGAGAAGGAAGGTCCTCCCGGATACCCAAAACAAAGAGTGGGTAATTACTATAGACTGAAGTTATTCTTCCACGCACACCAGAATTAACTGGGTGTAGTCGTTTTCCTAAGTGGGGAAGTGTCAAGCCAAGGCCTCGGGAGGAGGGCTGTGTCCTCCCCAAGCCCCCGGATCTGTGATATAATTGGTACTCCAGGTAAACAAAACTTTAACTCTTGGAGCATATCTAAAAACTAAAACTGTGAAGTTATGTGTGAGCATACTTACTGTGTGACATGAGCCACACTGTAATCATCAAATGCTAACGGTAAACTAGCAGTCTATAATCAACCGTGTGAAACTTCCATTTCTACTCAACTAGTTGGGTTATGAACCCGCTTAACCAGCAAACACACCCTGCATGAATGTAATAGTGGTGGTAGAGCCTCTCTGATGATCTTCAGCATACCCCTTACAAATGTTGTTTTTACAGGTGATGGCTGTCGGTAATATTCCAGCGATGCAAAGACTGCGCGTTGTGTTGCCGGTTTCAGGAGCAGAAAACATGTTATTTACTGCAACACCACTGCAGTCAGTGCCCCGCACAGCCTTCATCTCTCTATCTTATTTACGACACAATTTACGACACAATTTGTACGGGTTAACATCTACTTACATATCATATGTGCCCTGCTATTTAGAAGCATTGCTATACTCCCCAACAAGCACCCCCGTACCAACTCCCCCTTCCCCCTCCCCCTGAGAGGCAAGTCAGAAACCCCCATGTCTCCCAAGGCTGACATGCACCTCCGTAAGATCACCGAACTTGTTTGTTGCCAATAGATCCTGCAGTGTGATAACGTTCCCATTGCAGCCACCCGCAACCCCCCCTGCTGGTCAGGAGTAATCAATATGTCCTTTCTTCACTGCTTATTTCAACAACAGGGTGGATGAGAGCCAGGGGTTGGGGGTTGTGGGACAAACATAACCCCCATGCATATCGTCTGTTCAGATGAAAATCCAGGGCAAGGGGGGGGGGGGGCGCCGCCAGATAGGCCCCAGGAACTTTCCAGTCTCCCCATAGACATTTCCCGGGCCTATTTTGTCCCTTGCTGTGTCCAACCGGGGGGGGTTAGGTGGTTCAAGAGTAACCCTGGCAGTCACGTAAACGGGACATATCATGCCACAAGGGGCAGGGGAGCAGGCTCAGCCCGACCGCACGCAGGGGTGCAAGGGACAGCCGGCGGCTTACAAACCGCCTGGATCAGGTAGGAATGCCAACTGTTTCGGGAACCACCGAGCGAGTGGGTGTAGAATGCCCAACTATAACTGACAAAGGGAGTAGGTGTGTGGTAAGCACAATGTCCACGGTTACTTACAGAAGACTCAAGACTCACGTGCACCGTTATCTGATCTGATGCGGGATCTTCCTCGGGACCTCTGTGAGCGGGTAGACGGGTTGATTCTGCTCGTGTTCAGGCCCGAGCGGCCGGTCGGGCGTGGGATTCTCGATAGCCAATTCGGGACCTGGATCGGATCCGCCCCCATGAAGTCGAAAAGGGACGGTAGGTCTGCTGGGGTGCGTAGTGTGTAGTGGGCCCGATCATTACGGAAAGTCACTGCGAGCGGGTAGCCCCATCTGTACGTGCAGCCATGTCTCCTTGCTAGTTCCAAGATGGGCTTCAGCATGGTGCGGCGCTGTAACGTAGCCCTCGACAGGTCGGGCAAAATTTGGATGCGGGCCCCGTCGAATTCTATCTCTCCCTGGTCCCATGCTTTTCTGAGCAGAGTCTCCTTCTGTGCAAAGCGGTGAATGCGACAAAGAACGTCCCGCGGTCTGGCTGGGTCAGAGGATTTTGGGCCTAGGGTGCGGTGGATCCTGTCGATCTCCAGGTGTGGTGGCGGATGGTCCAGTAAACTCTGGAAGATCGCCGTTGCCGTCGCCGCCAGGTCCTCCGGTCCCGTGGCCTCTGGTATCCCCCGTAGCCGCAGGTTGTTACGGCGGCTACGGTCCTCCAATTCCTCCAGGTGGAGCTGCATGTCTTGTGCTTCCAGGGTGTGCGTCTGCTGTGAGCGCTCCATCGCCTGCATCCTCACCTCCAGGGCAGCAATCTTAGATTCGCCCGAGGTGACTCGGGTTTCCACATTTTGTAAGTCATCCCTTACTTCTTGGATGTCTTTCCTGTGTGCCTCCTCGATCCTCAGGATCATAGTTTCGAAGTCCGCTCTCGTAGGTAGGGCCTCCAGGTCTGCTCTTGTGGGGAGAGCCCTGAGCATGCTGCGGAGGTCGTCTTCCAGGATGAGTTGGCTGCTCGGGTGCCTCTCCATCTCCGTGCAGAGTAAGGCTGGCGTGCCCGTAAGGAGTAAGGGCGTTGGGTTCTGTGTGGAGGAAGCCATCGGGGTTTCCGCGCAGCACGGAGGAGTTTTGGGCCCACGTGGCGCGGCAGCTATGGCGCCGGGAGATAGGTCCGCCTGACCTCTGAAAAAATGTGGGATGCCCGTCTGTGTGGTCCGGTGATGGGTTCCCCGGGACGACGATCTCGTTCTGTATCGTTTGGGGTTGCTCATGCCGTGGTTGCTGGAGAAAAAAGGCGTTTTGTGATCCGTGCAGGCCGAGTTGGACAGGGAGCTCCTCCAAAGCACGTCTTCACTCGGCCATAGCTAAGCCACGCCCCCTAAGATCATCTTTTTTATGTCATCAAACATTTGGGCAATATAGTGTGTTTTAGTGCATTAAAATTTAAAAAAGTGTGTTTTTCCCCAAAAAATGCGTTTGAAAATTCGCTGCGCAAATACTGTGTGAAAAAAAAAAATGAAACACCCACCATTTTAATCTGTAGGGCATTTGCTTTAAAAAAATATATAATGTTTGGGGGGTCAAAGTAATTTTCCTGCAAAAAAAAAAAAACTTTTTCATGTAAACAAAAATTGTCAGAAAGGGCTTTGTCTTCAAGTGGTTAGAAGAGTGGGTGATGTGTGACATGAGCTTCTAAATGTTGTGCATAAAATGCCAGGACAGTTCAAAACCCCCCCAAATGACCCCATTTTGGAAAGTAGACACCCCAAGCTATTTGTTGAGAGTCATGTCGAGTCCATGGAATATTTTATATTGTGACACAAGTTGCGGGAAAGAGACAATTTTTTTATTTTTTTTTGCACAAAGTTGTCACTAAATGATATATTGCTCAAACATGCCATGGGAATATGTGAAATTACACCCCAAAATACATTCTGCTGCTTCTCCTGAGTATGGGGATACCACATGTGTGAGACTTTTTGGGAGCCTAGCCACGTACGGGACCCCGAAAACCAAGCACCGCCTTCAGGCTTTCTAAGGGCGTGAATTTTTGATTTCACTCTTCACTGCCTATCACAGTTTCGGATGCCATGGAAAGCCCAGATGGCACAACCCCCCCCAAATGACCCCATTTTGGAAAGTAGACACCCCAAGCTATTTGATGAGAGGTATAGTGAGTATTTTGCAGACCTCACTTTTTGTCACAAAGTTTTGAAAATTGAAAAAAGAAAAAAAAAAAGTTTTTTCTTGTCTTTCTTCATTTTCAAAAACAAATGAGAGCTGCAAAATACTCACCATGCCTCTCAGCAAATAGCTTGGGCTTTTTTTCAAAATTTTCAGACTTTTTCCGTTTATAGCGCAAAAAATAAAAACCCCAGAGGTGATCAAATACCATCAAAAGAAAGCTCTATTTGTGGGAAGAAAAGGACGCAAATTTTGTTTGGGTACAGCATTGCATGACCGCGCAATTAGCAGTTTAAGCGACGCAGTGCCAAATTGTAAAAAGTGCTCTGGTCCTTAGGCAGCATAATGGTCCGGGGCTAAAGTGGTTAAGCATCATTAACCACTTGACAACTGGGCACTTAAACCCCTTTCCTAACCAGACCAATTTTCAGCTTTCGGTGCTCTCACATTTTGAATGACAATTACTCAGTCATGCAACACTGTACCCATGTGAAATTTTTGTCCTTTTTTTCACACAAATAGAGCGTTCTTTTGGTGGTATTTAATCACCTTTGGGTTGTTGTTTTTTTGCGCTATAAAAGAAAAAAGACTGAATATTCGGTTAAAAAAATGAAATTTTCTTTGTTTCTGTTATAAAATTTAGCAAATTAGTAATTTTTCTTCATAAATTTTGGCCACAATTTATACCGCTACATATCTTTGGTAAAAATAAGTACAACTTGGTGTATATTATTTGGTCTTTGTGAAAGTTATAGAGTCCAAAAGCTATGGTGCCAATATCTGAAAATTGATCACACCTGATGTACTGACGGCCTATCTAATTTCTTGAGACCCTAACATGCCAGAAAAGTACAAATACCCCCCAAATGACCCCTTTTTGGAAAGAAGACATTCCAAGGTATTTGAAAAGATGCATGGTGAGTTTTTTGAAATTGTCATCTTTTCCCACAATTCTTTGCAAAATAATTTTTTTTTCTTTTTTTTTTCACAAAATTGTCATATTAGCAGGTTATTTTTCACACACAGCATATGCAAACCACAAATTACACCCCAAAACACATTCTGCTATTACTCCTGAGTACGGCGATACCACATGTGTGAGACTTTTACACAGCGTGGCCACATACAGAGGCCCAACATGCATGGAGCACCTTCAGGCATTCTGGAGTGCCCAGGCCAATTCTGACATTTCTCTCCTACATGTAAAAATCATCATTTATTTGCTAGAAAATTACATAGAACCCCAAAACATTATATATATTTTTTTAGCAAAGACCCTAGAGAATACAATGGCGGTTGTTGCAACTTTTTATCTCACACGGTATTTGCGCAGAAATTTTTTGAACGCTTTTTTTTGTGCTTTAAAAAAAACCAAAAAAGTAAAGTTGGCCCAATGTTTTTGCATAATGTGAAAGATGAAGCTAGACCGAGTAAATAGATACCTAACATGTCACCCTTCAAAATTGCACACTCTCATGGAATGGTGCCAAACTTCGCTACTTAAAAATCCCCATAGGCGACGCTTTAAAAATTTTTTACTGGTTACATGTTTTGAGTTACAGAGGAGGTCTAGGGCCAAAATTATTGCTCTTGCTCTACCGATCGCAGCGATACCTCACATGTGTGGTTTGAACACCATTTTCATATGTGGGCAGGACTTACGTGTACATTCGCTTCTGCATGTGAGCACACGGACAGGGGCGCTTTAAAAAAAAAATTAATTTCTTTTTGTTGTTCATTTTACTTTATTTATTTTAGTTTGAAACTAAAAAAAAAAACTTTTATTCCTATTACAAGGAATGTAAACATCCCTTGTAATAGAAATAGGGCATCACATGTCCTCTTTACAGTGAGATGTGGGGTCAATAAGACCCCACATCTCACCTCTAGGCTGGGAAACCTGAAATAAAAAAAATTAAAAAAACGATCCTGGCTTCGATCGTAGCGGTGAGTCGGTAGAAGCACCGGAGGGCGGCGGGAAGGGAGGGGGGAGTCCCTTCTCGCCTCCCATAAGAACGATCAAGCAGTGGAACAGCCGCTATGATCGTTCTTATGGTGTAGGGCAGGGGTGTCAAACTCAATTTCATCGTGGGCCGCATCAGCATTATGATTGCCCTCAAAAGGGCCAGTTGTATCTGTAAGATTAGATGTCCAGCACATCCCCTCCCCTTACATTAGATGTCAAGAGCCACCCCACCATCAGAAATTTAGTCTCCTACTCTCCCTTACATCACAGTGCACCCCCCTTTCCTTATACTGCTGCTGGGAGGAAGCTGGATGCATTGCTTGAAAGCAGAAAGTAAGGGTCTGGAGGAGGACCAGAGGAGGGCTGGAGCTCTCTGGCAGCTGCAGGAGAGGTGCGAGGGCCACATGAAATGGCCCGGAGGGCCGGATTTGGCCCGCGGGCCTTGTGTTTGACACCTGTGGTGTAGGGAATCGCCAGCTGAAAAAGCCGATATCTGAATGATGCCTGTAGCTGCAGGCATCATTCAGATATCCCCGCACAAAGTCAAGGACGTCGTATGACGGCCGGTGGGCAGGAAGTGGTTAAAACACATTTTTTTTTAACACAAAGTTGTCCATTTATACAATATTTCTAACACATAGCATGTACATACCAAAAATTACACCCCAAAATAGATTCTTCTTCTCCTCCTGAGTACTGCGATACCACCTGTCATTCCACAGCCTGGCCACATAAAGAGGCCGAGTACAGCCGAGTACGGCAGAGTACGGCAGTGTATAGCCAAGTATAGCCGAGTATAGCCGAGTATTATTATTGTTATTATACAGGATTTATATAGCGCCGACAGTTTACGCAGCGCTTTACAACATTAGGGCAGACAGTACAAGTACAATACAATTCAATACAGGAGGAATCAGAGGGCCCTGCTCATTAGAGCTTACAATCTAGGAGGGAGGGTAGTATGACTGAGCATGACTGAGCATGGCTGGGTATGGCTGGGTATGGCTGCGCATGGCTGGGTATGGCTTTGCATGGCTGCTTATGGCTGCGTATGGCTGCGCATGGCTGGGTATGGCTGGGTATGGCTGGGCATGGCTGGGTATGGCTGAGTATGGCAGGGTATCGCCGAGTATGACTGAGTATGGCTGGGTATTGCAGAGTATGGCTGGGTATTGCAGGGTATGACTGGGTATGACTGGGTATGACTGGGTATTGCAGAGTAGTGCAGGGTATTGCAGGGTATTGTGGAGTATTGCAGGGTATTGCGGAGTATTGCAGGGTATTGTGGAGTATTGCAGGGTATTGTGGAGTATTGCAGGGTATTGCAGGGTATTGCGGAGTATTGCGGAGTATTGCAGGGTATTGCGGAGTATTGCGGAGTATTGCGGAGTATTGCAGGGTATTGCGGAGTATTGCAGGGTATTGCGGAGTATTGCAGGGTATTGTGGAGTATTGCAGGGTATTGTGGAGTATTGCAGGGTATTGTGGAGTATTGCGGAGTATTGCAGGGTATTGCGGAGTATTGCGGAGTATTGCGGAGTACTGCAGGGTATTGCGGAGTATTGCAGGGTATTGCGGAGTATTGCAGGGTATTGCGGAGTATTGCGGAGTATTGCAGGGTATGACTGGGTATGACTGGGTATTGCAGAGTAGTGCAGGGTATTGCAGGGTATTGCGGAGTATTGCGGAGTATTGCAGGGTATTGCAGAGTATTGCGGAGTATTGCAGGGTATTGCAGAGTATTGCGGAGTATTGCAGGGTATTGCAGAGTATTGTGGGGTGTTGCAGAGTATTGTGGGGTGTTGCAGAGTATTGTGGGGTGTTGCAGAGTATTGTGGGGTGTTGCAGAGTAGTGCAGAGTATTGCGGGGTATTGCAGAGTATTGCAGGGTATTTTAGGGTATTGCAGGGTAGTGCAGAGTATTGCGGGATGTTGCGGAGTGGTGCAGAGTATTGTGGGGTATTGCAGAGTATTGCTGGGTAATATAGTATGGAGGGATGGCTGAGCATGGATGGATGGATCCATGGATGTGACTGTATCTGTCACTGAGCAGCGTTGTGGGCACTACATATGCAGCCCACAACGCTGCTACCATCCGATCTATCCCCCTCTGCCTCCCCTCTGTACCGATCAGTACACAGAGGGGAGGGAGGAACCGGCTTCATGACATGATGGTTTGTTTACATGTGATCGCTCACATGGTAAACGGCCGCGACCAGCCACGAATGTTCTCGGGTGCGTGCCCCAGGGGGCGCGTGAGAGCAGGATTCTGGGAGGACGTCCATGGACGCCCTCCCAGGATAAGCCGACCGCGCTGTAGCTGTCTTTTGGCTATGGCCCGGTCGGCATGTGGTTAAAATCACTGCTCCCGAAAAAACTGCAGTTTTTAAAACTTTTTTTTGCATTGATACATGTCCCCTGGGGTAGGACCCGGGTCTCCAAACACTTTTTAGGACAATACCATGCAAATTAGCCTTTAAAATGAGCACTTTTGATTTCGAACGTTCGAGTCCCATAGACTTCAATGGGGTTCTAACGTTCGTGTGAATTTTCAGTTCGTTCGCAGGTTCTGGTGCGAACCGAACCGGGGGGTGTTCGGCTCATCCCTAGTAATGACCAGACCAAGGCTCTAGGCTCCCAGTTGGAGACGACTCCACCCTGCAGACAGGAGGTCTGTGCATGGGAGTCAGTAGGGCTTCACCTAGGAGAGAGAGGTGGGAGCCAGTGTAGCACGAGGCTACTTGCTGTACGTATGGAGGTGCTGAGAGTCCGGTCTGTGGGAGACAGACCAAGGCCCTAAAGCCTAAGGCAAGGGAATCTTCTGTGTTTGTTTTGAACTTTCTTTTAAATAAAAGTGGGTAAAACCAGCCCTGAAACTGAGAAAAGTGAGTGGTGGTGTCCTTAAAGCTCTACAATTGGAATTAACCCCTGACAATATATATACACACACACACACACACACACATACATACACATACATATACAGGGCTTTTTTTCAGCTAGAACTTGGTGGAACTCAGTTCCACCACCTCTGGCTCAGGCCCTCTGCTCACCACTATCACCTGTAAACACAGAAGTCCGACTTCTGTGTTTACAAGTGACAGCTTGTCTCTCAATGGCTCCCACAGATCTGATCTCCTGAGCGGCTCCCAATGAGTGCCGGATGGAGACAAGGGAGATGCAGGTGCCTGGGGTGCTGTATGGATGCGAGCACCCCCACTGGATGATCTCCCTGCAAGTGAGAGAGGCAGAGCCACCTACAGTGTGTGGGGAGGTACTAGAGAAGAAGAGGAGTGAGATGTGGATGGAGGATTCAGAGTGAAGCAGCTGTGGAAGAAGGCTGAACTCTGCACTTTGTATACAGCGCAACTCTGAACCAGAGTTGAACCATCTGCACTTTGCGTGTCAAACCCCGAAACTCTGCACTCTGTACTGACTATGTGCCGTACTATGAACTTCTGGTATTTAATGCCCCTTTAAGACCCTCCCAATGTTAGTGAAATTTAAAAACACCCACTATTTGGTGCAGTTTAGAGGGTGTGTGCGGGGGAAGGGGGGTTTTGGGGGATCATGATTGAGGTCCTGCACTTATTTTATGAGAAAAAAAGCCCTGTATATATATATATATAGCTATTTTTGTTTGCTGTGATTCTCCTCACCATGTACACCCTCACATTCCTTAGGGCTTAGACAGCCCAATGCCTTGGAAAAGAGGTCTGTTGATTCCGGGGATTTTGAAGGAAATTGTGGGCTCCCCTGGGCTTGAATGATGCTGTATTTGCCTATTTCATCATCTGTAATACATCTTTAACCACTTGCCTTTCTGCCCAGGCCAATTTTCAGCTGTAACACATTGAATGACAGTTTTATAAAAGAAAATGTTGGTTTTTTTTTCAAAATTTGTGGTCTTTTTATGTTTGTTTAGCAAAAAATAAGAAACCCAGTGGTGATTAAATACCACCAAAAGAAAGCTCTATCTGTTTTAAAAAAATTATAATGATTTCATATGGGTACAGTGGTGAATGCAGTACTGTACCCATATGAAATCATTATTTTTTTAAACAGATGGAGCTTTCTTTTGGTGGTATTTAATCACCACTGGGTTTCTTATTTTTTGCTAAACAAACATAAAAAGACCACAAATTTTGAAAAAAAACCCAACATTTTCTTTGTTTTTGTTATAAAATTTTGCAAATAAGTAATACTAATCCCCCATCATTCTCTAACCCATCCTACAAATGTTTCCTCCTTGTGAAACAAGATATACTCACCTATGTCCACCGTCCGGGTCCCTTGCTGTTGTTGTTTCCGGGTGCAAATGACTGCTAATCCAGTGCTGCAGATATGCCCATACCAGCTGTTCCCCAACAGTCCTCTTGCACTGACATGACTCCTCTTCTGGATCCTAGGATGGCCCCACTGCTGGACAGCCAATAGGAAGTGTTTGTCATGCAGTGCACCAGAAGGACCCCATCTTTGTAAAGAGAAGAAGAGAGAAGACTGGGGACTGGAGAGTCATGTGACCATAGATTTAGGTGAGTATAATTGTTTTTTTTTAATGCTACTGATCAGTTAGATGGAGGAGGGAAGGGTGGTAGAGGGGCTAATATTTGCCTGGAGATGAGCTTTAAGACTCAATTAATCTTAACCCAAAACCTAACCCAACTATAACCTGAAACTTAACTTAAATCTATGAGATGACACAGCCCCAGTACTGTACAATAAGGATGAGGAACACCACACTGGTATATATAGAGTTAATAGACGGGACTCACCAAGGACAGGACAGACGTCACTCACCTGGACAAGCGTCATGCGTCTGATTGGTGGATCTCTCACTGATGTCATTCTTTGCTGAACAGCTGATATTCCAGGAACCAGGTGGTAACACAGGAGGCACAGTGACACGGACTGTCCGCTCTGAGCTGGTGACATTATATACCTCCAATCCTCCACTCACAGTCAGGTTGATGGAGGGGTCAGTCCCATTCTCCACCCTGCAGGAGATCTCAGCGCTGCCATTCTGGAGACACCTCACATCCAGGACCGGATCTGATACCGGAACTAAGAGACACAGAGATGGGGAGAAGTCAGTGTCTGTCAATAACTAAAAACTGACTAAGGCTAGGTTCACATCTGTGCGGGTGATTACCGCTGGTCCCACAGCCACCTGCACAGAAAAACGCAAGAGCGGTGTGAGGGTACCAAAAATGCTAATGTCACACAGCAAGCCCTGGGAACTGCACCTCACCTACGGTTCCCATGCGGGCTACAATTTCTGAAAAGCTGGGCCCTACTGCACGTTTCAGGAGGCACGGCCGCCCATTCAAAAGAATAGGCGGCCGTTCCCACACAAAACGCGGCCCACAGAGCCGTACAGATGTGAACCTAACCTTAAGGTTTCTTACACCATAAATTAAACAAAACACACCAAACTGGTATTTTATATCTATATACAATTCTATATCTACAGTATATCTCCTGAAATCAGCTATTGTCCAATCACTGGAGGGAGATGCACCATGAGAGACACTGAACAATGGCGTCGCCCCTGGCAATTTTTTTTTTATTTTTATGCACAATTATATGATAAACATTTTTGGAATTATGGACTATATAAGCAATCCAACATTACCGTAATCTGAAATAAAGCCATTATTATTACTATTTGGGATCATTCACACCCTGTGTTGGTCAGCTCAACCCAACAACCCAACCCAACAAATAGAAAAGGCAATTTGCCTCTGTGTTCTGTTTGCTACACCATTTATTATTATTATTATTTATTGCACTGTGCCATAGTACACCATGCATTAAAATGAGTGAAATGTCAGTTTGTGACATTTCAATAAAGTATCAAAAAAATGTGAAGATGTTTTGTACTCAGAGCAATGCCATGTTTTCTTCCCAGTGTACACCAATGGCCATGTTATAACCTGGTCTGCTGGTGTGAATGAACCTTTATTGTGTCGGTGTTAAACTGGCCACAGACGGATCGAAATTCGGCCAGGTCAGCAGGAACTGACTGAATTTCAATGTACAGTGCCTTGAAAAAGTATTCATACCCGTTGAAATTTTCCACATTTTGTCATTTTACAACTAAAAACGTAAATGTATTTTATTGGGATTTTATGTGATAAACCAACACAAAGTGCTAGGAAAATGATAAATGGGTTTCAATTTTTTTTACAAATAAATATGTGAAAAGTGTGGGTGGGGGGGCATTTTTATTCAGCCCCCTTTTACTCTGATACCCCTAACTAAAATCCAGTGGTACCAATTGCCTTTAGAAGTCACCTAATTAGTAAATAGAGTCCACCTGTGTGTTATTTAATCTCAGTATAAATACAGCTGTTCTGTGAAGCCCTCAGAGGTTTGTTAGAGAACCTTAGTGAACAAACAGTATCATGAAGGCCAAGGAACACACCAGACAGGTCAGGGATAAAGTTGTGGAGAAGTATAAAGCAGGGTTCGGTTATAAAAAAATCTCCCAAGCTTTGAACATCTCACGGAGCTCTGTTCAATCCATCATCGGAAAATGGAAAGAGAATGGCACAACTGCAACCCTACCAAGATATGACCATTCACCTAAACTGACCGGCCGGGCAAGGAGAGCATTCATCAGAGAAGAGCCAAGAGGTCCATGGTAACTCTGGAGGAGCTGCAGAGATCCACAGCTCAGGTGGGAGAATCTGTCCACAGGACAACTATTAGTCGTGTTCTCCACAAATCTGGCCTTAATGGAAGAGTGACAAGAAGAAAGCCATAATTGGAAGAAAGCCATAAGAAGTCCAGTTTGCAGTTTGTGAGAAGCCATGTGGGGGACACAGCAAACATGTGGAAGAAGGTGCTCTGGTCAGATTAGAAAAAAAAATTGAACTCTTTGGCCTAAAAGCAAAACGCTATGTGTGGCGAAAAACTTACACTGCACATCACCCTGAACTCACCATCCCCACTGTGAAACATGGTGGTGGCAGCATCATGTTGTGGGGATGTTTTTTTTCAGCAGGGGCATGGAAGCTGGTCAGAGTTGATGGGAAGATGAATGGAGCCAAAAAAAACAGGACAATCTTAGAAGAAAAAATGTTAGATTCTGCAAAAGACTTGAGACTGGGGTGGAGGTTCACCTTCCAGCATGCTCTCTGGAGGGATATGACTTTGGCGGCCCTGCATTGCTGTGGGAGAGCCTTACAGATGGTTTTGTGTTTGGCTATGAAGGGGAACCTACCCTTGAGAACCTGTGAGAATACAGAGAGCCTATGCTTGGTCTCACAGGGGTTTTAGAGCTTAAACCTGATCTGGACTATTTGCTAAGGAAAGAACAGTAACTGGAAAGGGCATACAGGAAACTGCTAGAACACATTCAGCAGCATGCCCTAGAATTAGCAGGGGAAACTCCAGAGATTGCCCTCCCCAAAGCTGAAGTGCTGACAACAGGGCAGAGCTCTGCTAACCTCTGCACCTCCAGCACTGATAACACTTCTGGGTTCCATGGACAGGAGATGGTGAACCTCTAGTCTCTCCCAGACACCAGTTCCAGAGACTGAGGATTTAATAGACATTTCTGCTGAGGAGCAACAACCTAGTGAGCCTCCAGCAGAAGAGCTGGCATCAGGGCCAAACGTCACTGAGCTCTGCCCAGCACCTGTTACATCTTCTTTGTTCTATGGACAGAAGATGGTGATCCATAGACACCACTTTCAGAGACTCAGGATTTAATAGACTTTTCTGCTGAGGAGCAACAACAACCCGATAAACCTTCAGCAGAAGTTTGCTTTAGAGCATGGCGCTGTTGACCTCTGCCCACAACAATCAACTCTGCGGGAGCTCCAGGGAGAGAATGTAATCGGCACCTCACAACTGCAGCTCGAGCAGATGTCAGTGGATGGGCCTGCGGTCTCCACTGACAGCAACCCAGCAGAAGGGCTGGCAACAGGGCAGAGTGCTGCTGGTCTCTGTCCTCAACTAACAGAAGATGAAATTCCTGTGGTAGTGGATGGGACTTCAATCTCCAGTGACACAACCCCAGAAAAAGCTCTGGAATTGGGACACAAGGATGTCATCCTTGCTCTGCAAGCACTAGGGGATTTTTCTCTAGTAAACATGGATTAGATCTCAGTCTCCACCTAAATATCCCAGGGATGCTGGGCAGTCGACCCAGATCTCCAACAGCATTACGAAGTGAGCACATCCTTCCTGAGGACTGGTGCCCAGAACTGGACAACATACTCCAGGTTGCGGCCGGACCAGAGTCTTGTAGAGCGGGAGAATTATCGTTTTATCTCTGCAGTTGATCCCCTTTTTAATGCCAATATTCTGTTGGCTTTGCTTGCAGCAGCTTGGCATTGCATTCCATTGCATTCATATTTTTGCCACCCAAATGCATTATTGTACATTTTTCTACATTGAACCTCATTTGCCATGTAGTCGCCCACCCCATTAATTTGTTCAGATCTTCTTGCAAGGTTTCCACATCCTGCGGAGAAGTTATTGCCCTGCTTAGCTTAGTATCGTCTGCAAATACAGAGATTGAACTGTTTATCCCATCCTCCAGGTCGTTTATGAACAAATTAAATAGGATTGGTCCCAGCACAGAACCCTGGGGAACCCCACTACCCACCCCTGATCATTCCGAGTACTCCCCATTTATCACCACCCTCTGAACTCGCCCTTGTAGCCAGTTTTCAATCCATGTACTCACCCTATGGTCCATGCCAACGCACCTTATTTTGTACAGTAAACGTTTATGCAAAACTGTATCAAATGCCTTTGCAAAATCTAGATACACCACGTCTACGGGCCTTCCTTTATCTAGATGGCAACTCACCTTCTCATAGAAGGTTAATAGATTGGTTTGGCAAGAACAATTTTTCATGAATCCATGCTGATTACTGCTAATGATACCGTTCTCATTACTAAAATCTTGTATATAGTCCCTTATCATCCCCTCCAAGAGCTTACATACAATTGATGTTAGGCTAACTGGCCTGTAATTCCCTGAGATATATCTTGGCCCATTTTTAAATATTGGTGCTACATTGGCTTTTCTCCAATCAGCTGGTACCATTCCAGTCAGTAGACTGTTTGTAAAAATTAGTTATAATGGTCTGGCAATCACCTGACTGAGTACCTTAACCACATCAATACCAGGCACTTACACCCCCTTCCTGCCCAGGCCAATTTTCAGCTTTCAGTGCTGTCGCTATTTAAATGACAATTGCTACACTGTACCCAAACAGAATTTTTATCATTTTGTTCCCACAAATAGAGATTTCTTTTTGGTAATATTTGATCACCTCTGCGGTTTTTATTTTTTGCTAAACAAATAAAAAAAGACCGAAAATTTTGAAAGAAAAAAGTTTTTCTTTTGTTTCTGTTATAAAATTTTGTAAATAAGTAAGTTTTCTCCTTCACTGATGGGCACTGACGGGCACTGATGGGCACTGATAAGGCAGCACCGATGAGGTGGCACCGTAGGGCACTGATGATGGGCACTGATAGGCGGCACTGATGGGCACTGGTAGGCGGCACTGATGGGTGGCACTGATATGCAGCACTGATGGGCATTGATAGGAGGCACTGATGGGCACTTATGGGTGGCACTGGTGGGCACTGATGGGCACTGATAGGCGACACTGGGCACTGAAAGGCTGCACTCATGAGTACTTATGGGTAGCACTGTTAGGCGTCACTGCTGGGCACTAATGGGCACTGATAGGCGGTACTGCTGCGCACTGATACGTGGCACTGATATGCGGCACTGATAGATGGCACTGGCACTGGCAGGCATTGGGGAAAGGCTCTGATTGGCAGCTGCCTGGGCACTGATTGGCATTTCCCTGGTGGTCTAGGGTGGCATACCTGGTGGTCCAGTGTGGTGGCATCCCTGGTGGTCCTGGCGGCATCATGGTGGTCCGAGGGGGGGCTGCACTGATAAACAATCAGCACAGACCCCCCCTGTCAGGAGAGCAACCCATCGGCTCTCCTCTACTCGTGCCAGACGCGAGTGAGGAAAAGCCGATCAACGGCTCTTCATATTTACATCGTGATCAGCCGTGATTGGACACGGCTGATCACGTGGTAAAGAGACTCTGTCAGAGGCTCTTTACCGAGATCTGTGTAGCGGTGTGTCAAACTGAAACATCGCACCACCGATCGCCGCGATGCGCGCCCCCCACGGGCATGCGTTGGTTGTTATCCTGCTGGATGTCATATGACGCCCAGTCAGGATAACTGAACCACCGCCCGGCCGTCATTCTGCTATAGGCCAGGCAGGAAGTGGTTAAGGACCCTCGGGTGTAAGCCATCTGGTCCCGTTGACTTATTGATTTTAAGTTTTTCAATGCTATTACTAATTCTGTCCTCTGTTAGCCATGAAGGTGCTTCCTGTGATGTGTCATGTGGATAAACGTTGCTGTCTTGGTTACGGAATCCCAACATTTCCCTCGTGAATACTGAGGAGAAGAATACATTCAAAATTTCTGCCATTTCTCTGTCTTTTTTAACCAGAATCCCTTCATCATCCTTTATGGGGTCAATATGTTCTGACCTCTCTTTCTTACTATTTATATACTTAAAAAAATTCTTGTTTTTTTTTTACTCTCCTTCGCTTTGTGCCTTTCGTGTTCTATCTTAGTCTCCCTGATTTCACGCTTACATTTCTTATTACATTCTTTGTAAAGTTGGAATGCTGCTAATGACCCCTCAGCCTTGTATTGTTTGAAGACCTTCTCCTTTGCTTTTATATGCATTTTTTATGTTGGAGTTAAGCCACCCAGGATTTTTTTTAGCTCTTTTAAATTTATTTCCCATTGGGATACACTGGCCAATACCTTTATTTAATATGCTCTTGAAGCACTCCCATTTTTCTTCCGTGTTCTTTGTTTCTAGGATTTTATCCCATTCAATATCTTCTAGCAAGGAGCGCAGTTTAGGGAAATTGGCTCTTTTGAAATTCAGTGTCTTTGTATTACCCTTGTGTTTCCTATACTTTGTGTCTGTCCGTCACATAAAATCCTAATACTTTTTCAAGGCACTGTAGCTATGGGCAGGCTGGTTGTACTATAGTTGATCTATCATGCCATCGTTGCCGGTGGCTATAGACTCCAGCAGTGATCATTGATTGTATTCTGCCAGTGGGAAAGGCTCCTTGCCAGCAGAACACAATAGCGCTATGGGAGGGATTCCCCCATCAACACTGACTGTGTTGATGGGGAATTGAGCAATTTTCTTTTCTTCAACCTGTAGTTGAAGGAAAGAAAACTGCTATATGGATTGCCTCAGGATGTATGTATAAACTCCAGAGATGTCTCTGTCTCTCACTCACCTGCACAGGAGATGTTGATGGATCTACTTAGATTATTGATCTGATTGGTGACATCACAGCGAAGGTTTCCGGAGACCGGAGGAGGAAGAGTTACCCGGTTGTGTGAGGAGACGGATCTTCCATCCAAACTCCAGGAATACCGAGGATCTGATCCTTTCACCGAACATTCCGCAACTGCGCTGCCATTCGGGAGACAGGAGGAGTTCATAGTGATGTCAGAGAGGGGGGCTGGTGGGACAGAATTCCAGGATATGGTTAGTCAGAGTAATGACATACATAGAAACTGAGACTTATCACAATAGCCTTATAGGAATATGAAGTCTGCTAGGGCTACCCTCTCCTTCTGACAGTTCCAGTTACCTGGTTATCATGCTGATCCTCTGACTACCACTGTCCTGAAACTAATATATTGTTTGCGAACTCTGGCTTTGCTCTGACTTCACTTGATGCATGCTTGCTCTGGATCAGAGACTTGCAATCTAGAACAGGCCATAGATAGATCAAAATTCGGCCAGTTCTGCAGGGACCATTTTGATCCATTTGTGGCCACTGCATTTGAACAGAGACCCCCCCCCCCCGTCAGAATACAATAGCACATGGGGGAGGATTCCCCCATCCCCCTCAAATATGTGGATGGGGGAGTTGGTTTATTTTTTGTTAAGCCTGCTGGCTTAATGAAAAAACTGAACCATGTATGGCCAGCTTTAAGATACTGAAACAAATTTATAAGATAATTTTACAAATGTAAGAAAATCTTAAGAAATGGAAGACCCCTCCTTCACCATACATGGGAGGAACATCTCCAAATCCAAGATGAGGTAATTTCCTCCTCCCAGTTATAAGGTGTATGATGGTTTCCCCATAGCTGACCAGTATGAACATTCAATGGGCACTGGTTTCCTCTGAATGACTGTATCCTCATAAACAAGTTCTATATTTCCCCATCTCTCAATGCTGGAGGAGACTGGAAATCCACCATTAGTCTGTCCAATATGACATCTCCTTCCCCCAACCTGGGGGATAGCACGAGGCTGTACACCAGATATCTAAGATTTTATAAATTGGGTTCATTGAATGTTTTAGACTGGTTATCGGTCGGGGGGGGGGGGGGGGGGAGTTGGTTCCGGGGCTCCTCAGATCACAGAGTGTTTGGGAAATCATTTCTGCAGAAAGTTTGGGGTTTAGGTGATCCCCTTCATTGGTTAACTTAACTCAATAAAGACACAAGCTTTCAAGATAACGTAATCTCTGCAGGCTTCACAGAATTCTGGAAATGGTTCTGAAACCCAAATATCTATACACAGAGTTACAATTACATTTTTGTGGCGCATTTAAAAAGAAAATGCAACTGTATCTTCTTGAGGTAAGGCTATTGTAAAGGGTTGGCCAATGTAGAATTGTTATTCTAAATTCATCATTCATCATGCAATAATTAGATTTATGCAAGCTTGCAAATATTAAATATTTTAAAAATTATTTTTATTATTAACCCCATCGATACTGGGTACTTTTACCCCTTTCCTGCCCAGACCAATTTTCAGCTTTCAGTGCTGTCACACTTTGAATGACAATTGCGCGGTCATGTAACACTGTACAAATATGACATTTTTATTATTTTTTTCACACAAATAGAGATTTATTTTCGTGGTATTTAATCACCACTGGGTTTTTTGGGTTTTTTTGCTAAATAAACAAAAAAAAAAGACAAAAAGAATTAAGAAAAAAAAAGTGTTTTTCTTTGTTTCTGTTATAAAATTTTGCAAATAAATAATCTTTCTTTATAACTTTAGGTCAAAATGTATTCTGCTGCATTTCTTTGGTGAAAATAACCCAAATCAGTGTATATTATTCAGTCGGTAGGAAAGTTACACAAACTACGGGATATATATCTGAATATTGATGTACTGACGGCCGATCTCATTTCTTGAGGCCCTAAAATGTCAGGACAGTACAAATACCCCTTTTTGGAATATAGACAGTCCAATGTATTTAGTAAGAGGCATGGCAAATTTTTTGAAGTTGTAATTTTTGTCATAATTTTTGGGAAAATGAAAAAATTTAGAAAAAAAAAATCCCTTTTTTCATTTACATCCTGTCACCAGTGCAGTACAGCGACTGGTGTGGCGGTGATCAGGGAAACTGACTGGTGACAGTATGTAAGAAATACATGTTTTTTTTATTAAATGTTTTACTTTTTGTACGATTTTGTTTTTTAACACACTGTGAAAAGAGCAATACAGTGTTACCATACTAATCTGGGGAACTGATCAGGTTTTTTTTTTTTTTCCTTGTTTTTTTACACATTAGACGTGCAGAACAGAAAAATTTGTTACTTTCATTTCGGATATACAGTATTCGTTAGGTTACTAATTCTGTTTCAGAATCTGTTTAGTGTCATTTTGTTTATTCATTTTCTAATGAATTCCAAATTTTCAGAATGATTGGAATTCAGATTGGTCAAAAAATGATTGACCAATTCAAATTCTCTGTGAAGAATAGCTGGTTGTTAAGCAGTGGGCCAGGAAGCCGGCCACCACGTCCTTAACAACCGGTGAGTCATCAGCTGTCAGCAGGCTTCCCCACTGAGAGATAAATGTAGAGAAAAGAATGCCGGCAATAGAAAGTTCTGAAAAAAACAGCATGGGGTCCCCCCAATCCATACCAGGCCCTAAAAAACAATGTTCTCCGATGTAGATCCATCTCACGCCACCTGCCACACCCAAAAAAAGAAAAAAAAACCCTTTGGCTTCGTTGAATGCTTCCCGCGGACTGCCTGCTCCTACATTTGACATTATTTATATAGCTAAGGGGAGGAGTCACCCAATAACCTAGTGGCCCCTTGTGGTGTAATGGACCAAGAATGCCCCAGTCAGTAACCTCACAGGGGGAGGGGTCCCCCGCTGATGTAACTGGGTGACTCCGCCCCTTGGCTATTTAAGAAAATGTCAGACGGAGAAGGCAGAGCCCCCCCTACTCTAAAGCACCCCCCCATGTTGAGGGCATGTGGCTTGGTATGGTTCAGGAAGGGCGCTTGCTTGTCTCCCCCCTTCCTGGTTTTCTGGGCTGCCTGCTCGGATAAGGGCTTGGTATGGATTTTTGGGGGGACCCCACACATTTTTTTTATTTTGGCGTGGGGTACCCCTTAGAATCCAACCAGACCTGAAAGTCCTGGTATGGATTGGGGGGAACCCCACGCTTTTATTTTTTTTGGAATCTTCTATTGCCGGCAATGCTTTGTTTACATTTCAGCTATCAGTGGGGAAGCCCGCTGACAGCTGATGAGTCATCGGTTGTTAAGGATTTGGCAGCTGGCTTCCAGTCCCGCTGCTTAACCACTTCAGCCCCGGAAGGATTTACCTCCTTCCTGACCAGAGCACTTTTTACAATTTGGCACTGCGTCGCTTTAACTGCTAATTGCGTGGTCATGCAATGCTGTACCCAAACGAAATTTGCGTCCTTTTCTTCCCACAAATAGAGCTTTCTTTTGATGATGATGATGATCACCTCTATCGTTTTTATTTTTTGCGCTATACACGGAAAAAGACCGAAAATTTTGAAAAAAATGATATTTTCTACTTTTTGTTATAAAAAAATCCAATAAACTCAATTTTAGTCATACATTTAGGCCAAAATGTATTTGGCCACATGTCTTTGGTAAAAAAATGTCAATAAGTGTATATTTATTGGTTTGCGCAAAAGTTATAGCGCCTACAAACTAGGGTACATTTTCTGGAATTTACACAGCCTTTAATTTATGACTGCCTATGTCATTTCTTGAGGTGCTAAAATGGCAGGGCGGTACAAACCCCCCCAAATGACCCCATTTTGGAAAGTAGACACCCCAAGGAAATTGCTGAGAGGCATGTTGAGCCCATTGAATATTCATTTTTTTTTGTCCCAAGTGATTGAATAATGACAAAAAAAAATTACAAAAAGTTGTCACTAAATGATATATTGCTCACACAGGCCATGGGCCTATGTGGAATTGCACCCCAAAATATATTCAGCTGCTTCTCCTGAGTACGAGGATACCACATGTGTGGGACTTTTTGGGAGCCTAGCCACGTACGGGGCTCCAAAAACCAATCACTGCCTTCAGGATTTCTAAGGGCGTAAATTTTTGATTTTACTCCTCACTACCTATCACAGTTTTGAAGGCCATAAAATGCCCAGATGGCATAAACCCCCCCCCCAAATGACCCCATTTTGGAAAGTAGACACCCCAAGCTATTTGCTTTGAGGCATGTTGAGTCCATGGAATATTTTATATTTTGACACAAGTTGCGGGAAAGTGACACATTTTTTTTATTCTTTTTGCACAAAGTTGTCACTAAATGATATATTGCTCACACAGGCCATGGGCATATGTGGAATTGCACCCCAAAATACATTTAGCTGCTTCTCCTGAGTACGGGGATACCACATGTGTGGGACTTTTTAGGAGCCTAGCCGCGTACGGGGCCCCGAAAACCAATCACCGCCTTCAGGATTTCTAAGGGTGTAAATTTTTGATTTCACTCTTCACTGCCTATCACAGTTTCGGAGGCCATGGAATGCCCAGGTGGCACAACCCCCCCCCCCCCCCAAATGACCCCATTTTGGAAAGTAGACAACCCAAGCTATTTGCTGAGAGGCATGGTGAGTATTTTGCAGCTCTCATTTGTTTTTGAAAATGAAGAAAGACAAGAAAAAACATTTTTTTTTCTTTTTTCAATTTTCAAAACTTTGTGACAAAAAGTGAGGTCTGCAAAATACTCACTATACCTCTCAGCAAATAGCTTGGGGTATCTACTTTCCAAAATGGGGTCATTTGGGGTTTTCTTTGCAACCTGGGCATTCCATGGCCTCCGAAACTGTGATAGGCAGTGAAGAGTGAAATCAAAAATTTACGCCCTTAGAAAGCCTGTAGGCGTTGCTTGGTTTTCGGGGTCCCATGCGCGGTTAGGCTCCTAAAAAGTCTCACACATGTGGTATCCCCGTACTCAGGAGAAGCAACAGAATGTATTTTGGGGTGTAATTTCACATATTCCCATGGCATGTTTGATCAATATATCATTTAGTGACAACTTTGTGCAAAAAAAAAAAAAAAAAAAATTGTCTCTTTCCCGTAACTTGTGTCACAATATAAATTATTCCATGGACTCAACATGCCTCTCAGCAAATAGCTTGGGGTGTCTGCTTTCCAAAATGGGGTCATTTGGGGGGGGTTTGAACTGTCCTGGCATTTTATGCACAACATTTAGAAGCTTATGTCACACATCACCCTCTCTTCTAACCACTTGAAGACAAAGCCCTTTCTGACACTTTTTTGATTACATAAAAAATATTTTTTTTTTTGCAAGAAAATTACTTTGAACCCCCAAACATTATATATTTTTTTAAAGCAAATGCCCTACAGATTAAAATGGTGGGTGTTTCATTTTTTTTTTCACACAGTATTTGCACAGCGATTTTTCAAACGCATTTTTTGGGGAAAAAACACACTTTTTTAACCACTTCAGCCCGGACCATTATGCTGCCTAAGGACCAGAGGTCTTTTTCCAAATTGGCACTGCGTCGCTTTAACTGCTAATTGCGCGGTCATGCAATGCTGTACCCAAACGAAATTTGAATAATGACAAAAAAAAAAAATATTTACAAAAAGTTGTCACTAAATGATATATTGCTCACACAGGCCATGGGCCTATGTGGAATTTCACCCCAAAATACATTCAGCTGCTTCTCCTGAGTACGGGGATACCACATGTGTGGGACTTTTTGGGAACCTAGCTGCGTACGGGGCCCCGAAAACCAATCACCGCCTTCAGGATTTCTAAAGGTGTAAATTTTTGATTTCACTCCTCACTACCTATCACAGTTTTGAAGGCCATAAAATGCCCAGATGGCACAAACCTCCCCCCCCAAATGACCCCATTTTGGAAAGTAGACACCCCAAGCTATTTGCTGAGAGGCATGTTGAGTCCATGGAATATTTTATATTTTGACACAAGTTGCGGGAAAGTGACACATTTTTTTTTTTTTTGCACAAAGTTGTCACTAAATGATATATTGCTCACACAGGCCATGGGAATATGTGGAATTGCACCCCAAAATACATTTAGCTGCTTCTCCTGAGTATGGGGATACCATATGTGTGGGACTTTTTGGGAGCCTAGCCGCGTACGGGGCCCCGAAAAACAATCACCGCCTTCAGGATTTCTAAGGGTGTAAATTTTTGATTTCACTCCTCACTACCTATCACAGTTTCGGAGGCCATGAAATGCCCAGGTGGCACAAAACCCCCCCAAATGACCCCATTTTGGAAAGTAGACACCCCAAGCTATTTGCTGAGAGGCATGGTGAGTATTGTGTCTCAATATAAAATATTCCATGGACTCGACATGACTCTCAGCAAATAGCTTGGGGTGTCTACTTTCCAAAATGGGGTCATTTGGGGGGGTTTTGAACTGTCCTGACATTTATGCACAACATTTAGAAGCTTATTTTTATTATTAACCCCATCGATACTGGGTACTTTTACCCCTTTCCTGCCCAGACCAATTTTCAGCTTTCAGTGCTGTCACACTTTGAATGACAATTGCGCGGTCATGTAACACTGTACAAATATGACATTTTTATTATTTTTTTCACACAAATAGAGATTTATTTTCGTGGTATTTAATCACCACTGGGTTTTTTGGTTTTTTTTTTGCTAAATAAACAAAAAAAAAGACAAAAAGAATTAAGAAAAAAAAAGTGTTTTTCTTTGTTTCTGTTATAAAATTTTGCAAATAAATAATCTTTCTTTATAACTTTAGGTCAAAATGTATTCTGCTGCATTTCTTTGGTGAAAATAACCCAAATCAGTGTATATTATTCAGTCGGTAGGAAAGTTACACAAACTACGGGATATATATCTGAATATTGATGTACTGACGGCCGATCTCATTTCTTGAGGCCCTAAAATGTCAGGACAGTACAAATACCCCTTTTTGGAATATAGACAGTCCAATGTATTTAGTAAGAGGCATGGCAAATTTTTTGAAGTTGTAATTTTTGTCATAATTTTTGGGAAAATGAAAAAATTTAGAAAAAAAAAATCCCTTTTTTCATTTACATCCTGTCACCAGTGCAGTACAGCGACTGGTGTGGCGGTGATCAGGGAAACTGACTGGTGACAGTATGTAAGAAATACATGTTTTTTTTATTAAATGTTTTACTTTTTGTACGATTTTGTTTTTTAACACACTGTGAAAAGAGCAATACAGTGTTACCATACTAATCTGGGGAACTGATCAGGTTTTTTTTTTTTCCTTGTTTTTTTACACATTAGACGTGCAGAACAGAAAAATTTGTTACTTTCATTTCGGATATACAGTATTCGTTAGGTTACTAATTCTGTTTCAGAATCTGTTTAGTGTCATTTTGTTTATTCATTTTCTAATGAATTCCAAATTTTCAGAATGATTGGAATTCAGATTGGTCAAAAAATGATTGACCAATTCAAATTCTCTGTGAAGAATAGCTGGTTGTTAAGCAGTGGGCCAGGAAGCCGGCCACCACGTCCTTAACAACCGGTGAGTCATCAGCTGTCAGCAAGCTTCCCCACTGAGAGATAAATGTAGAGAAAAGAATGCCGGCAATAGAAAGTTCTGAAAAAAACAGCATGGGGTCCCCCCAATCCATACCAGGCCCTAAAAAACAATGTTCTCCGATGTAGATCCATCTCACGCCACCTGCCACACCCAAAAAAAGAAAAAAAAACCCTTTGGCTTCGTTGAATGCTTCCCGCGGACTGCCTGCTCCTACATTTGACATTATTTATATAGCTAAGGGGAGGAGTCACCCAATAACCTAGTGGCCCCTTGTGGTGTAATGGACCAAGAATGCCCCAGTCAGTAACCTCACAGGGGGAGGGGTCCCCCGCTGATGTAACTGGGTGACTCCGCCCCTTGGCTATTTAAGAAAATGTCAGACGGAGAAGGCAGAGCCCCCCCTACTCTAAAGCACCCCCCCATGTTGAGGGCATGTGGCTTGGTATGGTTCAGGAAGGGCGCTTGCTTGTCTCCCCCCTTCCTGGTTTTCTGGGCTGCCTGCTCGGATAAGGGCTTGGTATGGATTTTTGGGGGGACCCCACACATTTTTTTTATTTTGGCGTGGGGTACCCCTTAGAATCCAACCAGACCTGAAAGTCCTGGTATGGATTGGGGGGAACCCCACGCTTTTATTTTTTTTGGAATCTTCTATTGCCGGCAATGCTTTGTTTACATTTCAGCTATCAGTGGGGAAGCCCGCTGACAGCTGATGAGTCATCGGTTGTTAAGGATTTGGCAGCTGGCTTCCAGTCCCGCTGCTTAACCACTTCAGCCCCGGAAGGATTTACCCCCTTCCTGACCAGAGCACTTTTTACAATTTGGCACTGCGTCGCTTTAACTGCTAATTGCGCGGTCATGCAATGCTGTACCCAAACGAAATTTGCGTCCTTTTCTTCCCACAAATAGAGCTTTCTTTTGATGATGATGATGATCACCTCTATCGTTTTTATTTTTTGCGCTATACACGGAAAAAGACCGAAAATTTTGAAAAAAATGATATTTTCTACTTTTTGTTATAAAAAAATCCAATAAACTCAATTTTAGTCATACATTTAGGCCAAAATGTATTTGGCCACATGTCTTTGGTAAAAAAATGTCAATAAGCGTATATTTATTGGTTTGCGCAAAAGTTATAGCGCCTACAAACTAGGGTACATTTTCTGGAATTTACACAGCCTTTAATTTATGACTGCCTATGTCATTTCTTGAGGTGCTGAAATGGCAGGGCGGTACAAACCCCCCCAAATGACCCCATTTTGGAAAGTAGACACCCCAAGAAAATTGCTGAGAGGCATGTTGAGCCCATTGAATATTCATTTTTTTTTGTCCCAAGTGATTGAATAATGACAAAAAAAAATTACAAAAAGTTGTCACTAAATGATATATTGCTCACACAGGCCATGGGCCTATGTGGAATTGCACCCCAAAATATATTCAGCTGCTTCTCCTGAGTACGAGGATACCACATGTGTGGGACTTTTTGGGAGCCTAGCCACGTACGGGGCTCCAAAAACCAATCACTGCCTTCAGGATTTCTAAGGGCGTAAATTTTTGATTTTACTCCTCACTACCTATCACAGTTTTGAAGGCCATAAAATGCCCAGATGGCATAAACCCCCCCCCAAATGACCCCATTTTGGAAAGTAGACACCCCAAGCTATTTGCTTTGAGGCATGTTGAGTCCATGGAATATTTTATATTTTGACACAAGTTGCGGGAAAGTGACACATTTTTTTTATTCTTTTTGCACAAAGTTGTCACTAAATGATATATTGCTCACACAGGCCATGGGCATATGTGGAATTGCACCCCAAAATACATTTAGCTGCTTCTCCTGAGTACGGGGATACCACATGTGTGGTCACCGCCTTCAGGATTTCTAAGGGTGTAAATTTTTGATTTCACTCTTCACTGCCTATCACAGTTTCGGAGGCCATGGAATGCCCAGGTGGCACAACCCCCCCCCCCCCAAATGACCCCATTTTGGAAAGTAGACAACCCAAGCTATTTGCTGAGAGGCATGGTGAGTATTTTGCAGCTCTCATTTGTTTTTGAAAATGAAGAAAGACAAGAAAAAACATTTTTTTTCTTTTTTCAATTTTCAAAACTTTGTGACAAAAAGTGAGGTCTGCAAAATACTCACTATACCTCTCAGCAAATAGCTTGGGGTATCTACTTTCCAAAATGGGGTCATTTGGGGTTTTCTTTGCAACCTGGGCATTCCATGGCCTCCGAAACTGTGATAGGCAGTGAAGAGTGAAATCAAAAATTTACGCCCTTAGAAAGCCTGAAGGCGGTGCTTGGTTTTCGGGGTCCCATGCGCGGTTAGGCTCCCAAAAAGTCTCACACATGTGGTATCCCCATACTCAGGAGAAGCAACAGAATGTATTTTGGGGTGTAATTTCACATATTCCCATGGCATGTTTGATCAATATATAATTTAGTCACAACTTTGTGCAAAAAAAAAAAAAATTGTCTCTTTCCCGTAACTTGTGTCACAATATAAAATATTTCATGGACTCAACATGCCTCTCAGCAAATAGCTTGGGGTGTCTGCTTTCCAAAATGGGGTCATTTGGGGGGGTTTGAACTGTCCTGGCATTTTATGCACAACATTTAGAAGCTTATGTCACACATCACCCACTCTTCTAACCACTTGAAGACAAAGCCCTTTCTGACACTTTTTTGATTACATAAAAAATATTTTTTTTTTGCAAGAAAATTACTTTGAACCCCCAAACATTATATATTTTTTTAAAGCAAATGCCCTACAGATTAAAATGGTGGGTGTTTCATTTTTTTTTTCACACAGTATTTGCACAGCGATTTTTCAAACGCATTTTTTGGGGAAAAAACACACTTTTTTAACCACTTCAGCCCGGACCATTATGCTGCCTAAGGACCAGAGGTCTTTTTCCAAATTGGCACTGCGTCGCTTTAACTGCTAATTGCGCGGTCATGCAATGCTGTACCCAAACGAAATTTGAATAATGACAAAAAAAAAAAATATTTACAAAAAGTTGTCACTAAATGATATATTGCTCACACAGGCCATGGGCCTATGTGGAATTTCACCCCAAAATACATTCAGCTGCTTCTCCTGAGTACGGGGATACCACATGTGTGGGACTTTTTGGGAACCTAGCTGCGTACGGGGCCCCGAAAACCAATCACCGCCTTCAGGATTTCTAAAGGTGTAAATTTTTGATTTCACTCCTCACTACCTATCACAGTTTTGAAGGCCATAAAATGCCCAGATGGCACAAACCTCCCCCCCCAAATGACCCCATTTTGGAAAGTAGACACCCCAAGCTATTTGCTGAGAGGCATGTTGAGTCCATGGAATATTTTATATTTTGACACAAGTTGCGGGAAAGTGACACATTTTTTTTTTTTTTTCACAAAGTTGTCACTAAATGATATATTGCTCACACAGGCCATGGGAATAAGTGGAATTGCACCCCAAAATACGTTTATCTGCTTCTCCTGAGTATGGGGATACCACATGTGTGGGACTTTTTGGGAGCCTAGCCGCGTACGGGGCCCCGAAAAACAATCACCGCCTTCAGGATTTCTAAGGGTGTAAATTTTTGATTTCACTCTTCACTGCCTATCACAGTTTCGGAGGCCATGAAATGCCCAGGTGGCACAAAACCCCCCCAAATGACCCCATTTTGGAAAGTAGACACCCCAAGCTATTTGCTGAGAGGCATGGTGAGTATTGTGTCTCAATATAAAATATTCCATGGACTCGACATGACTTTCAGCAAATAGCTTGGGGTGTCTACTTTCCAAAATGGGGTCATTTGGGGGGGTTTTGAACTGTCCTGACATTTATGCACAACATTTAGAAGCTTATGTCACACATCACCCTCTCTTCTAACCACTTGAAGACAAAGCCCTTTCTGACACTTTTTCTTTACATGAAAAAATTATTTTTTTTGCAAGAAAATTACTTTGAACCCCCAAACATTATATATTCTTTTAAAGCAAATGCCCTACAGATTAAAATGGTGGGTGTTTATTTTTTTTTCACACAGTATTTGCGCAGCGATTTTTCAAACGCATTTTTTGGGGAAAAAACACACTTTTTTAAATTTTAATGCACTAAAACACACGATATTGCCCAAATGTTTGATGAAATAAAAAAGATGATCTTAGGCCGAGTACATGGATACCAAACATGACTTGCTTTACAATTGCGCACAAACGTGCAGTGGCAACAAACTAAATACATTTTTAAAAGCCTTTAAAAGCCTTTACAGGTTACCACTTTAGATTTACAGAGGAGGTCTACTGCTAAAATTATTGCCCTCAATCTGATCTTCGCGGTGATACCTCACATGCATGGTGCAATTGCTGTTTACATTTGACGACAGACCGCCGCTTGCGTTCGCCTTAGCGCGAGAGCAGGGGGGACAGGGGTGCTTTTTTTTTTTCTTTTTTTTTTTTCTTTATTATTTTTTTTGCTTTTTTATATTATTTTTAAACTGTTCCTTTCATTTTTTTTAAAAATCATTTTTATTGTTATCTCACGGAATGTAAATATCCCCTATGATAGCAATAGGTAATGACAGGTACTCTTTTTTGAAAAAATTGGGGTCTATTAGACCCTAGATCTCTCCTCTGCCCTCAAAGCATCTGACCACACCAAGATCAGTGTGATAAAATGCTTTCCCAATTTCCCAATGGTGCTATTTACATCTGTCGAAATCTAAGTCATGAAATGCTCATAGCTTCCGGTTTCTTAGGCCATAGAGATGTTTGGAGCCACTCTGGTCTCTGATCAGCTCTATGGTCAGCTGGCTGAATCACCGGCTGCATTCTCAGGTTCCCTGTTGAGACAGGAGAGCCAGAGAAAAACATGGAAGACGGCGGGGGGGGGCATTCCCTCCGACAGCTTGTAAAAGTAGTCTAGAGGCTAATTAGCCACTAGGATTGCTTTTACATGAAAGCCGACCGCTGGCTGAAAAGAATGATACCAAGATGATACCTAAACCTGCAGGCATAATTCTGGTATAACCACTCAAAGTCGTGAATGGCGTACCTGAAGACAAAAAAATGGTTAACAATAAAACACAGTAAACGGTAAAGTATAAAAAATTGCATACCTGAAAAGCAAACATAATAAAACATAATAACAATAAAACATTGCAGAAAAGAATACAGTAAAAAAGAGCAGAACAATAGAGAGAGAGAATAGAGAGAGAGACTAGAGAGAGAGAGAACAATAAAACGACTATTTTTTTTTATTTTATATATATATATATTTTTTTTTTACACTTTTTTTGTAACTGTAACTTTTATAACGGTAACCGGTTCCAGGTTCGGGTCTCTCAAAATGCGATGGCATCTTGGGAGACCCTGTGAAAGTGTGCCTAGTCTGTGCAATGCTGTACCCTACGCTAATACTCAACTAGTGAATGGTAGCGTTCAAAACATTCACCAATGCAAAGACCAGGATTGTCAGGACAGGAGGGACAATAATAGCGGGTGTCACGTCTATATCCGCGCTTGCTGCAGACACGACATCTTTTTTGGGGGGGTTCGTTGGGTAGGGGTACTCGGGAGGACATAAAGAAAATGCCTCTCATGCAGCCGACTGCATTTGGTTGGGGATGTGAATGGGGGAAGTACGGGCGCTGCAGAAGTGGTGGGTTCCCAATTAGGATTGGCGAATGCCGCAGGAAGGGCACTATGGGCACGACGGGCCTGTGTTTGTCTTCTTGGTGGCAGCAGGACACTACTTGTGCTTGCCACCTCACCAGCTTGAACTGCACTTATGGGACTCGCCACGTCACCAAGTGTTACTGCAGTGCTGGTTTGACTACGACCGGGGTGTACTAGGCCGCTGGCGCTTGCTAGTTCACCAAAACGCTACCAAAAAAACTGTTGGCGATCGCAGGGATCAGGCCTGACTCTGCGAACGCTGCAGTTATGCGTTTAGTGTTTTGTAAGTGTCAGTGATCGATCGATACTGCACTTGGGTGGGCTGGGCTGGGCGGAGGGGCAAAACACAGGTGCTAGCAGGTATCTGGGCTGATCCCGCTAACACTGCGTTTTTGGGAACCCTAAACTGCTGGGGACGCTAGTATAGATCTGATCAGATATTGATCCGTACAGATACTATACCACTAAGGGAGGCGTATGCTGCGTGCGTGGGTGTTAGCGGTACTGGCGCTAATCTGACGCTGCCTGGGGCGACGCATATCACTGCCGGGCGATTAGGGGGCTAAACTTTTATTAGGTAATAAACGGTGGGTGCCCTGACACTATAAAAAATAAACGAACTAACCAACGTCGCCCGTAACAGTTATACGGTGATCAGTGGTGAAAGGGTTAACTAGGGGGCAATCTAGGGGTTAAAACATTTATTAGGTAGTATATGGGGGTCCCTGTCGCTATAAAACGCTGACGGCGAACCTAAATATTTACGTCCCTAACTAGCGTCAACAGCGACACTAATACAGCGATCAGAAAAATGATCGCTTAGTGACACTGGTGATGGGGGGTGATCAAGGGGTTAAAACTTTATTAGGGGGGGTTAGGGGGGTACCCTAGACCTAAAGAGGGCTAACACACTAACTGTCACAAACTGACACCAATGCAGTAATCAGAAAAAAAAAAAAACTGCTTGGTGTCAGTGTGACGGGGGGGGGGGGGGGGTGGGGGTGATTGGGGGGTGATTGGGGGGCGATCGGGGGGGGGGTCGGGGGTGTAAAGTATGCCTGGCATGTTCTACTGTGTGTGTGTGTTGTGCAACTCACTCAGATGTCTTCTCTCCTCAGCGCCGGAACGGAAACTGCCGAGCCGAGGAGAGATGACATCACATCCCCTGCCTGTGTGTACAACACACAGGCAGGGGACGATTCTCATTGGCTGGGAGCGATATATATATGAATTCATACAGTTCTGTATAACTACCTTTTATACTGCTATTTACTGTGTCATGTATATTTATGAATTTATGACAGTTTTGCCATGTGTGCATCTACTGTATATTGTGTTATTACTCCATTCATGATATGTACCATTGTAATGTATTTATCTTCATTTGATGTCAATTAAAACATGTTTAAAACACAATTTTACCTTAACCAGTCAAAAGCCTCATTCAAAGTCCCAATTCTCTTTTTGTCGAGTTGGATCGGCTGGTCCAGCAGGAGATAGATATCAGGCTCTGCAATGGCACGCAGAGCAGGGATATTTAGGGGACACAACAGAATGCTCCCTGGAGGGATATGACTTTGGTGGCCCTGGATTGCTGTGGGAGAGCCTTACAAATGTTTTTGTGTTTTTGGCAATGAAGGAATAACCTACCCTGGAGGACTTGCAATAATACCGAGAGGCTATGCTCAGTCTTGTAGGGGTCTCAGAGCTTAAACCTGATCTGGAATATTTGCTAAGGAAAGAACAGCATCTGGAAAGGGCATACAGGGAACTGGTAGAACACATTCGGCTCATCACGGATCTGGTGGACCGATTACTGGGAGGGGCTTGGAATACCCGGCTGTCATGGTGCACATTGGCACCAATGACAAAGTCAGAGGCAGATGGAGTGAACTAAAGAACAATTTTAGGGACTTAGGAGCTAAATTGAGGAAAAGGACCTCCAAGGTAGTATTCTCAGGAATACTACCGGTACCTCCAGCCACACCGGAAAGGCAGAGGGAGATTAGGGAAGTAAACAAGTGGCTTAGTAGCTGGTGTAGTAAGGAGGGGTTTGGATTCCTGGAGAACTGGGCCGACTTCTCAGTAGATCACCAGTACTATAGAAGGGATGGACTGCACCTAAATGAGGAGGGTGCAGATCTGCTGGGAGTGAAGATGGCCAAAAAGTTAGAGGGATTTTTAAACTAGATGACGGGGGAGAGGGTCTAGAAGTAGAGATTGTCAGCAATAAACATATTCCAGAGGGTAGTATTGGGGGCATTAGTGGTAGGTTGACTAAAGCACATAAACAGAAGGTAAGTATAGTAGCAAGTCCTATTTGCAATCTCGGAACACCCAATAAGAGGACAATATGCGACCGGTCTAAACTACGTGGCATGTTCACCAATTTCAGGAGCATGGCGGACAAGATGGGTGAACTAGAGATACTGTTTTACGAGGGGGATTTGGATTTTATGGGAACTTCAGAGACCTAGTTCAACAGCTCTCATGATTGGCTGGCAAACATTCAAGGAAGATTAATTGGATGCCTGGATCAATCAAATATAATATGTAAATAAATTAGTCCATTAGTATTATCAATCACTCAGCTCTGGGAAGCCCACAGAGATGCAGTCCCAGCGACCCCCGTTCCATGTTGGAGATGTATATGCATTGCTTTTTGGAAGAAATGATCCTGTGCTAGATTGCTCTATGCACATCCCTGTATCAACAAATTATTCTCAGTTTTTCAGTTGATTAAGCAGACTAGCCTTTCATTTGTACTGAAGGGATTCATATCTTTACAACATTGCTCTGAGCTGCATTTCAATTTACCCTGCACATGAGTACATGGCGGTCAGCTGTTGATCACCTTACTCAACACACCAAAAACACCTAATACTGCCACCTGATCATTCATATTTAATTAATAATTTAGAAGCTTCCTCTTCTGGCTAAGGAATAATAAATTCACCTAGAGGACTTTATTTCCATCCATTTGAGATTCTGATGATCATTTTGTACATATGAGTGTTAGTTTGTGAGTGTGTGGTGTATGCGCAGCTGCATCCCCCAGTTTTTAAACACGACAACGTTCTCTTTTTAATTACCGGTATGTCATTACTGTAGTGTGTCTTTTTCTACATAATAAAATAAAATAATAAAGTTAATCAATCTTAGTGTCCTTACTGACCCTCTTGGGAGAACCCCTTTTTTTCTCCCCTTTTTTGTATTGGCAACCATTCAAGGGTATACCCTTTATCGCAGGGATAGAGAGGGTAAAATGGGGGGAGGGGTATGTCTTTATATCAAGAACATCGATATCAATCAATATCAAGACATCAATAAGGCAGCTAGGGAGGAGGTGGAAATCCTTATGGGTAGAGCTCCAAAGGGATGAAGCTAAGGGGAAAATAATACTTGGAGTATGCTATAGGCCCCCTAACCTGAGGGAGGAGGGTGAGACGGACCTCCTATCACAATCTGGATTAGCAGCAAGGACAGGAAGTGTTATTATAATGGGGGATTTTACTTATCCAGACATAGACTGGGCGGAGGGAACCACACATTTGTCTAAGGCTCACCAGTTCCTAAATGTCTTGCAGGGCAAGTAGAAACAAGGGGTTACTAGATCTAGTGATTACCAACAATACAGACCTGATCACGGATGTGGAAATACGGGGCAATTTAGGAAACAGCGATCACAGGTCAATTGGCTTCAGTATAAATCACACAAATAGGGAACACAAGGGGAACACAAAGACACTGAATTTCAAAAGAGCCAACTTCCCTAAACTACAAGCCTTGCTAGAATATATAAATTGGGATAAAATCTTAGAAACAAAGAACGCGGAAGAGAGATGGGCATTAGCCAGTGTATCCCATTGGGAAATAAATTTAAAAGAACAAAGAAAAGTCCTGGATGGCTTAACTCCAATGTAAAAATGCATATAAAAGCAAAGGAGAAGGCCTTCAAAAAATACAAGGCTGAGGGATCATCATCAGCATTCAGACTTTACAAAGAATGCAGCAAGAAATGTAAGGGTGCAATTAGGGCGGCTAAGATAGAACTTGAAAGACACATAGCGGAGGAGAGCAAAAAAATCCCAAGAAATTATTTA
The DNA here is from genome assembly GCF_042186555.1 of Aquarana catesbeiana. NCBI lineage: Eukaryota > Metazoa > Chordata > Amphibia > Anura > Ranidae > Aquarana > Aquarana catesbeiana. Next base: position 808,903,895 of record NC_133325.1, on the reverse strand, counting down.
AGTATGTAAATCTGGTTACAAAGGATGGGGAGATGGCGAAGGTATTGTATTTATTCTTCTTCTCAGTCTTCACGAGTGAATCGGGGGCTTCAGTAACCAAAACTGCAGTGTTTATCCTTATGACACATCACAGGAAGCACCTCCATGGTTAACAGAGGACAGAATTACAATTAGACATGGGAAACCTAACATTAATAAATCACCAGGAACAGATGGCTTGCATCCGAGGGTACTTAGGGAACTCAGTCAAGTAATTGCCAGACCATTGTTCCTAAATTTTACTGACAGTCTACTGACTGGAATGATACCAGCTGATTAGAGAAAAGCCAATGTAGCACCAATATTTAAAAAAGGGCCATAATACATCCCTGGGAATTACAGACCAGTTAGCCTAACATCAATAGTATGTAAGCTATTGGAGGGGATGATAAGGGACTATATACAAGATTTTAGTAAGGAGAACGGTCTCATAGCAGTAATCAGCATGGATTCATGAAGAATCGTTTTTGCCAAACCAACCTATTAACATTCTATGAGGAGGTGAGTGGCCATCTAGATAAAGGAAGGCCCGTAGACGTAGTGTATCTGGATTTTGCAAAAGCATTTGACACAGTTTCCCATAAACGTTTGCTGTACAAGTGATGAGACTGTAAAGTCATGGAATGGACCATAGGGTGAGTACATGGATTGAAAACTGGCTACAAGGGCGAGTTCAGAGGGTGGTAATAAACGGGGAGTACTCAGAATGGTCAGGGGTGGGATGTGGGATCCCCCAGGGTTCTGTGCTGGGACCAATCCTGTTTAATGTGTTCATAAACGACCTGGAGGATGGGGTAAACAGTTCAATCTCTGTATTTGCGGACGATACTAAGCTAAGTAGGGCAATAACTTCTCCGCAGGATGTGGAAACCTTGCAAGAAGATTTGAACAAATTAATGGGATAGACAACTACATGGCAAATGAGGTTTAATGTAGAAAAATGTAAAATAATGCATTTGGGTGGCAAAAATATGAATGCAATCTATACACTGAGGGGAGAACCTCTGGGGGGATCTAGGATGGAAAAGGACCTGGGGTTCCTAGTAGATGATAGGTTCAGCAATGGCATGCAATGCCAAGCTGCTGCTAACAAAGCAAACAGAATATTGGCATGCATTAAAAAGGGGATTAACTCCAAGGATAAAGCGATAATTCTCCCACTCTACAAGACTTTGGTCCAGCCTCACCTGAAGTATGCTGTCCAGTTCTGGGCACCAGTCCTAAGGAAGGGTGTACTGGAAATGGAGCGAGTACAAAGAAGGGCAACAAAGCTAATAAAGGGTCTGGAGGGATATACAATGTAATACTGACATATAATCACACACATAGGTTGGACTTAATGGACTTGTGTCTTTTTTCAACCTCACCTACTATGTAACTATGTAACATTCAGCAGCATGCCAGAGAATCGGCTGTAGAAACTCCAGAGATTGCTGTCCCCAAAGCTGAAGTGCTGACAACAGGGCAGAGCTCTGCTAATCTCTGCCCAGCACCGGTAACCTCTTCTTCGCTCTATGGACAGGAGATGGTGAACCTCTATCCCCAGACACCAGTTCCAGAGACTGGGGATTTCATCGACTTTTCCGCTGAGGAAGAACAACCTAGTGAGCCTCCAGCAGAAGAGCTGGCATCAGGGCCAAACATCACTGAGCTCTGCCCAGCACCAACAGCGGCTTTGGCCTTCCTTAGAGAAGAGGGAGTCAGCCTTTCTCCCACACCACTGACAGGGACATGGGATTTCCTGCCAGCAGCATCTGTGGCGTTACAAGAAACTTCTCCAGCTGAAGCTCTGACAACCAGACAGAGGGTCCAAGACCTCTGCCCCACACCTGCAGAAGTTCTGGAGGTCCAGGGTGAGAAGGAGATGGTCACTTCCCAGCAGCAGATCAGAATCCAGGGGGAGAAGGGAGAGGAGGTTGTTGTCCTCCCTTTCCAACAGTCAGCCAGGATCCATGCACCTAGGAAACAGTGTCAGAGAAATGTCATCCCAGCAGCCAGATGAGGGAACAGAAAAGGAAGCAGCCAGCGCACCTCCCCAATGGTAGCTACACAGTTTGGAAGAGACGGAGGTCATCCTTCCTCCCCAGCAGCAGATCCACAGTCTGGGAGTGGAGGAAGCTGGCCTCCCACCCCAAGGTTTAGCCGAGGCGAATGATGTGGAGTCCCCAGCAGAAGTGCTGGCAACAGGGCAGAGTGCTACCAACCTCTGCCCAGCACCTGCAACAACTGTGGTTTTCTAGGGAGCCATGGCAGTTGGCCCCTCTCTGCAGCAACAAGCTGATGCAGTGAAGCTTCTACTCCCAGCTGATGTGCTGGCAACATGGCAGAGAGCCGCTGGCCCCTGCCTAGCACCTACAGTATCTTTACAGCTTCAGGGAGCTGGGGCGATCGGCCCCTCTCCCCAGCAGAGCCCCAGACTGATGTAGTGATGCTTCTACTCCCAGCTGAATAGCTGGCAACAGGGCAGAGTGCTACCAACCTCTGCCCAGCACCTGCAACAACTTTCGAGTTCCAGGGAGCCATGGCAGTTGGCCCCTCTTTCCAGCGGCAAGCTGATGTGGTAAATCTTCTACTACCAGCTGAATCGCTGGCAACAGGGCAGAACGCTGCTAGCCTCTGCCTAGCACCCACAGTGCCTCCACAGTTTCAGGAAGCTGGGGCGGTCAGCCCCTCCCCCAAGCAGCAGACCGAGCCCCAGAATGTTACAAACCACCCAGCTGAAGTGCTGGCAGCGGGACAGAGAGTCAATGATGACAATTATTCCTTGCAGCCAAGAATGGAAATCATGCGGACTGACTATATGAGTTCACTCTGGCCGACTAACGCATGTCCAGACCAGGTGGAAGTCTGGGACCTTCTTAGTCGACTTTTGATGGGGGAGAAATGTGATAGACTCACCTAGGACAGAGGATTTTGGAGGGGACTGAATGCTAACCTCTTGCCTACTGACTATGGGCCCTAGTTTGCGAAGGGAAACCTTTGTTTCAGCTCCATGGGCCCTATTATGTATAAGTGACCCTGTGTCTATTAGGGGCACAGGGTGACCAAGCAAATAGGACAGTAATATTTATCAGCAATAGCCCTCAAGAAATATGATACATTAATTCCACTATATCAGAATGATGGAACCTTGTATGAACTTTGTAGACCGTCTCACCATGCTGTCTGCAATCCCTTATTAATCAAAGCATTGCTTAGATGTGGATTGCATGGTCTTCAATGTAGGAGCCAGCCTGTCTGCTACTGGGGACTCCTGCTACTATCTGAAGGAGTTCTGTGTTTATACTTATGATAATGTGTATTGTGTCTTCTGAGCTAGAAGACAGCAAGTCTGACCTGAAAGGTCAAACCTCAGAGTCACCTAGGCTGGTTAACCACTTCAGCCCCGGAAGGATTTGCCCCCTTAATAACCAGACCATTTGTGATACTGCACTGACAGTTGCGCAGACGTGCAACGTTGTTCCTAAACAAAATTGATGTCCTTTTTTCCCCACAAATAGAGCTTTCTTTTGGTGGTATTTGATCACCTCTGCCTGTAACGAGCCCCTGCTCGCTCGGTTCCACTCTCCCGACACTCCTCTGCGGCTATAGAATCAAATTGCAGATCGCACATCTGATGGTTTAGTCATCCGATGCTCCGGGATTAGAACTACAGCTCTGTGCCGTTCTAATCCAGTTGTGTAGCTCAGAACAAACACCAGGCAGGCTGTATGTAAGTTCAACCAGGAATCTCTTTTATTGAAAAGGCTCTTTTATACAGTAAAAGAGGAGGTGTATACCTCCTGCTCATATTACTCTGAACATACACCTGTGACCAGAAACCTAATTAACATGGGCTAATTAACTAATCCCTTTAGACAGCCTAGATGACTCAGACATGACATTTAGGCCAGACTGGCCGTCTTGTAGCTCAGAAAACCCAATCAACATTATCACAATAGCAGGTGTAGGGCAGAGATCTTGGACCCTCAGTCCGGTTGCCAGCGCTTCAGCTGGGGAAGTTCCTTGTAACTTCACAGATACTTCTGTTGGTGCTGGGCAGAGCACAGTGAAGTTTGGCCCTAATAACAGCTCTTCTTCTGCTGGAGGCTCACCAGGTTGTTCTTCCTCAGCAGAAAAGTCTATCAAATCCCCTGTCTCTGCAACTGGTGTCTGGGGATAAAGATTCACCATCTCCTCTCCGTGGAACCCAGAAGATGCTATCAGTGCTTGGGCAGAAGTTAGCAGAGCTCTGCCCTGTTGTCAGCACTTCAGGTTTGGGGACGGTAATCTTCAGATTTTCCACTGCCGATTCTCTGGCATGCTGCTGGACAGGCACATTCCTCCATCCAAGATCATCCCATGCAGAAACAGGATCATCAAGGTCAGTCAGCACTTGTTGCATCCGCCATAAGACCTCCGCCTCCATAGCTGCGGGGGCAGGTTGGCAAAGCACACTGTTACTCTGCCACATTGTCAACTCTTCAGCCAGGATTTCAGAGTTGTCAACTGGTATTTCCTGATATTCCAAGGCAAAGGGAGCCCCACCCTGCTGCTGAGCAGAGTCTAGCAGCTGTCTGTAGGCCATCTCAAGCTCCCATTCCTGAACGGCCAGAAACTCCAAATCTTCCTGTGGCCAGTGCACTTCCGAGACATTCAGTCTCCGCTCTCTGTGCTACATTATTTCCTCCAAACGCCACTCCCGATCACTCCCAAAGTCAGGGTCCCTAGATAGCCTCCAGTACAACAATCCCAGGCCATCGTAGTCAAAGCCTTCCGTGGGGCTGTAATCCACTGTCCACGGGCACACTTGGGCTACATACCACTGGAGGGCTCTGTAGCTCTCGTCCAACCGCATTTCTGCCCAGATCAGCCTGCTTAACTCAGCTGTCCACTCCTGGTTCGGCTGTTCCCCCAATAACAGCAATCGTACTTCATACTGCGACCAGTAACTTACATGGATGGAGGGGAGAACTTTTCCCTGGTGTCGCTGCTCACGGGCTAGCGCTTTCTTCCAGAGTTCACAGTGGATAGAATCAAACCATCCTAGCAGGACTTTCTCTGATACTGGTCCTCTGTGCTATATCTGCATCTCTCGCAACCCCCTTCTGAATTCCTCCTCCATGGTGGCTGGTATCTGTACCTCTCCTCTCCTGCTATCTGGACCTTGGATCCAGGTGATGATTTGGATGTGTTCACGGCAAGGAAGCACGATCCCACCATGCCCTCCACGGCTCTCAAGTAAGTCTTTCAGCGTGGCTCTCCTGTAGGCTGGTTTGGAGTGTCCCAGTAACTGGAGAGCAAATCCCACCGCTACCACCAATGTAACAAGCCCCTGCTCGCTCGATTCCACTCTCCCGACACTCCTCTGCAGCTATAGAATCAGACTGCAGATCGCAACATCTGATGGTTCGGTCATCCGATGCTCCGGGACTAGAACTACAGCTCTGTGCCGTTCTAATTCAGTTGTGTAGCTCAGAACAAACACCAGGCAGGCTGTATGTAAGTTCAACCAGGAATCTATTTTTTTGAAAAATACAGGCTCTTTTATACAGTAAAAGAGGAGGTGTATACCTCCTGCTCATATTACTCTGAACATACACCTGTGACCAGAAACCTAATTAACATGGGCTAATTAACTAATACCTTTAGACAGCCTAGATGACTCAGACTTGACCTTTAGGCCAGACTGGCCCTCTTGTAGCTCAGAAAACCCAATCAACATTATCACAGTGGTGCTCAGTTTGAAGCAGTGGAGCTTGGTGTAAGTGGAACTGAATTAAGTGGAAGTTAAACACAAGAGTTAGAGTATACAAGTCTTGGTGTTTGGTTGCTGTCTGCTGTCTGCTGTCTGTTGCTGTCTGTTGCTGTCTGCTGTCTGTTGCTGTCTGCTGTCTGTTGCTGTCTGCTGTCTGTAGCTGTTTGCTGGGGTGCTTTTTGGGGGCTTTTCCTTTGACTTTTGCTGTCACTTTTTAAATAGCTCTTTTTTTTTTTTTTTTTTTTTTTTCTGGTTTCATCAGTCTATCAATTAAGGGGTGTGGTTAATTGCTCACAGGTGACTATTTAACTGGTTGCAGGGCTCAGTGTGAGCGTGCTCAGTTTGAAGCAGTGGAGCTTGGTGTAAGTGGAGCTGGATTAAGTGGGAGTTAAACACAAGAGTTTAAAACAGGAGGTTATAACAGGGGTCATAGTACCTGTGTAGTGTGAGTATCTGAGTGTTGTCTGAGTAGTGTGTGTGGATCGTTAGTACTGTGTATTGTGTACCTGTGTATTGTCTTGTTGTGTACCTGTGTATTGTCTTGAGTATTAGTGCCAGGAAGCTAGCTGTTAGGTAATTTGGACAGGGTAAAATTTCCCCAATCCTCACTAAATTTAATAGGTACGATGCCCGGCGGGTGTGGAGAGGCGGCTCTTTGTACATCTTGCCGCATGTATGCGTTCCTTGATCATCCGATCGAGGGCGAATACTGCTGTGCAAAATGTAAGCACATTGTTTCCCTGGAAGCCCAGGTTCTGAATCTAGGGAAGCAACTGTCAGCACTGAGAAGTCCCTCCAAACTAAAGGTGAGCCAGGAACGTACATGGCAGGTGCCGGCAGGGGCCAGCACAGAGGCGGGTGGAGACAAAGAGGTGCAGGCACTAGCAAAGAGTAGATGGGTGACAGTCAGGAGGGGTAGAGGGGGAAGTGCCAGAGAGGCCGTTCCAGGACTGGAGCATCCCAATAAGTACGCTCCATTGAGTGACATTGGTGAAACCAGTCAGGGACCAGCACTGCTGGAGATGAGGGACTCTCCTAGCTGCCAGGGGAAGAACTCCTCCAGTGAGAGTGGGGGGGCAGCAAAGGGAAAGGAAAGACAGATTCTGGTGGTAGGGGACTCAATTCTTAGAAGGACAGAGAGGGCAATCTGTAACCAAGACCTGAAGCGCCGAACAGTATGTTGTCTACCGGGCGCTCGGGTTCGGCACATCACGGATCTTGTGGACAGATTACTGGGAGGGGCTGGGGAAGACCCGGCTGTCATGGTGCACGTTGGCACCAATGACAAAGTCAGAGGCAGATGGAGTGTCCTAAAGAACGATTTTAGGGACTTAGGAGCTAAATTGAGGAAAAGGACCTCCAAGGTAGTGTTCTCAGGAATACTACCGGTACATCGAGCCACACCAGAAAGGCAGAGGGAGATTAGGGAAGTAAACAAGTGGCTGAAGAGCTGGTGTAGTAAGGAGGGGTTTGGGTTCCTGGAGGACTGGGCCGACTTCTCAGTCGGTAACCGGTACTATAGAAGGGACGGACTGCACCTAAATGAGGAGGGTGCAGATCTGCTGGGAATGAAGATGGCCAAAAAGTTAGAGGGGTTTTTAAACTAGGCGATGGGGGGGAGGGTCCAGAGACAGTGATAGCCAGCGCGGAAGATATTCCAGAGGGTAGTATTGGGGGCATTAGTGGTAGGTTAACCAAAGCACAAAAACACAAGGTGAGTATAGTAGCAAGTCCTAGTTGCAATCTTGAAACACCCAATACGAGGACAATATGTGACCAGTCTAAACTATGTGGCATGTTCACCAATGCCAGGAGCATGGCGGACAAGATGGGTGAACTAGAGATACGGTTGTACAAGGAGGATTTGGATTTTGTGGGAATTTCAGAGACCTGGTTCAACAGCTCTCATGATTGGCTGGCAAACATTCAAGGGTATACCCTATACCGCAAGGATAGAGAAGGTAAAAAAGGGGGAGGGGTATGCCTATATATCAAGAATAATGTACAAGTGAGTGTGAGAGATGACATCAATGAGGGGGCTAGGGAGGAGGTGGAATCTTTATGGGTAGAGCTCCAAAGGGATGAAGCTAAGGGGAAAATAATACTGGGAGTATGCTATAGGCCCCCAAACCTGAGGGAGGAAGTGGAGACGGATCTCCTATCACAAATTGGATTAGCAGCAAGGATGGGAAGTGTTATCATAATGGGGGATTTTAATTATCCAGACATAGACTGGGCGGAGGGAACCGCGCATTCATTTAAGGCTCGCCAGTTCCTTAGTGTTTTGCAGGACAATTTTATGGGTCAGATGGTAGACGCACCAACTAGAAATAAAACATTACTAGATCTACTGATTACCAATAATACAGACCTGATAACAGATGTGGTAATACGGGGCAATTTAGGTAACAGCGATCACAGGTCAATTAGTTTCAGTATAAATCACACAAATAGGAAACATGAAGGGAACACAAAGACACTGAATTTCAAAAGAGCCAACTTCCCTAAACTACAAACCTTGCTAAAAGGCATAAATTGGGATAAAATATTAGGAACAAAGAATACGGAGGAGAGATGGGTTTGCTTTAAGAGCATATTAAATAAGGGCATTAGCCAATGTATCCCATTGGGTAATAAATTTAAAAGAGCGAACAAACATCCTGGATGGCTTAACTCCGATGTAAAAATGCATATAAAAGCAAAGGAGAAGGCCTTCAAAAAATACAAGGTTGAGGGATCATCCTCAGCATTCAGAATTTATAAAGAATGCAATAAGAAATGTAAGGGTGCAATTAGGATGGCTAAGATAGAACATGAAAGACACATAGCGGAGGAGAGCAAAAGAAATCCCAAGAAATTCTTTAAGTATGTAAACAGTAAAAAAGGGAGGACAGACCATATTGGCCCCATAAAGAATGAGGAAGGACATCTGGTTACAAAGGATGGGGAGATGGCAAAGGTATTGAATTTATTCTTCTCCTCAGTCTTCATAAGTGAATCGGGGGGCTTCAGTAACCAAAACTGCAGTGTTTATCCTCATGACACATCACAGGAAGCACCTCCATGGTTAACAGAGGACGGAATTAAAATTAGACTTGAGAAACTTAACATTAATAAATCACCGGGACCAGATGGCTTGCATCCGAGGGTACTTAGGGAACTCAGTCAGGTGATTGCCAGACCGTTGTTCCTAATATTTACAGACAGTCTATTGACTGGAATGGTACCAGCTGATTGGAGAAAAGCCAATGTAGCACCAATATTTAAAAAGGGCCCAAAAAACATCCCTGGGAATTACAGACCAGTTAGCCTAACATCAATAGTATGTAAACTCTTGGAGGGGATGATAAGGGACTATATACAAGATTTTAGTAATAAGAATGATTTCATTAGCAGTAATCAGCATGGATTCATGAAGAATCGTTCTTGCCAAACCAATCTATTAACCTTCTATGAGGAGGTGAGTTGCCATCTAGATAAAGGAAGGCCCGTAGACGTGGTGTATCTGGATTTTGCAAAAGCATTTGACACAGTTTCCCATAAACATTTACTATACAAAATAAGGTGCGTTGGCATGGACCATAGAGTGAGTACATGGATTGAAAACTGGCTACAAGGGCGTGTTCAGAGGGTGGTGATAAATGGGGAGTACTCAGAATGGTCAGGGGTGGGTAGTGGGGTTCCCCAGGGTTCTGTGCTGGGACCAATCCTATTTAATTTGTTCATAAACGACCTGGAGGATGGGATAAAGAGTTCAATCTCTGTATTTGCAGACGATACTAAGCTAAGCAGGGCAATAACTTCTCTGCAGGATGTGGAAATCTTGCAAAAAGACCTGAACAAATTAATGGGGTGGGCGACTACATGGCAAATGAGGTTCAATGTAGAAAAATGTAAAATAATGCATTTGGGTGGCAAAAATATGAATGCAATCTATACACTGGGGGGAGAACCTCTGGGGGAATCTAGGATGGAAAAGGACCTGGGGGTCCTAGTGGATGATAGGCTCAGCAATGGCATGCAATGCCAAGCTGCTGCTAATAAAGCAAACAGAATATTGGCATGCATTAAAAGGGGGATCAACTGCAGAGATAAAACGATAATTCTCCCGCTCTACAAGTCTCTGGTCCGGCCGCACCTGGAGTATGCTGTCCAGTTCTGGGCACCAGTCCTCAGGAGGGACGTACTGGAAATGGAGAGAGTACAAAGAAGGGCAACAAAGCTAATAAAGGGTCTGGAGGATCTTAGTTATGAGGAAAGGTTACAAGCACTGAACTTATTCTCTCTGGAGAAGAGACGCTTGAGAGGGGATATGATTTCAATTTACAAATACTGTACTGGTGACCCCACAATAGGGATAAAACTTTTTCGCAGAAGAGAGTTTAATAAGACTCGTGGCCACTCATTACAATTAGAAGAAAAGAGGTTTAACCTTAAACTACGTAGAGGGTTCTTTACTGTAAGAACGGTAAGGATGTGGAATTCCCTTCCACAGGCGGTGGTCTCAGCGGGGAGCATTGATAGCTTCAAGAAACTATTAGATAATCACCTGAATGACCGCAATATACAGGGATATGTAATGTAATACTGACACATTATCACACACATAGGTTGGACTTGATGGACTTGTGTCTTTTTTCAACCTCACCTACTATGTAACTATGTAACTATGTAACAATAGCAGAGTTAATTAACACAAACAACAATGGGGATCTAATGACTCTTAGATCCCATACTAGAAACCTATTTACAATACACATTCTAGCAGGCAACAGACAGACAGGTGGCTGGAATTTACATCAGCATCTCCTACCAGTATTTGTCCCAGCATTATGAATCAGCCACTATTTCTAATATGGCAAATCCAGGGTCCCCAGAGTCTGTGTGTCCTGGGGGACCAGGATCCGAATCCACAGTAATACCACCTCAAGGGTCCCCAGGCACACAGCTCACAAAGAGCACCGTTCCCCCAAACGCCAATTGATGGGCAAGAGGCTAGCATTCAGTCCCCTCCAAAAGTCTCTCTCCCGGCTAGGTCTGTCACACTGCCGTTTTTATTTTTTGCTCTATGAACAAAAAAAAGCAAAAATTTTGAAAAAAAAGCAATATTTTTATTTTTTGCTATAATAAATATCCCCCCCACCAAAAAGAAAAAAATTCTTCCTCAATTTAGGCCGATATGTATTCTTCTACATATTTTTCGTTAAAAAAAAAAAAATCACAGTAAGCGTATATAGATTGGTTTGCGCAAAAGTTATAGCGTCTAAAAAATAGGGGGTAGATTTATGGCAGTTTTTTAATAATTTTTTTTTTTTTTCACTAGTAATGCCGGCGATCCGCGATTTTTATTGGGACTGCGAAATTGTGGCGGACAGATTGGACACTTTTGATACTTTTTTGCGACCATTGACATTTATACAGTGATCAGAGCTAAAAATAGCCACTGATATATATACTGTATAAATGTCACTGGCAGAGAAGAGGTTAACATAGGGGCCGATCAAGGGGTTAAATATGTGTCCTAGGGCGTGATTCTAACTGTGGGGGGATGGAACTGCCTGAAGGAGGAAGCCAATCGTTGTTTATACCTAGTATGAACAACAGATCGCTCTCCTTACCCCTGACAGAATGGAAATCTGTCGGTTTACACTGACAGACCTCCATTCTGTGTCTGTGTCTTCTGTTGCCGGGCAAGAGCATTGGCTCCGTCATTGCACGCCCCCTAGTGGTCTTTAAGCAGCCACAGTATCGATTTGCCCAGGCGTTTTTGCCCAGGCGAGCCAACCTGCCACACTATAACTGCGATGGCTGATCGTCTAGTGGTTAAATGACTAGTTAATTAGCTCATGTTAATTTATTTTTCTGGTTACAGTTTGTATTGTTAGGGCAATATGATCAAAAGGGGGGAACCTCCTTCTCAAGTGTATAAAAGCCTGTATTCTTGTTCAAATAAACAGTTCCAGCTTTGCAGTCAAACGAGTCCTGCCTAGTTCTTGGCTGTAATATGCAGCTATAATATCTATATTCAGACTGGAGGAAGCCATATACTGATGGAAGCACTCAAGCGGAATGTGGGAAGAGATTCCATTACATTGATGTTCTGTGTATGCCTGGAGCCGCCACTAGAGGTCTGACGCCATTGTAAAGAAGACCAGCTCTTGTTAAGACCCCAGGGGAAGAAACAAGAGGCAGAGCCCAGGTAGCAGTGAAAGCGGCTGCTAACCCCCCACCTGTGACCTGCTGCCGGTCCGTGACCTGTTGTGGGCCAGGCCGTGGGTCGGGGGTTGGCGGTAGCTTCATTTCTATTGGCAACCTCTTTCACAGCCACCCGGGTTCTTCCTCTTATTTCTTCCCCTCGACCTCCACGAGAGCTGGTCTTCTCCAAAATGGCGGTGGAGACAATATCACCAGTGCCAACCCTGGAACTCTAGCATTGGCTCTGGCGATACAGCAGCTTCCTCAGAGCGTGGCCCTCATTAGGATGGGCAGCATGACTTTTTGCAGTAAGTTGGAAGCCATCATGTGCAAATTATTTTATAGCTGTAAGGCTTAAAAACAGTGGAAACAGTATAGACTTTACTCTTAAATGGGAACCTGTCTAAACCCCGATGCATTTGTGGGCTCCCCTACCCAAAAAAAGGAAACAGAGTTGAGATGGAAACCTTGTAAAAGCCAATTTCCTGCGTATAACAGGAAACTGTGATGTTTGCTAATAAGTTTCATTAAGTAAAGATTTTGAAATGCATTAATGCTAACCAAAAAAGAAGGTGGACTGGCGATCCCCCATCCCAAAAATTATTTTCTAGCCTCTCAATTACAGCATTTTTATGGTTGGACAATAGTATCAGACTCTGATCCTATACAGAGGCTGTTACTATCAGTTTATGAAGACTACCCATTAATTTCCCTACTAGAGTTCAGAAATCAATTGTCCGATAAAGGATTTTTTATGGGAATATAATTTGATAAGGAATGGCAGAAAATGAGGAGAATTACTGGAATAAAGGGATATACGTCATATACGCCAATATGGAACAATAGTAGCTATACAGAACTGTTGAAACTGGAAGGGTTTGAAATTTGGAGGCAGAAGGGACTAAGGTACATGATACAGTTATTTCAGGAAGATGAGATGAAAACCTTTAGTGAATGAGGAAAAAAATATAAATCCCAAACCAAAGATTCTTTCAATTTTTACAGCTCAGGCATGCATTAAAAGCACAGGGTTGATTGCATGAATTGAAGTTTAATAAATCAGTGGTAATAGCCTTGCTCGATAAGATGGAAAGAAAAAAGGGTTTGATAACACAATTATATGATATATTATATGAGAAAACTAAAGGTGCTGTGGATATACCTGCAAGATCAGCATGGGCTGGCGATATAGGGCCAATTTCTGATGAACAGTGGGCATTGGCACTGTCGGCAATACCTCTGGCCTCTCTATCTCCAACTCAAAATTTTACACAACTATTCATCCTACATAGGGTACATTATACACCAGAGAAATTATTTAAATGGAAACGGAGGGATACAGACCAATGCCGTAGAAATAAAGGGAGGGCAGCCAACTTAATACACATGATATGGAGATGCCATAAACTCCATCGCTATTGGTACAGGGTGGTATCTATGATTAATAATGTATTTGAGATTGAGATGTCTATAGAACCGGAGGGATGTCTCCTGGGTATCATGGACGAACTAAGAACTCCAGGGGAATACATGGTATCAATAAATAGAAGTTTATTTCAGGCTCGTAAGCTTATATCACAAAAATGGTTGTCACCATACCCACCTACAGTAGCAGAATGGAGAATGCAAGGGAAATTTGAAAAAATATGGAGAAGATGGTTTGATATTCTGGATGTATGATGAGAGGGGTCCGGATAAATGTGGGAGCGATGGGGAGAGAGGGGGGGAGCATGGGGGCCAGGGGTGAGGGTTTTTTTTCCTTTCTTTTGGTATATCCTCTCTATACGTGCTGGGTTGTATGTTGTTATGGTTGTTTATGATGTTTGTATATAAAAGAAATTAAAAAATTATTTGATTAAAAAAAATAATAATTTTTGAAATGCAATCTAAAACTGGACATTCTGTGTCGGTTTGAGCTGGGAGGAAGGAACAGTGAGATGGTCAAGAAGAGAAGGTTCTTGGCACCCTTGCAGAGTCTGTCTGTGCAGTGAGGGCTGGAGTAATTGGTGTCCATGACCATTCAGTCAGTTGTGTTGAGAGTTGGGCATTGTATTCCTGACCAGGACTATTGGCATTGTGAGCTACTGAACTTTGAAAGCCCTGATGAGTGGGAGCACTAAGTCTCTGCATGTGTACGAGGGAACCAACAGAAACATCCTTTGGACTGCAGAGTTTGTCCTGGGGAAACAGTCTCATAATGAATCTGGTGACAAGCTGCATCTGGTGGCAAGTAGGGATGAGCCGAACACCCCCCTGTTCGGTTCACACCAGAACATGTGAACAGGAAAAACGTTCGTTTGAACACGCGAACACCGTTAAAGTCTATGGGACACGAACATGAATAACCAAAAGTGCTAATTTTAAAGGCTTATATGCAAGTTATTGTCGTAAAAAGTGTTTGGGGACCTGGGTCCTGCCCCAGGGGACATGTATCAATGCAAAAAAAAGTTTTAAAAACGACCGTTTTTTCAGGAGCAGTGATTTTAATGATGCTTAAAGTCAAACAATAAAAGTGTAATATCCCTTTAAATTTCGTAGCTGGGGGGTGTCTATAGTATGCCTGTAAAGGGGCACATGTTTCCCGTGTTTAGAACAGTCTGACAGCAAAATGACATTTTGAAGGAAAAAACACATTTAAAACTACCCGCGGCTATTGCATTGCCGACAATACACATAGAAGTTCATTGATAAAAACGGCATGGGAATTCCCCACAGGGCAACCCCGAACCAAAATTTAAAAAAAAAATGACGTGTGAGTCCCCCTAAATTCCATACAAGGCCCTTCAGGCCTGGTATGGATATTAAGGGGAACCCCGGCCAAAATTTAAAAAAAAAATGACGTGGGGTTCCCCCTAAATTCCATACCAGACCCTCAGGTCTGGTATGGATTTTAAGGGGAACCCCGCGCCAAAAAAAAAGAAAAAAAACGGCGTGGGGTCCCCCCAAAAATCCATACCAGACCCTTATCTGAGCACGCAACCTGGCAGGCCGCAGGAAAAGAGGGGGGGACGAGAGTGTGGCCCCCCCCTCCTGAACCATACCAGGCCACATGCCTTCAACATTGGGAGGGTGCTTTGGGGTAGCCCCCCAAAACACCTTGTCTCCATGTTGATGAGGACAAGGGCCTCATCCCCACAACCCTGGACGGTGGTTGTGGGGGTCTGCGGGCGGGGGGCTTATCGGAATCTGGAAGCCCCCTTTAACAAGGGGACCCCCAGATCCCAGCCCCCCCCTGTGTGAAATGGTAAGGGGGTACTTACCCCTACCATTTCACTAAAAAACTGTCAAAAATGTTAAAAATGACAAGAGACAGTTTTTGACAATTCCTTTATTTAAATGCTTCTTCTTTCTTCCTTCATCTTCTGGCTCTTCTGGTTCTTCCTCCGGCATTCTCATCCAGCATCTCCTTCGCGGCCTCTTCTATCTTCTTCTCCTCGGGCTGCTCCGCACCCATGGCATGAGGGGAGGCTCCCGCTCTTCTCTTCATCTTCTTCTTCATCCTCTTCTCTTCTTCCTTCTTCTCTTCTTCTCTTCTTCACTTTCTTCCCCGGGCCGCTCCGCAGCCATGCTGGCATGGAGGGAGGCTCCCGCTGTGTGACGGCGTCTCTTCGTCTAACGGTTCTTAAAAAATGGGGGCGGGGCCACCCGGTGACCCCGCCCCCCTCTGACGCACGGTGACTTGACGGGACTTCCCTGTGACGTCACAGGGAATGCCACAGGGAAGTCCCGTCATGTCCCGTGCGTCAGAGGGGGGCGGGGTCACCGGGTGGCCCCGCCCCCCGTTATTTAAGAACCATCAGACGAGGAGAGGCCGTCACACAGCGGGAGCCTCCCTCCATGCCAGCATGGGTGCGGAGCGGCCCGGAGAAGAAAATGAAGAAGAGAAGAAGAAAAGAAGGAAGAAGAGAAGAAGATGAAGAGAAGAGCAGGAGCCTCCCTCCATGCCATGGGTGCGGAGCGGCCCGAGGAGAAGATAGAAGACGCCGCGGAGGAGATGCTGGACGAGAACGCCGGAGGAAGAACCAGAAGAACCAGAAGATGAAGGAAGATAGAAGAAAGAAGAAGCATTTAAATAAAGGAATTGTCAAAAACTGTCACTTGTCATTTTTAACATTTTTGACAGTTTTTTAGTGAAATGGTAGGGGTAAGTACCCCCTTACCATTTCACACGGGGGGGCGGGATCTGGGGGTCCCCTTGTTAAAGGGGGCTTCCAGATTCTGATAAGCCCCCCGCCCGCAGACCCCCACAACCACCGGCCAGGGTTGTGGGGATGAGGCCCTTGTCCTCATCAACATGGGGACAAGGTGTTTTGGGGGGCTACCCCAAAGCACCCTCCCAATGTTGAGGGCATGTGGTCTGGTACGGTTCAGGAGGGGGGGGCCACACTCTCGTCCCCCCTCTTTTCCTGCGGCCTGCCAGGTTGCGTGCTCGGATAAGGGTCTGGTATGGATTTTTGGTGGGACCCCATGCCGTTTTTTGGGGTTTTTTTGGTGCGGGGTTCGCCTTAAAATCCATACCAGACCTGAAGGGTCTGGTATGGAATTTAGGGGGAACTCCACGTCATTTTTTTTTTAAATTTTGGCTGGGGTTCCCCTTAATATCCATACCAGATCTGAAGGGCCTTGTATGGAATTTAGGGGGACTCCCACGTCATTTTTTTTTTAAATTTTGGTTCGGGGTTGCCCTGTGGGGAATTCCCATGCCGTTTTTATCAATGAACTTCTATGTGTATTGTCGGCAATGCAATAGCCGCGGGTAGTTTTAAATGTGTTTTTTCCTTTGAAATGTCATTTTGCTGCCAGACTGTTCTAAACACGGGAAACATGCGCCCCTTTACAGGCATACTATAGACACCCCCAGGTATGAAATTTAAAGGGATATTACACTTTTATTGTTTGACTTTAAGCATTATTAAAATCACTGCTCCCGAAAAAACGGCCGTTTTTAAAACTTTTTTTTGCATTGATCCATGTCCCCTGGGGCAGGACCCAGGTCCCCAAACACTTTTTATGACAATAACTTGCATATAAGCCTTTAAAATTAGCACTTTTGATTTCTCCCATAGACTTTTAAAGGGTGTTCCGCGGCATTCGAATTTGCCGTGAACACCCCAAATTGTTCGCTGTTCGGCGAACTTGCGAACAGCCAATGTTCGAGTCGAACATGAGTTCAACTCGAACTCGAAGCTCATCCCTAGTGGCAAGTAACAAGCTGCATCTGGTGGCAAGTGACACACTCAGGGCTCCCACTGATTCCGCATTATGGTGAGTTGAACTATTTAATTTTATTCACTTCCGCTCTGGAAGATTTACTCCCTTCCTGACCAGGCCATGTTTTGCAATAGGGCACTGCGTTGTTTTAACTGACAATTGTGCGGTCATGTGACACTGTACCCAAATTAAATTTTATTTCCCACAAATAGAGCTTTCTTTTGGTGGTATTTGATCACCTCTGCGGTTTTTATTTTTTGCGCTATAAACAAAAAAAGAGGGACAATTTTGAATAAAAAACAACATTCCTTACTTTCTGCTATAAAACTTTCCCAATTAAAAAAAATAAAAATGTAATTCTAGTTCAGAGCAATTCTCTGTAGAGCAGTTAAGCTTTATAAAGTAATAAAGTGGTAAATGTTCCTCAATTTCTGGTTTGTCTTCAGCTAGCCTGATAATATACTGCAGTGTTGACTTTTGTATTTATTTGTAATCCAAGAGAAATAAAAAGGGCAATAACTGTAGAATAAGATGCTATTGGTTGCTTAGCTAGAACTGGAAACTGTTCCCACTGGTTAATTCCTTCTTATGTGCGGGTAATACAGTACTGACCTTACAGCAGAGGGGAGAAAAGCAAGGCCCCAAAGTCTGGTTGTAAGATGCTCAGGTGCAGCAGATCCACAGCCGTAGAACTACAAGTCCCACCAGCAGTCTGTAGGAAAGAAACTCACTCAGCAATACTGCAGTCACTACTTGGATGGGCAGGTGCCCTCCCACCACTGAGGACCCCAGCTGGCTGGCAGACTCCGGCCGGAATCTCCTTCTGGTGCTTCTGTCAGTGAAGATGGCACCACCGTGCCATGCTGCTACTCCTGATGGGCAGGGAAACAGATGGCTTCAAATGCTCTGAAGTGCAGGCCGATCCACCTTCTCGATTAGCAGGGCCATCCACAAAGATCCCTCTGGGGCGGGCGATCCGGCTCTCCGCTGTAGGCCGCAGTCTCTCACTCTTGGTCACACACACAGACCTCCTGCTAGCAGTTGAATGGCGTCCAGAGAGGCCGAAAGCAGGCCACGCCTATATCTCTCTTCCCAGCAGGCTGTTCTGTGACTTGGCATTGTAGGTCTTGTAGTCCCCAGACTAATTTAAACAACATGAGTCACTTCCTCATCCAAACTACATATCCCACAATGCATGGCCGTTTGCTTCTTAAACAGAAGGAAAAATCCTGACAGAGTTCAGCAGTCACTAGAGGGAGCCAAACCCTTACTTAGGAAACAATAACTACTCAACATAATAACTTTAGTAGCAACTCCTGGGCTACACCCTCCCCCCACTTAAATCTTTGGTCCCCAAAGACAGGGAGGAACCCTTCCCACTTGCTGAAGTATTAATGACTTATTTCAACATTAACCACAATCTAGGTCTAACAAATACTGACACACTTCTAGGTTCCTTAAGAACCATCTGTACACATTTTCAATCAGTTCATACTCAGTTATAGAACAGGCCAAGGCAATTGCCGTGTCCCACCCTTGGGTGTCAGAGGTTAGAGCAGAGTCGCCCCCCACCCAATTGACGGTAGGGGGTGTAGCATCAGGAGCTGTCCTGCTAATGGTATGGATAAGTTCCGCTGAGCTCTCTCCCAGTTTGTCATATGTGAGTCTCTTGGGAGGATGCACACTTCGTTTTAGCTGTACCGGCGAGAAGGTTCCAGCTGTCTGTGTAGAGTCCCCTGCTGTCTCATTAGTATGGTTAGGACTATCAGGCTCACTTATAGAATGCCCTACTTCACGTTCAGAGCTCTAAAAAAAAAAAGTACATGGAACGTGATTCCCTTTAGACAGAAGAGAGGAGCTCTCTTGATGCTCTGTTTCCGCCTCTCCTGAATTGAGGCCTTCAACTTTAATAGTGCCGGCTGGTCTAGGAACTGATAATGGGTCATTAAAAAAGTCTATCAAGTCTCTAGTCTCTGGCTCAGGGACAACTCTTTCTGTGTTGATTTTCCTCACATCCTTAAAGAGTGTTAGTGACTCCAACTTTGGTCCAAGAGACCGACGTACCGTCTTAGTTGTTTCTTTAAGCTGTGAAGGTACCAGCTTAGCTGGTCTCTGTGGCTGCGGTGGCAACACTTTAATAGCGTCCAGAGTTTCCTTCATTCTTTTCAAAGGACTATTTACTGAGCTGTCTTTGGCAGGCCACCACCAAAAAGGCACACCCACCATCTCATCATCCTCTTCCTCCTCAATCGTCTACTCCTGATGAAGACACAGAACTGGAAGACGACGCTGGACTGGAAAACACATAATCTTCTCCAAGCTCTTTTTCATCTTCATCCATTATGTCCACTGTGGCAGAGATTCCCTTTTGTGAGCGTGTCCGAGGTGGAGTTGGTTTTGGAGGGGGCTGTACAGGTACTTGAGGCAATCTTACTGCATCGGATATTGGTAGCAGGTGATTTCTGTGCCACATCTTCAAGGGTCCTTTTTCCCATCAGGTCTGATCTGATACACAGGTAGGCTGGGAAGTTGTTTGCACACAACATAGGGATGTGGCCTCCATCGATCTGCCAGCTTATGTTTTCCTGGCACCCCTAAGTTCTTCAGTAACACTAGGTCACCTGGTTGCAAGTCCTGTATTTTTACTTTTAGATCAAAGTTTAATTTGTTCCAGGATTCACTGACAGAAGCATGCTCTATACCTTTCTCATAGGCCTGTTGCAAGTTATTTCGCAATCTGTCCACGTATTCCTTGTGTGACACCAAAGGAGTGTTGTCAACTGAAGTGCCAAAGGCCAGGTCAGCAGGAAGATGGGCTTCTCTTCCAAACATGCGTCGGTATGGGGAATAACCAGTGGCATTACTCTCCGTGCTATTATAGGCATGAACCAGTGCGGCTATGTGGTAACCCAATGCTGTTTCTTTTCTGGTGACAAAGTCCCCAACATGTTTAGCAATGTCCGGTTGAATCATTCAAGTTGGGCTTCTCCTTGAGGGTGATATGGTGTGGTATGAGACTTCTTGATACCCAACAAGGCACATAGCTGGTAGATTAGTCGACTTTCAAAGTCTCTTCCTTGATCTGAATGAATCCGTACCGGTAACCCATAGTGCACGAAAAAACGTTTCCATAAGCACTTTAGCCACCGTGCTGGCCTTCTGGTCTTTAGTAGGGTAAGTTTGTGCATAGCGGGTAAAGTGATCGGTCATGACCAAGATCTTATTTCTTCCACCTGTATCGGGTTCCAGGCACAGAAAGTCAATGCAAACCAGACCTAGCGGCTCCTGACTCTTCAAGTGACCCACTGGGGCAGCCCTAACTGGCAACGTTTTCCACTGGATACAGGTCAGACATGAGTGACAATAGCTCTCTATTTCTCCTCTCATATTGGGCCAATAGAACCTGTCCCTAATCAAACGGAATGTCCTTTCTGTTCCTCAGTGACCATGATTGTCAAGCAGGGACATCAAGACAGTGGGTCGATGTTTCTCGGGGAGGAACAGCTGCCACTTCTCCTCTCCATCTCCAGTTGGGCAACGCCTGTACAATACTCCATCTCTGATCTGTAATTGATCCCATTCTCTGTGCAAAGTCTTTGCTCCTTTAATAGTGCTATTCAACAATAATCCAGGATTCTGCTTGTTCAGGGCTTGAATCCCCACTTGACCCAAGTGATCTTGTTCTTGATCTCTCTTCAAATCTCTGTCAGCTGAGGTAAACCTTCTCCTCTCACCTGTGTCAATCCACAGTAACGTCTTGGTATACCAGAGGGGTGAACCCCAATGTATTCTGCAACCACTCTTCACTTCATGTTCTGATTCAAGCCCTGACACAAGGCTCGTACTCCTTCCTCAGTCACATGAGTCCATTCCTCTGACTCTTCTTCTCTTCTATGGGGCCGTCAGGATAAAGCATCCGCATCTCGGTTCCCAACCCCAGGTCGATACTTCAGACTAAACCGGAACCCAGCCAAAGCTGCCAGCGATCTGGGCCCAGTAGCATCGAACTTTGCTGAGGTCAGTATGCAAGTCAGGGGGTTGTTATCAGTCTTGACAATGAACTCGGCCCCGTACAGGTAATCTCTCAACATATCCACCACAGTCCATTTGAGGGCCAGAAATTACAGCTTGTGAATGAGATAATTCTTCTCTGCAGGAGTAAGACTCTTACTCACATAGGCCACAGATCTCAGTCCTCCATTCTGCTCCTAATACAATACTCCCCCTAACCCTTCTCTGTTGGCGTCCACATGCAATTCATAGGGCAGGCCAGGGTCAGCAGAGGCCAACACTGGGGCTCCTGTAAGGCTCTTCTTCTGCCAGAAAGCTTTTTCACTTCCAGGTCACTAAGAGGTATTCTTCTGGCTCGTTCACGGAAGGTTCTGTCTTCCTGAAGCTGGATCCTATGTTGCGCACTCCTTGCACATCCCACATCAAAGTCATCTCTGGAGACCAACTTCTCCCATCTCTTCAATTGGGACCTCATCCTCTTCTGTCAAGCGGGGGACAGGACCTCTGCACATCGCTGGAACTCTACTTGAACCTGCTGGATTTTCCTCAGATCTTTAGCTTCTTCAGGGAATACAGGAGTGGCTGCACTCACCTGCCCCACAAGCATACAAGCTCCCAACTTAACAGGTTGATCGGTCACATTCCTCAAGCTGATAGGCACCCTTCTTCCTGTTCTTAAAAGGTCCCTGATAGGGACTAATTTAGGGGCCATTTCCAGCCCAGCCGCTCGGGCCTGCTCATCTGTCTCCAGCACCACAAAGGGACCAGGCTGGTCCCAAGTCAACTTGATGGTGGCCTTCACATGAGCAACCTCCCCCAGCTGTAACACTTTCTCTTTGTTCTCCAATCTCCACAACCGTCCAACTCCTCCTTCAGGGGCCTTCTTCTCTCTAGCCACTCTCTGGCAAGCCTTTAGTAACTGGGGGTGGATTGGGCTCTTGGTAGACCCATCTTCAGTCAATACTGATGATAGCAGCCTTCTTATTAGATCTGTATTGGTTCCTACCAGTATTTAATTTTGCCCTGCTCCAGGTGGCCTAGGACACACAACTGCCAGGGCATTGAAAGCTTCCTCTTTCCCATTGGCAGCTGGCCCAAAGGATATCCGGATAGGAATGTAGCCATCGTAAGGGCATTTAGCAGTTCCAATTCCCCAGATCTCTAATTCTTCCAGCTTGCGTAGGGGGATGTGGCTCAGGTGTTTATCATAAAAGTCTTGATATAGTAGTGTAACTTGGGCCCCAGTATCTAATAGAGATCTGGTGTATATACCTTCTATTTGCACAGGCACAATCCGGGACAGCCCCACTAGCTTCTCCAGAAGACCAGCAGCATTGTCTTGAGCGTGATTACGTTTACAGGTTTTCTTCTTCTTGAGTGTACTCTGTGGGGGCCTAACAGTGACCCTAGGTGGCCTTGCCAGACCACTTTGGATAGGACTAGGCTGACAAGGTCCTTTAGAGGTGTTCTGATAGGACCCAATCATGGCCCTGATGGTGTTGCCAGACCAATTTTGACCGGACTAGGCTGCTTAGGGGTATTCTGATAGGACCTAATCATGGCCCTGGGTGACGGTAAAGCATTGACCCTCTGTGCTTGGCTCTGCGACCCCAGTGCCGGGTTACCTGACTGTGGTATTGAACAAGTTAATTGAGAAGGAAAAATCCTGACAGAGTTCAGCGGTCACTAGAGGGAGCCAAACCCTTACTTAAGAAACAATAACTACTCAACATAACTTTAGTAGCAACCCCTGGGCTACAATAAGTTGCCCCTAACAGAGTTGACTAAGGCCCCCTTTTCCTCTCTGGGTTCTCTAAGGCCTCCTTAAGGGGCACATGCTTTCCCTATGCACCCGTTGCTGGAACAGCTTGTTTATGCTGATTGGGAACACCCAGATAGGAATTTTATTCCTCCTAAGAGACTCTCTCAGATTTACCCTATGGAGATGAAATTCACTAAGAAATGGAGTGTGCCAGCAGTGGACGCTGCTGTCTCTTCCCTGAATAAGAGTCTTACTTGCCCAGTCGACAATGTTCAGGTGTTTAAGGATCCAGCGTGTAAAAGGCTGGAGTCATTGCTTAAAGCCTCATTTGCGATTGCGGGTGCGGTTGCACAGCCTGCGATAACAGCTATTGACGTCTGTCAATTCCTTAAGGATAAGGTGAAACAAGCCATCAAAGGGGAAGAAGTCCCGGACCTTCCGTGGTTTCTAAGGCCCTTTGTTTTGCAGTTGACGCCATTAAGGATTCTATTCCTCAGACGTAACGTCTTGGTCTTCTGTTGGTACACATGTGAAGAGTGCTATGGCTTAAGCATTGGTCAGCAGAATTGCCTTGTAAGAAACTGCTGACTGGATTTCCCTTTCATGGAGAATGGTTATTTGAAGATGACTTGGATAAGTACATCCAGAAGATCTCGGGTGGAAAGAGTACCCTTCTCCCAGTAAAGAGAAGGAGTAAGCGTCCTTCATTTAAACGTTCTGCCCCTCCGTCGCCTGGGGCATCAGCCTCCAGGCAGTCGCGACGGCTTCCGCCGTCAGCCCCAATAGGAAGGCCCCAAAACCAGGATCAGGGCCAGAAGAAGTCCTGGGGCAAAAATCTGCAAAGTAGAGTCCCAAGGCCTCCTTATGAAGGGGCGCCCCAGCTCATGAGTGTGGGGGGAAGGCTTCTGCAGTTTGCAGGAGCCTGGCGGGAGGAGATCCAGGACAGATGGGTCATCTCCATAGTATCTCTGGGGTACAAACTAGAGTTTCGGGAGTTTCCACCTCCTTGTTTTCAAGAATCGAGCGTTCAAGGACACGGTAAAAAGGGCATCGTTGTTTCAGGCACTAGACCGAGTACTGTCTCAAGGGGTGATCATAAAGACTACCTTAGGAGAACAGGGAATGGGATTTTATTTTAATCTCTTCACAGTGGCCAAACCAAATAGAGATGTCAGACCCATTCTAGATCTCAAGGGTCTGAACCAATTTTTAAATATCCGCTCCTTTCGCATGGAATCAATCCGGTCAGTGGTGTCCTCCCTTCGGGGAAGAGAATTTCTAGCATCAATAGACATCAAGGACGCATATCTCCATTTTCCAATTTTCCCTGCTCATCAGAGATTCCTGCGATTCGCAGTAGAGCAGCGACACTTTCAGTTTTTGGCCTTGCCCTTCGGTTTGGCCACCTCACCACGAGTGTTTACAAAAGTCTTGGCTCTGCTCTTAGCGAGACTAAGAGCCCAGGGTATAGCAGTAAGGGCATGCCTAGATGATCTATTACAGATCGATCAGTCCGTAATGGGGCTGGATCTGGGTGTAGTCAGCACGGTCAGGTATCTGGAGCATCTAGGTTGGATTATCAGCCTAGAAAAGTCATCCTTGCGGCCAGTGAAAAGGCTGGAGTACTTGGTTCTGGTTGTAGACACAGCTCACAAGGTGTTCTTACCCTAGGCAAAGGTCTGCGCAATAAGAGATCTGGTTCACACGGTCCGGACAAGGGAGAGTCCTCCCGTCTGCCTTTGTATGAGACTGTTAGGGAAGATGGTAGCTTCATTCGAAGCAGTTCCCTATTTTCAGTTCCATTCAAGGCTGTTGCAAAACAGTATCCTGTCTGCCTGGAGCAAGAGAAGCCAGGATTTGGATTGTCCAGTGTGTTTGTGTCACGTACCTTACAGCGGAGCCCGAAATGATGAGGGTGGCCTCTTGCACGGTTCCGGTCCAAGCACCCCTGGTGGTGGGTACAGGGAGTGCGAGGGCAACGAAAGGGTGCAGGTGCCTGCAGGCAGGAGGCTGGAACTTGGGGATATAGGAACTTCTGCTGAGGAGATGTGGAAACTGATCACCAAACTTGTTCAGCGGGAGCCAGATCAGGATCAACTGCAGAATCAGGAACAGGCAGGAGTTGGCAACAGGCTGGCAGCGGGGTACCAAGTCAGAAGGCAAAACCGTAGTCAGGAACCGGCAGGGGTTGGCAACAGATGGGCAGCAGGGTACAGAATCAGGAGGCAGAGCCGTAATCATAAGTTCAAGCCAAGGTCAGTATTGCAAGTAGAGGCAGGTTCAGCAGGCAGGGGAGATCCAAGAGAATAGTCAGAAGATAGCCGGGTTTTCAGGAACAAGGTCAATCAGGCAGAGTAACAACAGGAACACAGGAACAAGCTGAAGACAATCCAGCACTGATGCTAGGCAGACTCTCTGTTTATATAGGGTGCTGTGTGCCAGGATTGGCGCCAGCGTACGTGCGTACGCGCATGCGTATTAGCAACTTAGCACATTGGCACATGCGTGTTAGCACTTTGGCACATTGGCGCATGCGCGTTAGCATATTAGCGCTTTGGCACCCGCGGACGCGCGTTAGCACGCATGCGCATTCGCATAGAGGTGCCATTGTGCATGCCCACCCTGGATCTCATTTGTCTCTGGCTATGGTTCCGTGCATGCACCTTGGCTTTAGCAGAACGAGGATTGGCAGCTGCTGCATGGAGACGGGTGCTTGCTGTGTGAGTTCTCTGACAGTTTGACTCCAAGCGTGCGCCAGAGTCTCAGTTGGTGGTTGCTAGCCGAGAATTTGCAGAAGTGGTAAATCTTTGTGCCGGTCACTTGGAGGATAGTGACGACCGATGCCAGCCTCTTAGGCTGGGGGGAAATCCTGGAAGAGAACACTGTTCAGGGGGAGTGGTCAGAGTCTGAGAAGACCTTACCCATCAACATTTTAGAGATTCAAGCAGCACGTCTGGCCCTAAGGGCCTGGATGGGCAGATTATGGGGATATCCTGTCAGGATTCAGTCCGACAATGCCGCGGCGGTGGCCTATATCAACCACCAAGGCGGCACCAAAAGTCGCGCTGCCCAGAGAGAGGTAAACCATATTCTGGCTTGGGCAGAAAAGCATGTTCCTTGCCTATCTGCGGTGTTCATCCCAGGGGTAGAAAATTGTCGGGCAGACTTCTTGAGCCGCCAGCCATTGCTCCCAGGGGAATGATCCCTACATCTAGACGTCTTTCTGGCCATTTTCCAGAGGTGGGGTACCGCGGACGTAGATCTTTTTGCGTCCAGGTTTTACACGAAGTTAGACAAGTTTGTGTCTAGGACAAGGGACCTGCTGGCTTGCGGGACAGATGCCTTGGTAACTCCTTGGGATCAGTTTTCACTGATCTATGGGTTCCCTTCAGTTCAGTTGCTTCCGCGACTTCTGCGCAGGATCAGAGGGGAACGGAAACTGGTAATCCTAGTTGCCCCGGCATGGCCCAGGAGATCATGGTATGTGGAGATCGTAAAGATGGCAGTAATGGATCCTTGGTCTCTATCGTCCCGCCAGTATCTGCTGTTGCGAGGGCCAGTATTCCATCTTGCCTTACAAACACTAAATTTGACGGTTTGGCTGTTGAGGCCCTCATTCTAAAAGATCGGGGGCTTTCAGGCTCAATGATAACCACCCTGATTAATGCAAGGAAGCCGGCCTCTAGGGCTGTCTACTATAGGCTTTGGAAGGCCTATGTTTCCTGGTGTGAAAACAAGGGGTGGCATCCACGCAAGTATATCATAAGCAGGATTTTAGACTTCCTACAGTCAGGATTAGAGATGAAACTAGCCTTGAGTACTATTAAGGATCAAGTCTCGGCTTTGTCAGTTTTTTCCAAAAACCCCTTGCTTCACATTCCCTAGTTTAGGCCTTTATACAAGGAGTAACGCAAATGAATCCACCGATTAAATCACCTCTGTGCCCATAGGATTTGAATCTGGTCTTGTCAGTCCTTCAGGGGCCTTCTTTTGAGCCAATGTGTGATGCCCTGTTGGCCATTGTGACAAGGAAACTGATATTTTTGGTTGCAGTAACTTCTGCGAGAAGAGTCTTGGAGTTGGCAGCTCTATCTTGTAAAGAGCCATTTCTGGTGGTTCAAAAGGACAAGGTGGTGTTACGTCCCCTCCCGTCCTTTTTGCCTAAGGTAGTATCCAGTTTTCATTTGAACAGGATATTTTGTTACCTTCGTTTTTCCAGAACTAAGTTTTGCAGTAGAAGAGTCATTACATTCTCTTGATGTAGTGAGAGCAGTTAACTTCTATCTGGAAGCAACTACTCAGATACGGAAAACTGATGCTTTGTTTGTGTTGCCAGAGGGCCCCAGGGGGGGCAGGCAGCATCAAAATCGACCATTTCTAGATGGGTTCGTCAGATCATTACTCAAGCTTATCATTTCTAAGGGAAAGTTACGCCTTTCCATCCTAGAGCGCACTCTACCAGGGCAGTTAGTGCCTCCTGGGCAGTGCGTCACCAAGTCTCCATGGCTCAGGTTTGCAAAGCCGTAACTTGGTCATCGGTTCATACATTCACGAAATTCTACCAGGTGGATGTAGGTCAGCAAGAGGATGCTGCCTTTGGCTGCAGGGTTTTGCAGCAGTAAAGGGCCTCATGTCTGACAGAGGTCTGCTTTGATTTTGTGTCTCCCTCCCCTCAGATGGCATTGCTTTGGAACATCCCATGTAGTAATTACTGGTGCTCTGTGTCCCATGATGTACAGTAAAGAAAATAGGATTTTTATAACAGCTTACCTGTAAAATCCTTTTCTTGGATGTACATCACGGGACACAGAGGTCCCTCTCCTCTTTTGGGATACTTATATATTGCTTTGCTACAAAACTGAGGTAATCCCTGTGTGGGAGGGGTTATATAGAGGGGGACTTCCAGTCTTTGATTATGCCAGCGTCCATCACCTGAAGGTGGCCCATAACCCATGTAGTAGTTACTGGTTCTCTGTGTCCCATGATGTAGGTCCAAGAAAAGGATTTTACAAGTAAGCTGTTATAAAAATCCTATTATTTCTTGCCAAGTATGGGAAAACGGGTCAGTTTATTCCTGTGCTGTATTGCTGCCATCTGGTGGTGAAGGTTTTATGGTCACACCACTGTTATCCTGGTGCTGCCCATGCTAACATCATTTATAACATGTTTCTTATATCCAGGACCCCTGAGTGGGCAACACAATTTCTTTACATGTACTGTTCTAATGTTAATTCTGTAGTACATATCTTGAAAACTTAATAAAAAGATTTTGGAAAAAAAAAAAGTAGCGCAGTTCTGAATAGCAAAAAATGGCCTGGTCATGAAGGGGGCAAAACCTTTCCGGAGGTGAAGTGGTAAAAGATAAATTATATTTTTATAAAAGTTTGTTAACAGACTTAAAACCATGCTGTTACTGGTGGAGTTTTAGCGATGACCTGAAAAGCCACACTTTGGAAACCAGAATACAATGTTTCTATGTGTGCTTGTCAGTCAAAATACAGTATATGTAAAGTAGTGAAAATCTGTCAGTCAAATACATATGTAGCCCCCTGTTCCTAAAAATGGGGCTATAGTGTAAATTTAGTTTTTGGCTGAGCTGTAAACAGCTCAGATTTGATTGTAAATTTGGTTCTGTTCTAAACTTGACTGAGTTGTGCATTTCTCGCTGTTGCCAGTAGGTGTCACTGGTACCACAGGACAGTGTGAGAATTACAACAAGGTTGAGCTATAATGAATATTCTTTTTCCAGAAACAGCCCAGTAGGAGGTTCCTGGCTGCTGTGCATTCTGGGAAGGGGTATTTATTGGATAGAGCCATGTGCTTTTAGGCAGTCTTCACCTCGTGGCCCTTCTGGCCTGAGGCTGTGTTGCTGCAAGTTCTGCAAGTAGGCCCAGAAGCCTGTCTTGGGCCTTCTAATCCTGAGATGGTCTTTAGGCTGTCTTGCCTGTTTAGAAGAAGCTGAGCCAAGCTGAGGAGATCCAGGGGAGGACCCTTGCTGGAGAGAGCCAGGATGAAGGCTGGTCTCTCAGGAGGGCCTGGTGACTCGGTTGGAGAATGCACCTATATCTAAACTACCCTCACAATACTGCCGGGTCAGCTTAAAGGTTCTGGTACTGTGAAGCTGGTCTATGAATCTAAATCAAGGTAACTAGCTCCTGGCTGCTAAGTCTGTGAGAGAGACTTATCCAAGAGTGCTACTGGCTGCTAAGTCTCTGAGAGAGGCTTGTCCAGAAATTCTACCGGCTGCTAGGTCTGTGTGAGAGGCCTATCCAGGTATCCAAGATCTTCTAAAAAGAAAGCTGTTCTGCATTGGATTCAAGGAGTCTGTAAGTGATCTGCAAAAAGGGTATCTGAAACCTCCCCTAACCCTCTCTCCTATCACTACTTTCAAGTTCTCCATTAAAGCATTGAAAATATATAAAGTGACTGACTCCCAAATGCTGTTCTCATTTCCCGTTATAGCCATGGAGCTCTGGAGTGAATGTAAGCTCGCTCCCTGCCTCCGGAGGTACCTCTTTGCTCCCAGTAGACCCAGGGGGGCACTACACATATATACAGTATTTAGGGGTTTTAACGGATAATCAAATATACTTCTCCGACCAACTATCAAAAAAGGTAAAAATGCATTTAGCTCAGTCTGTATTAGGCCTCTTGCACACAGTACTGATGTTTGAGCATCTGCTTTTTTGGACATAATTTCAGGCACTTGTTTTGCTCCTATTCGCACATATTTATTGGTGAATTTTTGTGCATATGCGCGTTTGAGCTTTCGCACGCACAAAACATTCCTAGAGAAAGGACATTAACATTTCATTCATAACACACGTATTTGCGTGTTCTGGTGCAAAATACTGACCGAGAATGTGACAGACCTAAACAAGATAGGGGCTTCTGGAGATGACTAGGAGCAAGCCTCTTACCCACTGACTAAGGCCCAGGGATAGAGCAGATCAATGGATATTGAGAAGGTGGTGGATTACTTCAGATGGGACAGTAATATTTATCCACAATATCTCCCAGGAAATATATAAAGACTATTCCTTGTTTGTTTAATTTAGAACTGTACATGTTAATTGAAAGAGCTGGTCACAGGCCTCTGGAACAGAGTAGGAGCCGAACAGTGTGCTAGTGAGGTCTCCTGCTATAGTCTGTTGCCTACTAGGCTGAAGAGGGGGGAGATCACTGTTTGTATTGTTACTTGTGCTAATTGGAAAACCTTTTGTCTCTCCTAGCAAACCCCTGTGGGATGTGTTTAGACTTATGATAATGTTCCTTTTCTATTCACTGTTGTAGGGGCCGAATAGTCTAATCACACCGGTGGCTAATTAAGATAATGTTTATAGTATATGTCTGTTGTTGTAATTATGTTTCTGGTTACAGTTTGTATCGTCAGAGTAATATGGTCAGGAGTGTGGAATGTCCTCCTGTGATATATATTTTGTGTGAGTCTTGTTCAAATAAACATGCCATGTTCCAGCTTTGCAACTGAGCTAGTCTCCCTTGGTTCTTGGTTACAATATGTGGCTGTAATTTCTGATATCTGAAGGTCCAGACTGTAGGAAGCGGTATACTGACGGAAGCACTCAAGCGGAGTGCGAACACAGATTTTTCTATTTTTTACGCAAGAATACGCTGTGCCTGTTTACATGCCTGTGTGCATAGGCAATGGGCTGCATTTTAGATCAGTAAAAAAAAAAAAAAAAGTGCTGTAATGAGCTTTGTTAAGCTGCAGTGTGCAAGAGGCCTTAGGAAGCATAACTTTTTTTTTTTAAGCTAAAAAAAATGCTGAATAAAAGATGCAGGTAATAGTGTTTTAGTAGTGTTGGCGTTTTATTAAAGTTTTTTGCAGTTACATAAAAAAAAACCTTAAAAAAACGCTTTAGTAGCATTTAGATGCATTCAGTGGTTTTTCTGTTGGAACAACACTCCAAGAAACTCTACAAAAACGTGATGCATCATGGCGGCATACAGTGGATTGTGGCTCCGCTCCCACAGCCTGATAGGACTGGTTAACTATAAATCAAGGACAGACCCGGCTCGTAGCATTCTCCTTTTTGTCTACACCTGATCAGGACTGGAGTTGCAAGGTATCCCTTACCATTTGTTGCCCCAGCCAGGTTCAGCTTCTCCTGGGTGGAAGCCCTTCCTGTACAGCCTCTAAATGAGCTACTGTATTTATCGGCGTATAACACATACTTTTTTCCCCTTAAAATCAGGGGAAAATCATGGGTGCATGTTATACGCCGATCCCCGCCGATTGTGAGCAGAGGAGCGAGCGCCACCGATATACATACATAGCCGAGTGTACTTGGATAGGCTCAGCTAGTTCCACTCACAGCCACGCCTAGTCCCGCCCTATGATGGACATAACACAGGAACTGGTCGTGACTGTGAGCGGAGCCGAGTACACTCGGCTATGTATGTATATCGGCGGCGCTTGCCTCTGCTCACAGTCACGCCCAGTCCCGCCATTGGACCTGTGTTATGTCCATCATAGGGTGGGACTGGGCGGGACTGCGAGACGAGCTGAGATACACAGGACCAGCTCTGTGTATCTCGGCGGTGCCATATTTAAACTGCAGTGACACTGACAAGTCACTGCAGTTTAACTGCAGCCTGGGCAAGGCTGCAGATGGACACTGATGAGGCTGCAAATGACACGGACAAGGCTGCAAGGCTGCAAATGACACGGACAAGGCTGCAGATGGACACAAATAAGGCTGCATTGATGGGCATTTAAATGTAAGTTTTTTCCTTAAAAATTTGCTCCTAAACTTGGGGTGCGTGTTATACGCCGATGAATATGGTATATGGTTGGAGCCCCATTCTGGTGATGCAGGCCTGTTAAAGAAAGCTTTAAACAAGCTTTGACATAATTGACAGCGTTTTCCCTTTGCTTTCCACTTCTTTTCTCTGTTTTGTGGGCATTTGCCATTTCCAAGATGGCTGCAGCTGTGCAAGTACACTCTGAGCAAGAAAGGCAGGAAGTCATGCGGCCTCTGTGGCTAGTTTCCTGGCTAGAGCTTTTCCAGGATGGCGATCTGAGCATGCTCAGGCACTGATATCATCACTAATGGCAAAATATGAGTTTTAAATGGTTTTATGGCATTTTTGGGCAACACATGGTGGAGTTCTCTACTGCTGGATGCTTATGTGGTTATTGTTTGCAGGTATGTTTTCCCCTTTTTATGACATTCACCTGGGCTTTTCCTATCTCCTTCTTAGTGTTGTTCTGAAATCACTGTGCTCTTTATAGCATTCCCCTTGGCTCCTCCTATCTCCTTCTCAATGCTTCCTCTGGGATCATTGTGTCATGCTGTTTTTCATTTCAGTCTGCAGCTTCGCTCTGTTTCTATGGGGAACGCTGCCCAGTCAGACCACCTATTGCTTTTAAGTTATAGGGGTTAGGTAAGTAGTGAAGATTGAGAAAAAGAGAGTCAATATCTATAAGGACCACAAGATGGAGAGAGCCTTTTAAAGGTCAAGACAAGTCGCCAGCTAAGAGCAGACATCCAAGCAATGTTGATCATGGTCATCATCTCACCTCTCATTATTATTGTTCCCCGTTTACAAACACCATAGGTTACCAGCCCTAATAGTTGCTGCATTTGTGGTGAAAAGTCATTGCAAGCCAAGCTAGTATGTCAAGTCTGCCTGGAACAAGCAGTATACAGCCCAGCAGCGACCTCAAGATGGAGGGAGCCTTCTAAAAGCCAGAATAGTCACCATTTAGGTGCAGACATCCAGACAACATTGATCAAAGTCATCATCTTACCTCTCATTATTATTGCTCCCCATTTACAAACACCACAGGTTACCAGCCCTAATGGTTGCTGCATTTGTGGTGGAAAGTCATTGCCTGACAAGCTAGTATGTCAAGTCCTCTTGGAGGAAGCGACAATTGACAAAGGAGTGGATGTCTTGAAAGTAGCCACCTTAACTAAAAAATTGGCCAAGGAGTTGATACATGAAGCCTGTACTCCCGAGTCGGTGGCTGAATTGCTTAGCACTTCCAACCAGAGCTAGTAGGTGGTGTCCAAATTGGAAAGCTTGTCGGAGGAAGAAGGCATTAAAGGGGCCACAGGCTTTGACGATTGCCCAATAGAGCCTTTTGCAAGGGCAGTTAAGGACGCAATTGCCTGGAGTGAAATGGAGGAAACACTCCGCAAGGTTAGAAAGTACAAATTTTTTCCCTTCACTGAACAACTGGAGGAGTTAATCCAGAAAAAATGGAAGGGGGTCAGAGAAAAAGGCCTGTATAAACAGGTTGTTAAAACTGTATACCCTGAAAAAGCTAAAGGGCAACCTGCTGCGGTCTCTTCCGATAGTGGTTGCCTCAATAATGCAGCTGGCAAGACACGTAACCTTGGTGTTACATTCAAGAAGGCTCTAGTCTGAAAATTAGATCTAGATCTGAAGCGCTCCTATGTACTGTAGCATCTGCAGGTGCCTCCAGACCAGCAAAAAACAGTCCATGTGCTGCGTGGGTCTAATAGGAGTGGTTTCATACTTATCAACCAGCTGCTGCACCTGCAGGTCTCTGAGGAAAGTGGCAGGGTCTGCATCCCTTTAGATGCCAATTACACAAGCAGGAAATTATGTTTCAGGGGGGAGTTCTGCACACATTCTGTGAACAGAACAACTCCAGATAGCCATATTGCATTTTACAGAAAAATACAGCCCTGCAGATTGAAAGGGAAAGTGGAGTTACCCTTTAAAGAAGCCCTTCTGGAGGAAGTGAAGAGACAATGTGGTAACAACTTTGTAAGAGCTTAAATTGGCGGGAGACCCTGTGGCGGATATGTCAGTAGACGTCAATTGATGTTTTTCAAGAGCAGCGTTCCCTGAGGTCACAGCAAGCAGGGCATTATGGCTGAAGCCGTGGTCGGCGGATTCCACCTTAAACATAAAACTGGTGCAAGATACCAGACAATCTAATATATTCGGGAGTAGACAGGATACAGCCATCTCAAGGGTGACCACTAGCAGGTCAGGGCGATATCATCTGACAAAACAGAAAAATCAGAAAGGTCCAGCATATCCCACAATAGGGATAAAACTTTTTCGCAGAAGAGAGTTTAACAAGACTCGTGGCCACTCATTACAATTAGAAGAAAAGAGGTTTAACCTTAAACTACGTAGAGGGTTCTTTACTGCAAGAGTGGCAAGGATGTGGAATTCCCTTCCACAGGCGGTGGTCTCAGCGGGGAGCATTGATAGCTTCAAGAAACTATTAGATAATAACCTGAATGACCGCAATATACAGGGATATGTAATGTAATAATGACACATAATCACACACATAGGTTGGACTTGATGGACGTGTGTCTTTTTTCAACCTCACCTACTATACTATATTATATGTAACTATATACAGACGGCAACTTCCAAGTAGATACAAGGAGGCAAAATCCTACGGACTGGGAAAAGATTAGTAAAGGAACTGGAGAAGTACCCAGCTTCATTGTTGAAGCCTTAAAAATTTAAGGCACTTGTCTTGGGAGACCAACAGAAGTTCTTTTAAGGGTGCACTCATCCAAGGGCTGCCTGTGTAAAGCTTTGCTCACACACCTGGATGGAAAATATTCAGGATCAGTGGGCCATATCAGCTATATTGGTGTGAAATTGGTGGAAGTTTAAGGGTTGTCCATCTTCCGATCTCTTCCAGTCAGCCAGGCTACCAGATTTGATGGAAAAGTAAACAATTCTGGTCCAGTTTTAGGCCGGTTTAAATAAAAAAAAATTAGCAATCGTGAATGTTCCAAGTGCCCAGAGGCGATGAGGATTCGGTTCACCTCTGTTCCTAGCGGGAAAAAAAATCTAAATCCAGTAATCTGTGCCCAGTGCTAAAGTTGAAAAAACTCAACAAGCACAGAAATTTGGAGTCGTGCAAGATGGAGAACCTCCAATCAATTCTATTGATAAAGGTGGGAGATTGGATGCTTTGTAAGTTTATCAGACACCTACTTCTCCCAATCCATCCTCAATTCCTCTACCAGTTTCAGTGCCTCCCCTTCAATCTGTACACTTCCCCCACGGCATTCACTAGGTCTTACTGTCTGCAATAGTGACGGGGAAAATTTCAGTAGAACTTCCACAAGGGAAGATCAGTCCTCTAATAGAGTCAAAGGTGCTTTGAAAGCAAAGTCTCTTCAAGCAGAACATTGCCTGAGTATCCTTGGTTCTTCAAAACTGACCAATTGTTGTTTTCAAATGGAACATTATTACATCAGGTGGTCATGAGATGTTCAGATTATGAGGCATAGTATTGAATGCTCTCGAACTGAGAGTAGCGTTCAAAGTCGTTCTGTCATTCACTCTTTTTATAAGAGGAGCAAGAGTTGTATTTTGCCTAGACCGCAGTAGAAGGGTAGAATTCTTAGGCTGTCAATGGAGCTTCCTGTATCAATAATTGCAATTATACTATTTTGGCTTAGGAGGCTCTAGTGTCTGTCTCTCCTACAGTTAAGCATTGAGTCCCCACTGCCTCTGCCAGTGATGATGGATCTGCTCTCTCATAGCCAGTTTTGCCATCCAGCTCCAAGAGACTGCTTTTGATGGCATGGAAGTTGAGAGGCAGAAGCTGCCATGTCAAGAGTGCTCAGTGCATGTAGTGGGTGCCTTGGGTCAAGCCAGAGAGGTCTCCGTGAATAAGACTTATCAGAGAATATGCAGATCTTACACATCAAAAGCCTGGAGTCTTTTATCACCTAAACTAGCCAAGGTTCTGCATTTCTTACAACTGGGGCTGAACAGGGGCCTAGGTTCATATAAGTATGTTTAAATATATTAAAGTTCAAAGGTCAGCCTTGTCTGCACTTACAGGGGTTTAAGGAGTCCTTAAAGTGGATGTAAACCCAATGTCATCCTTTCTAAACTACTGCCATAGGGGTTATTTATAAGGATAAACAGGCCTCCTGCATGTATCTTTACCTGTCAAATGTCTTCCCTCTGTCTGTTATTAGACCCGAAAAACTGCAGATTCTGTGGGCGGGTCTGTTGTCTGGAGCTCAGTGGGTGGAGTCGTGATGTCAGACTCCCCGCCCACCTCTACAGTCCTTATCAATATACATTTTCTCCTGTGTATTTCTAACACTGAACTTCTGCTATGATCTCTAACATCCAATGAAAAGACAGAAAAGTAACCACATGACTTCAGCATGGCCAATCATGGTGAGGTGTGGAACAGCCAATCCTTGCAGAGCTGCTGAAGAAAGGAGTGGGGGGAGGGAACTTAAAAATACTGCCTGTGTCTTAGGCTAGTGCACAAGATATGTAAATCACCTGTCACTGACAGCAAGGGGGAGGATTTGACAACGTTTTTCTCAGTTTGTCAAGATTTTTCTCACTGAACAATAAAAGAGGATTGCTGGGCTCAAATGATAGGAAATCGTATACTCTACAGTATGAAAAAAAAAAAAAAATCGGGTTTACATCCACTTTAACCCTTTAGTGGTGCAATTCTTAAAAGACTTGCATGAAGTTATAGACCTGCCAGGAAACCATTGTTCCCTATGTGGGACTTGCTTATGGTCCTCAGATCTATCAAGGCCTCATTTCTATCCTAGAGAATTGGCTACACTCTGCAATGTAACCCTGAAGATTGTATTTCTGGTTGCTACAACCTCTGTGAAAAGGGTGTCAGAGCTGCAATCTTTGTACTTAAGGAGCCTCACCTAATGCTTTACCCGGACAGAATAGTCCTAAAACTCCAGACTGCTTTTATCCATGGGGTGTCTTTCTCCTTCCACTTTAACCAGGAAGTCAATTTGCCATCTTTCTTGGTTGAGTGAGAGAACCACATCCCCTGGATGTTGATATAACTCTGACCTGCTTGGCAGCTACCTTTTCATTTAGGAAAGCTGAAATCTGTGCTTGGTTCCAGCATGGCTTAAGGCAGGGTCAGTCAGCATTAACACATACAGTCAACACCTAGATTGACAATTAAAAGAGCCTACTCTTCACAAGACTTTCCTGTTCCGGAGGATTTAAGAGCACATTCAACTAGGGCAGTGCCAGCTCTGTGGACAGAGCAGTGCCAAGTGTCTATTGAGGCTATTTGCAAGTCATCAATATGGTCTTCCCAAGATCCCTTCATTACACTTTATTAGGTGAACCTGGCTCACAACAGTAGAATTTGGAAAATGTATTGTGCATACTGCGCTACTGACCATTACAATTTTTTTTCTTGCACCCTCCCGTATAACGAGTTAGTTCCCATTGTACGTTGCCATGAGGCACCAGGAAAATGGAAAATTGTATACTCCCCTTTCCGTAATTTTCCTTTTCTGGTGCATCTTCATTGCAGAATACAGATTCCCACCCAAATGGTGACAGTTATAGAGAATGCTGTGAGCCGAGTCTGTCTTTGGTTTATAGTTAACCAGTCATATCGGGCTGTGAAGATGCACCAGGAAAGGAAAATTACGGAAAGGTAAGTATACGATTTTCAATTTTTTCTGACACAAGCATGACATGATATATGTATGGGTACAGGCTCTGCCCCCCTACCCAAACACAGGACCTATACTATACTATACTATATAAATGAGTCAATTCCTTCAAGGCGGCATTCTCTTTTTTTTTTTCTTGCAATGCTCAGCCAGTTATGCAGCTGTTTAAAGCAAATAATTTTTATTTTTGACCTCACCTCACCGGATTCATCTAGCCTATCCGCACAGGTTCAGCCTCTCCTGTGATGAAGCTCCCTCCGTTCGGGTGTAAATTGCCTATAAGAGGGAAGCCTCCCCCATGTCCAGGTACTGGGGTTGTAGGATGCTGGTCTCCAGAGTTTGTACAAGTGTTTCCTTCTTAATGACTCCACGGATGGACATCAGTGTTGCCAACCGTCCGTAATTTACGGGCAGCCTGTAAATTTCAGCCCATTTTCGTGCTGCCCATAAATGCCCATTACGGGCAGTGGCGCCCGTAAAATAGATGGCTGCGGGCCGACGTGCAACTGTGCATGCTCTGTTCCTTAGCATGCCAGGCTCGGAAAAGCTCGTATACGCTTGGGGGGGTAAGTGCTGTGGGGGGTATATTAAGGTGGACAGAGGAGGACTCTGCTGTGGGGGGAGGGTGAAGGATGGAGGCAGAGGAGGACACTACTGTGTGGGGCAGTGTTGCCAATGGCCGTAAAAAATATGGCTGTCTGCAGCCTCTAACCATCTCTTGTACTATGTCCGCATGCTCTAACCATCTCTTGTACCATGTCTGCATCCCCTTACTATCTCTTGTACCATGTCCGCATCTTCTAACCATCTCTTGTACCATGTCTGCATCCTCTAAACTATGTCCGCTACCTCTAACCATCTCTTGTACCATGTCCACTTCCTCTAAACCATGTCCGCTACCTCTAACCATCTCTTGTACCATGTCCGCTTCCTCTAACCATCTCTTGTACTATGTCCGCTTCCTCTAACCATCTCTTGTACCATGTCCGCTTCCTCTAACCATCTCCTGTATTATGTCTACATCCTCTGACCACCTCCTGTACCATGTCTGCATCCTCTGACCATCTCCTGTACCATGTCTGCATCCTCTGACCATCTCCTGTACCATGTCTGCATCCTCTGACCATCTCCTGTACCATGTCTGCATCCTCTGACCATCTCCTGTACCATGTCTGCATCCTCTGACTACCTCCTGTACCATGTCTGCATCCTCTGACTACCTCCTGTACCATGTCTGCATCCTCTGACTACCTCCTGTACCATGTCCGTAGCCTCTAACCATCTCTTGTATTATGTCTGCAATCTCTGACTATATCTCATCTTTTATCATGTCTGCCGTCTCTGAGGGGGTCTGAAGAGAAGTCAAGAGTGGGAGTGTCGCCTGGATGGGGGTCACAGGAGGAGTGTGTGTGGACTGTGGAGAGGAGACTGAGCCCTGCACTGTGCACCTGAGAGGTCAGTGACAGCGCTGCCAGGCCAGCTTGAGGGGGTCACTGATGTAAGGGGGGAGTGAATACAATAATGTAAGGGGGCACTTATATAAAGGTTCCCCCCTTATAGCAGGGAACCCCCCCTTACCTTAGTGAATTTACTCTGCAAAGGGTGGTCTCTGGATACATAGGAGAACACTATTGCCACTATATAAACATATAAAAAAATGCCTGGAATTGGAAGGGTCAGGGACACAAAAAGACTCAAAGACACACATTCCTTCATATACTGTATTTACTTACATCCATATACATTGACATACACAAGACAGATGTTCTCTCTCTTTTAGGGCCCATTCACACTAGGAACTGCATGTGCGGTTTCTGTATGATTCATATGCAGTTCTGTGCGATTTCAACCCATTCATTTTGAATCCACTAAAATTGCACCACACCGCTCCAAAAGTAGTGCATGCATTATCTTTTGAAACACTGCAACCGGACCGCATGGTACTTTTGTACCATGTGATCCGGTGTGGGTCGTAACTGGCAAACACCCTGTGTTTGTGACCTGCGTTTGGGGTGTCATTAACTTTGCTCTGACACCTGCTGCAGATCACAGAGGCGGTGCAATTGGAATGTGGTGTGGGAAACTTCACAAGAACGCAGGTTTCCTGCACCCTATTCTAGTGTGAACGGACCCTCGGAACACTTCACTTCTTTTTTACTCAGAAGGCCGATATATGCTTGCTTGAATCACATGGTAGAACTATATTCTTCTAACTTTTATTTTTCCTCGTATTTTGCTTAAACTGAACTGTAATATTTATTTTACTTTTTGTATTTATTTTGTATTTTTGATGCCATTGTGTATAAAAAAAAAATCACACTTTCTTTGAAATCAGCTGGCCAGTTTACTACACTTATTAATACAATCACCTTAGACATTTACAAAATCTTTGAGTGTCACAAAATTCTACAGCCAATAACTTTGGGGTAAAGGATAAAAAAAAAACAGATTGCTCTTTCCACAGTAACTAGTGCAGCAGCTGTCAGAATACAGCGGGTGCTGCCGGACAGTGACTGTAGCTGATTGCCTGTAGTAGTTGTTTGGCTGAGAATTCCACCTGACTCCTTGTGATTGTCGGATAGAAGAAGGCTGGGTGCCAACAGGGCCGCCCACTGACTGAATGTAGTCTGTAAGTCAATCAGTGTATGTCCAGCTTAAAGCAGGGTCTACATGGACCAAAAATCATCTGCTTCAGCAAGAACCGGCTGACTTTTGGTCCGTGTGTACCGCTGTCTGTTCAACAGAAGCCAGTCTAGTGACCAGCATGATAATGCTGGAAAACCAGCATTCATTCAGTGCTTTCAGCCAATGGCTGCAGCACTGATCAGTGTACTCTGGTGAGGGAGTCCCTGCTGTCAGAATACAATAGCTCAGTGGTAGAGATCCCCCGGATCCACATTGTTTGTGTTGATGCAGGGATTTCTCAGATTTATTTATTTTGTTAGTTGAGCCCACTTGTTGAACAAAAGACTGAATGTGTATACCCAGCTTAACCACTTCAGCCCGGACCATTTGGCTGGCCAAAGACCACAGCACGTTTTGCGATTCGGCACTGCGTCGCTTTAACTGACAATTGCGTGGTCGTGTGACGTGGCTCTCAAACAAAATTGAAGTCCTTTTTTTCCCACAAATAGAGCTTTCTTTTGGTGGTATTTGGTCACCTCTGCAGTTTTAATTTTTTGTGCTATAAACAAAGATAGAGCGACAATTTTGAAAAAAACTAATTTTTTACTTTTTGCTATAATAAATATCCCCAAAAAATATATAAAAAAAAGATTTTTTCTCCCCTCGTCTTTCAGGACAGCACCTGGAGAGAGCGCAGCTCCACCCACTTTTCCCAGGAAACACTGCAGTCAGTTTTTTCTTTAAAGACCGGACGCTTCCACCAAGGCCTCAGTTGTAGTGTTTTCTTCGCCATGGTGGAAGCGCTGCAGGGAACCAGGGGTGTGCTGCGCTGTCTCCAGGTGGAGAGAGTTTGGGGCATACCGATGTTGGTTTTTTCTGTGGCAGGCCAGCCCAGCTTCTTCCCTTCACGTGCGGGGGTTGCTCCGGTGTCCTCCCCTCTTCATACCCGGCGAGGGTCAGGCTGCGGGGGGTCCCAGCTCCTTTAGACCGGCGGCTAGCTTGGTAGGAGCGGCGTCTCCTCTTCAACCCCATGGCTCAGCCTTCCGGGTTCCGGTGGCGAGTGCGTCACTACGGCCAGGGGCGGGACCTCCAGCGGCGCGACGCGGCTTCCGGTTCCGGCCGCTGGAACGCAGGAGGGGAGGGCAGGTCTCTTCCGGCTGACGTCATTTCCGGCCCTCGCAGCGGCGAGTGGACCGGGAAAGTTTAAAAGCAAGCACCAAACGCCATTGCAAATCCTGACAATATGGAGGAGGAACAATCGGTGGTGGCAGGAGCAGGAGCCACACAAGTCAGCCAGGCCCAGGTAAGCGGGGACAGCGTGTCTCTGTAACTTACTCTATGGGCATGTTTTAGTTCCCTCTTTGGTAAATGTTTTAAAGAGCCTGCAGCATTCTTCCTGTGTATTGAAGCAGGAAGTAAATATGTTTAAGATTGTGAAGTAAATCTGTGGGGGGATTTACTGGCTGAGTGAAGGAGGGGGGTTAAATTGTTAGCTCTTCCACTCTTTTTTCAGCATGCTGTTTATAGGTGTTTCTGTTTGTGTATTTCAGAAGGCAAAAGAAAAGACCAAGCATTCGTCTTCTCCTGTTAAAAGAAAATGCCCATCTTGTAAAAATGTGCTTAAAGAGTCTTGGGCAAAAGTGTTATGCAAAGAATGTATTGCATACTTAGTGAAGGAGGAAACCACTCCTAGTGTACCTGTGGTTCAGCAGGACTTACTGAGCTCATTTAGGAAGGATTTGGCGGAGACTTTTGAGTCATTTAAATCCTGCCTTGACAAACGTCCAGCCGCAGGCAGCTCAGTACCTCGTTCCCAGTCTTACCCTTTGAGGGGGATTTGGTTTTTGGCCCAGGTCTTGAAGCCATTCTTGAGAGAACGGCGGACAAAAAGAAGGCCTTCCCCATTAAGAAAAAGGTGGTTCCTCAGGGCAACAAAAATTTTCGTCCTTTTCGGAAAACCACAGACTCAAAGGAGACAGGATATAAAAGACCTTGGAGGTCTCAGAGAGGCAGGGGCAAGTCAGGGGTACTCTTTCGCCCCCCTACCCCAAATACAAAGAGCCAGTGACGGTCCCCAGTCTATGGGAGCAAGGTTGCAAACCTTCTTCCCACAGTGGCAGAGGATAACAGACAGTCCATTTATCCTAAAAACTATAAGGGAGGGTTACGGACTGGAGTTTGCCCAACCCCCTCCGGTTCGGTTTTATTTAACTCAGGCTCCCAGAGACCCGGAAAAGCTTACAGCAATGTCAGCAATTCTTCAGGAGTTAATTCAGCAGAAGGTGGTAGTAAATGTTCCCCCCAACGAGGTAGAACAGGGGTGCTATTCACACATTTTTCTGGTGAAGAAGCCTTCAGGCAAGTTCAGATTAATCCTGAACCTGAAGATACTCAACAGAGCGGTCAGGTACAAAAACTTCAAGATGGATACGATTTTTTCGGTAAAGGGTCTCCTGATCCATAGACCTAAGAGATGCATATCTCCATGTGCCTATAGCCCCAGCATCACAAAAGCACCTCAGATTTGCGATCAGGATAGGGGGGTCTGTCCTACATCTGCAATTCAGAGCTCTCCCTTTCGGGCTGTCATACTCTCCGAGGATATTTACAAAAATTCTGGCGGAGGCCTTAGCCCCTCTCAGAATAGAAGGAATCTCGATTGTCCCATATCTCGACGATCTGCTAATATTTGCCAAATCAAGGCACATATTGGAGAGAGATCTACAAAGGACAAGGAGGCATCTGGAGAGCCTGGGGTGGCTAATAAACGAGGAAAAATCGAACATGATCCCATCACAGGCAATAACCTTTCTAGGTTACACTATCGACTCCATACAGGGAAAAATGTATCTCCCAGAGGAGAAGATAATAAAGCTTCAGAACGCTGTAAAAAAGGCCCAGACAAACCTGCCAATTTCTATCAGGGCGGTGATGTCTGTTTTGGGGCTCCTTACTGCAGCAATACCTGCAGTACAGTGGGCATGTTTGCAC
Source organism: Aquarana catesbeiana (assembly GCF_042186555.1). Classification (NCBI taxonomy): domain Eukaryota; kingdom Metazoa; phylum Chordata; class Amphibia; order Anura; family Ranidae; genus Aquarana; species Aquarana catesbeiana. The sequence goes on along the minus strand of NC_133325.1, from coordinate 808,860,871 downwards.
GCAAGGGAACTTCAACAGACAATTTTGAAAAATTGGTCTTATGGAGAGTCCCTAGAAAAGATGATAACGATATCTCCCCGAGTTCAGAGGAAGCTCTGGTGGTGGAGGAGCCACTCCAATCTGAACAAGGGCCTGCTCTGGTGTTTTCCCCAGGAGAGGAGATTAACAACAGATGCGAGTTCCTGGGGGTGGGGCGCCCACCTGGAAGGACAGATGGCTCAGGGCAATTGGACAAAAAGGGAAGCCAGGAGATCCTCCAATTGGAGGGAACTAAGGGCTATTCTCCTAGGACTTTGGGCTTTCGAGGAAATAGTCAGGGGGCATCATGTTCAGGTGCTATCAGACAATGCCACAGCAGTGGCATATGTTACAAGACAGGGGGGCACGAGAAGCAAGGTCTTGCTAGCCTTGTCAGTTCAGTTGCTATCCTGGGCGGAAGGCAACGTAAAGTCCCTAACAGCTGTACACCTAAAAGGAGAGCTGAATCTAGTGGCCGACTTTCTAAGCAGAGAAAGGATACTAGAGGCAGAATGGAGTCTGAACAAGGAGGTATTCCAGGAATTAACAAAGAAATGGGGAACTCCTCAGATAGACCTGTTCGCATCCCACAAGAATGCAAAGGTGAGGGCCTATTACTCACTAAACAGGCAAGATCAGGTGAAAGGTTTGGATGCGCTGGCACAACCATGGAACTTCCACTTGTGCTACGCCTTTCCCCCCTTTCAAATGATCCCTTGGGTGTTGAAAAAACTACAGCGAGAGACCACGAGTTTGATCCTAGTGGCTCCTTTTTGGCCCAAGAGGCCCTGGTTTGCAACCATTCAGAGGTTGGCAGTGGAACCACATTGGGTTCTCCCACTTCGAAAGGATCTGCTATCCCAGGGACCCCTTCAGCATCCAAATGTCAACCAGCTCAGGCTGACAGGTTGGTTACTGAGGAGCAGCTGCTAAAAAGAAGGGGCTTCTCAGATAAGCTGGTGTCAACCCTGTTAAATAGCCGAAAGAAGGTTACCAGGGGTATTTATTTTAAGACATGGAAGCGGTTTAATTCCTGGTGCATGACTAAAAAATGTTCACCACAGGAGTTGCCCTCAATTTTAGAGTTTCTCAATGAGGGTATGGAGATGGGGCTGGCAGCCAGTACCCTGAAGGTCCAGGTAGCTGCCTTGTCAGTGTTTCTTGAGAGGAAGTTATCTCAAGAACCATTTATAGTGAGATTTTTCAAAGCATTGGCCAGGCTTAGGCCGGTACCTTTCAAATCTTTCCCTAAATGGGATTTATCCCTGGTGCTACAAGGGTTGATCAGAACACCTTTTGAGCCACCACAGGAAGCAACTTTAAAAGTATGGACCCTTAAGCTGGTTCTTTTGGTAGCAGTTACCTCAGCCAGAAGAATTAGTGAGTTACAGGCTCTATCTATAATAGAACCCTTTTGTTTGATATTTTCAGACCGGGTAGTGCTGAAAACTGACCCGGGTTTCTTGCCAAAGGTCGCAACCTTTTTTGATAGGGCACAAGAGATAGTTTTACCTACTTTTTGTCCTACACCATCCAACTCTAAAGAGGAGGCTTTTCATACCCTGGATGTGAGAAGATGTTTACTCCATTATTTAGAGATTACGAGAGAGTTTAGGAAGACAAATTCTCTTTTTATTCTTTTTTCTGGACCACGCAAGGGTCATTGTGCTTCTAAAAGCACTATAGGCAGATGGCTTAGAATGGCGATCAGTGAAGCCTACAGGGCTGCAGGGGCTGATCCTCCCAAAGGGGTAATGGCCCATTCAACAAGGGCAGTAGCAACGTCCTGGGCGGAAAGAGCGGGGGCTTCTCCAGGCCGGATCTGTAAAGCGGCCACGTGGACAAGCTTCTCCACCTTCACCCGCCACTACAGGTTGGACTTGCTATCAGCAGCGGATCAATCTTTTGGCAGGAAGGTCCTGCAGGCGGTGGTCCCACCCTAGAGTAAGTACTCTTTTATCATCTCCAGGTGCTGTCCTGAAAGACGAGGGGAGAAAAACCCTAGTTAGACTTACCGGTAACGGTATTTCTACGAGTCTTTCAGGACAGCACCGATGACCCGCCCTAATTGTTTTATAAAAATGTGGTGTTATTGCTATGTTCTGCTTATCTAATTTCAGCATGGCTGGAGGTACTCTATGAACAACTGAGGCCATGGTGGAAGTGTCCGGTCTTTAAAGAAAAAACTGACTGCAGTGTTTCCTGGGAAAAGTGGGTGGAGCTGCGCTCTCTCCAGGTGCTGTCCTGAAAGACTCGTAGAAATACCGTTACCGGTAAGTCTAACTAGGGTTTTTTCCTCAGTTTAGGCCGATGTAGTCTTTTACATATTTTTGGTAAAAAAATAAAATCGCAATAAGCGTTTTTTGATTGGTTTGCACAAAATTTATAGCGTCTACAAAATAGGGGATAGTTTATGGAATTTTTATTAATAATTTTTTTTGTACTAGTAATGGCGGCAATCTGCGATATTTTATTTCTTTTTTTTTTTTTTTATCGTGACTGCGACATTATGGCGGACAGATCGGACACTTATGACACTATTTTGGGACCATTGGCATTAATACAGCGATCGGTGCGATTAAAAATGTGTGTCCTAGGGAGTGATTTCAACTGTGGGGGGAGGGGCTATGTGTGACACGACACTGATCACCACTCCCGATTACAGGTATCCTGTCACTAGGCAGAATGGGAAAATGCTTGTTTACATCAGCATTTCCCCGTTCTTCCTCTGCGTGAGATGATCGCAGGTATCCCCACGGACATCGAGTCCGTGGGACCCGCGATCACACTCAAGGAGCTTGTGGCGTGTGCTTGCGCCAGCAAGCCGCTTCTTAAAGGGCAACGTAATATGCCTGTACGTGCCCTTCTGCCGACGTGCGTGAGCCGGTCGGCAAGCGGTTAAAGAATATGTAAACCCAACATTCCCTATTCCTGATATGTGACTGCTGTCCCATGTACTGGTATGAGAAAGTTTTCTGTTCTTTGTATTGCTTCCTTTGTGCAAAAGCCTTCCAGTCCCTCTGCTTTCCTATTACATACTGACCACACCAGGCATAAGAGCACAGTGTGGACAGTTTTCTGGCCGTGCTAAGAAATCGGCCTGCTCTCCTCCAATGATTTGACTTGTCCTGACGCCCCCAACTGCCCCCCCCCCCCCCGGCACAGCCTTTCACTGGGAAGATCAGTGGACTGCTGTTTCTCCTTCCCCTGCTCTTATGCAGCTGAGAACAGGGAATGGGATAATTTATTAAAAAAAAGGAAAAAAGTGTTTATAATGTTTTTTTTTTTGAAAATTCTTTTTTATTCATTTTTTAAGCATACAAATAACAGGCCACATTTGCAGCTGACAACCACCAACTATAACACAGTTGCCAGTGGACATTTACATACAAAAACACAGACATAAATCAAACATAAATTTGGAACCCCCCCCTCCCAAACAACAAAGCTTTTGCCCAGATATATACTGTCCAAGTTGGCCTCCAACTGGAGGAAGGCACTAGGAGACACCGCACCCTCGCTGCCTAACAACTTGGGTCGTGATGCTAAATACAGTCCAAAGCATGACCCGGCTCCCCCCCCCACAGCACCAAGATTTTCGTATGAAGAAACAACTCTCCCCCCTACAAGTGACCAGTTATCCTAATGCAGAATTATCAATATTTCTCCTGTATGTCAGTCATATACATCTTCCTTTGTGGCCTCATACACCAATATTAATAGCTATAGGTTATCTGTAATTAGTCTGATACCGTATCCACCGATGCCATCCAACCCCCCCACACTTTGTCAAATTTGGTCAGTGCCCCCCTACTCAAATAAGTGGCTTTATAAAATGGTACTGCCTTATTAACCAATGCCTTCCAGGACTCCAGGGTTGGGGCTGAGGAACTCTTCCAGGAGAGAATAATCCTCTTTTTGGCATAAAACAACAATAGGGTAAGAAGAGTTCTAATAGCCCTGGTAGTAGCTAGGGGCTCTACCAGATGCAGTAAGCATACCTCAACTGTCATGGGAATCGAAATAGAAGTGACCGACCTTATGCAGCCTGCTACATCCTGCCTGTATGCTTTGACCTGTAGGCATTCCCAAAAGATATGCATTTGGAGAAAAAGAAGACCGGAGCCCCTGAGTCACGGACCATGCCCTAATTACAGAGCGCATGGAGAGCGTCAGAGGGTAGGGGGCCCGTAAACCCCTATATACCAAGTGGGATAGTGCTTCATATGAACCCACACATGCCGCCTCCAACGACACCGCAGCGTCATTCGAAGGTGTGGTCAACCAACGGTGCGCCACAGTTAATTGGCCAGCTAAAAAATATTTATGTAGTGATGAGGGGGGAAATGCTGCGCTGACCCAAAGAATTATTAATAAAGTGAACAGCAGCTGACACACAAACAAACCAAGTCACACCAACAAATATGTAAAACAAGTGCAGCGCTAGAGTCCCAAACAAAAACTGAAATCATGTATGGAACAAATATAAATCTGTGACATAAAAAACCTAAAAGTGATTGTGAATCAACACAATACGAAAACATGTGAGATATACAAAAATGTCTATAATGCAATGTGTTATGCTCTGGAGTCCATCAATATAAAATAGAAAGGAGTCTTCTCAAACAGAGGAGGTGCTCGAACAATGGACGTTGACTGGAGACTTAGATTCTACTTTGTTGTAAAACATATCCAATAAAATCAAATTTCCTCATAGATTTAGGCCAATATGTATTCTGCTACAAAAATCCCAATAAGCGTATAATAATTGGATGTGTAAAAGTTATAACGTCTACAAACTATGGGATATATACTAAAATTTACACAGCTCTGACACTATACTGGTAATGGCGGCGATCAGCGACTTATATGGTAGAGAAATTATACTTTAAATGTCCTCTATGAAAACATCATTTGATATGAATATGGCCTTATAGCTCTAGTTATAATATGCTTAGACTTGCATTATTTGAAACATCCCGTTGTTTGTAAATGGCTTAGGGAGTTTTCCAAATCAGTATCCTGTATAACAATTGTGAATGTAAAAGTCTGTGACGGATACTTTCACCTTTCCTGTTGTATTCAGAATAAAGTTGAAAATAAAATATGACTGGACATTTTTCTAACAGGAAAGGGGGTGTACAGGGCCTATAACTACAATATTCTCTTCAGAAATGAAATGACACCACATGAGCTTGTAATGCAAATGTAATTCATTTCTCTTGCATATGCAATAAATGTTATCTTGATTCCCAAAGACGGTCTTAGACAGTGATGTATTTCCATAACAATTTGGTCCTTCAAGAGCCGGAAATCCAAGTTCCCGAGACGCACTGGATCAACTCAGTGACCAATGACCATACGGCAAAACTGTAAGTCCTCCATCTTAATTTGAACGTTAAAGAGAGGCCGGTCCGCTGAACTAGTACCTCCCGGGCAGTGACTTATCGGATCAGCACAAGAGACCGCTCTCAGGACAAGGTAAGATTTTTATTTTATTATTTTATTATTAACCTATTGGGTTAGACTTGATTAGGAATTTAATGAATAAGGGATTTTAATACTACATACAATATAGAGATTGATTGAATGTTCTATCTGCTTTACCCTTGTTGAGGGTAAATAAGTGGTCACATATTCCCAGTATAGATCCATCTGTGGCCATCCTGGATGGGCAGACCTAGTGACTAGCCCGCGTTTTGGGAAGACGCGCTCAGGGCGACCTGGCGGCAGTCAAGCACTGTGGGTGTTCTCTCTTGTGTGTTCTTGTTTGTTTCTCCAGGTTAATTGTCATTTGATATAGGGGTATGGTCCCATACTAATATCCGGGTGCAGATAAAGGAAATTTGTCGATTGGATCTTAGATCCTGACATCCTTGTAAGCTGCAGAAAATCCCTTGGGGACACATAAATACTCCTAGATCAAAACCTAAAGAATCCCCTGTTGATACAAGGGCGTGGCCTGATAGATTTCAAGGTAACAAACAGAGGACATTTTGGTGGACCCCAGCATCCAAATCAGACTCATATGTTGTATAAACCCTGAGCAGGCACATAAATACCCTTGGATCAAGGATTGAAATATTAAATGTTTTGATAGGATGAAAGAACAGTCGGGAGAACTCAGTCTCCTTGTAATTCTGTAAATGTTCTCTACAAGTTAGTGAAATATTAAGTAACAAGACACCAGTGTTTTAGCAGGACACAAGATCAGTAATCTAGAAGTGATATATCATGGTTAGAAAGTCTGTGAGTGACTGCAAGCGATAACATACTGTGTGCGTGTGTTGTGTCATTGTGAGAAGACATTAACAAAAAAAGAGCTCCGTGTGCACGATAAACAAAATAGGTATGATCCATGGAAAATCTGTTGGTATGAATGAAGATGTTAAGTATATGTGTAGTCTACACAAAGAGAATGTGAAATTTCTTAAGATGTGGAAAACAAAGTATGATTTTGATGCATTTTTAAATAAGGATTGTTGTGTAATACTGTGTAGAAAGCAGAGGAAGAAATTAGGTCTTCCCCAGGCAAAGAAATGGCTTGAGGAGGCTAACCATAGGTTAAATTCAGAAAACCATAAAAAGACTATGTTTTGTACAAAGAGGAGGACAATAATATGACCGTCCTCCGAAGTTTAGTTCAGCAAGTATTGGCTGAACAAAACGCAACAAACCAAATGCACCGACAGCCCCTGCACATACTTTGGAGAACTCTCCCACCCCACCGACGCTGCTCACCCTCTGACTTCAGCACCCGCTCCTAATTCCCTATATCCTATCGCAGACCTGCAGTGCCCACCACCGTATGGGACCGAGGCTTGCAATAAGCCTCCCCCACTGACACCCTGACTATCGATGAATAATCCTTTTACGGATTTGGGGGGCACCGCTGGGGACACCTGATGTAGGGAGGGCTCTGCTGGTGACACCTGATGTAAGGGGAGGCTCTGCTGGGGACACCTGATGTAAGGGGGGCTCCGCTGGGGACATCTGATGTAAGGGGGCTCCGCTGGGGACACCTGATGTAAGGGGGGCTCCGCTGGGGACACCTGATGTAAGGGGGGCTCCGCTGGGGACACCTGATGTAAGGGGGGCTCCGCTGGGGGACAAATGTGAGAATAAAAAGTTCTGTCTGATTATTGTTGACATGTTTATAAAATGGGTGGAAGTTTTTCCTATTACACACCAAGATGGGCAGTCAGTAGCCAAAGTACTAATCAAAGAGGTGATTCCACATCAAGGGATCCCCTCCGTGATTTACAGTGACAATGGCTCCCATTTTGTAAACCGAACAATACAACAAATTGGTAAATGGTACTGTAGCGGGGGCACATTTTCGATGTAACTTAATGTCAATGTCATATCTTATCCTTTGGCGCCATCTAGCGGCCAAAGTGCAAAAAGACTGAATCTTTATTTTCTTTTCGCTTTTCAAGTTGACCTGGAAGTTTTTGTTTGTTTATATCTGGACATTAACTTGACCTGCCCACAATGCACAGTGACTCCCATGATCCTTGGGGAGCAGAACTGCATTGTGGGAAGCTTATAAAAAAGGCTGGGAGCGGCCATCTTAGGTCTCTTGGACCCACATGGCCAGCCTGGAAGGATCTGTGTGAGATTTCCAGCACAGCGCGGCGTACCTCCCCGGAACAGCGATCCGAGCAGCGGTATTGTGACTTCTCACAGAGCTAGACTGACGACGGGGCAGGACTGGGAAGGAGCCAGTGGAGCTTATCGGAGTCATCTGGGAGTTCCGGAACGTCTTGTGGACAGGAGTGGAGCATCGCAGCAGTGCCGGCCAGAGGAAGAACCCTGCATATCAGAGTGGAGTCTCCTGACAGCATTGTCCTGGTTGGGTGAGAGGGCTGAGGCCCACAAGTTTCTTGACGCACTTTCATACATCAGTTTACACAAGATAGAGTTGCTGGGACCTGTAGTACCACAAGCAAAGTCAAGAGGATTCAACACTAAGTCACTGCATCAAAGTTAGTTATAGCTCTGCTGCATCAGGACTTTGCGTTATATATCAGATTACTTTAAGGAATCATTACCCTTGGATTACCAAATTACCTCATTGCTAGCAGAAGGAAAGAAGATAAAGGACTGTTAAGCAAAACATAAGGCCTTGGGTTATTTTACTATGTCAGGGTGGTGTGATATTACAGGAGGGAGCTCCCTAGTGTTGTATTATACTAAATCAAGTCAACATTTGATATGGTATAGCTTTAAGCGCGCAGGAAATAGGACAGTGCTTAAAGTGAGCTACACTCCCTCTGACGGCATCCTTTCTACTTGGTTATACCTCTCATATATCATTTCAGACATTGTACCTTTGTAAAGTTTAGTTGTCTGTCAGACTATGTTGGTCTGACAGTACAACCATTGTAGTTTAACCCTTCTAATACAACTACAGTAAATACGGTTACTATTTAAGTACAACTGTGTGAGTGTTGTTTTACTCTTCATCAGGGGCGTAGCTAGAAATCACAGGGCCCCATAGCAAAATGTTGTATGCACCCCCCCCCACCCCACAAAAAAAATAATAAAATGAACTAATGCCATTGAATAACAGATTACCACACCCATGTGGCACAGTACCCAGGCAGCTTATATTAATTTTGAACAACAAAGTATGCAGTAGAGCTGGGCGATTTCCTCCAAAAAAAAATGTGCGATTTAAAAAAAAAAAAAAACCTCAATTCACAATTCGAATCCAATTTTTTTTTTTTTGATAGACACCGCGGCAGTCCTGAGGAGCTGCGGGCAGGAGTTTTTAGGCCTCGCGGACTAGGCCGAAGCAGCGGCCTCGCCTAAAAACTCCTGCCCGCAGCTCCTCAGGACTGCCGCGGTGTCAGCGCCGGTCCTGGTAAAAATTTTAAAAAATCTAAAAAAATCGATTTGCTGAAAATTTGAATAGATTTGAATCTCAACTTGATTCAAGATTCAAATCGATTTTTTCCCCACCCCTAGTATGCAGCCCCTGAAAGACACACATGAATACCCCCATCAGTACAGACACCCAATACTCAGTGCAGACTCCCCAGCATTACAGACACCCCTCAGTGCAGGACCCAACCCCCCCAGCAGTACAGACATCCCCCCAGTGCAGACCACCCCCCTCAGTACAGACACCCCCCAGTGCAGACCCCCCCAGCATTACAGACCCCCCAGCATTACAGACACTTCTCTCAGTGCAGACCCCCCAGCATTACAGACCCCCCTCAGTGCAGACCCCCCATCAGTACAGACACTGCCCCAGTGCAGACCCCCCCCAGCATTACAGACCCCCCCTCAGTGCAGACCCCCATCAGTACAGACACCCCCCAGCATTGCAGACCCCCCTCAGTGCAGACCCCCATCAGTACAGACACCCCCAGCATTACAGACCCCCCTCAGTGCAGACCCCCATCAGTACAGACACCCACCAGCATTACAGACCCCCCTCAGTGCAGACCCCCCATCAGTACAGACACTCCCCCAGCATTACAGACCCCCCTCAGTGCAGACCCCCCATCAGTACAGACACCCCCCCAGCATTACAGACCCCCCTCAGTGCAGACCCTCCATCAGTACAGACACCCCCCTAGTGCAGACCCCACCTCAGTGCAGACACCCCCCACCTCAGTGCAGAGACCCCCCCAGCATTACAGACCCCCCCTTAGTGCAGGACCCCCCAGCAGTAAAGACACCCCCCCTCAGTGCAGGACCCCCAGCAGTACAGACACCCCCCTCAGTGCAGGACCCCCCTAGCAGTACAGACCCCCCAGCAGTACAGAAACCCCCCTCAGTACAGACACCCCCCTCAGTACAGACCACCCCCCTCAGTACAGACCACCCCCAGCATTGCAGACACCCCCCTGCAGTATAGACGCGCCCCCCCTTACATACCTCAGAACAGTGCTGACAGTCTCCAGATACACACAGCGGTGTGTGCCCCTCGAGGCTCGTGCGCAGGCTCCTCCTCCTCTGTGGATGTAAACAGAGAGGAGGGGAGGTGGCTTTGGTCCGCGCGGCTGAGGGACAGCGAGCGGTGCGGCTGCTGCTACCCAAGGGTGTCACCCCTGTGGCGGGTGTCACCCGGTGCGGCCCCCACCCGCCTACCAACGCCACTCATCGGGTCCCAACTCGGCTGCAGGCCCCATAGCAACTGCGTGTGTCACTATGGCGGTAGTTTCGCCACTGCTCTTCATCACCAGCCAAGAGGAGGGTAAGGTAACTACAAAACATGTATACTATATTGTGCACTGTGAAGTTGCTTTAAAGTTCTGTTGTGTCTACATATTACTACTCATCATGGAACCCGAAGTGTCAGAGGCGAGGGTAGCTTCAGGGGTCTGGGATGGCAAGTGGGAAAGCGAACAAATTAGCAGCTCCTACGGGGGTAGTGCCACCAGATGTCCACGAACGAGAAGTACCGGAAGCTACCAATATTCTCAGGGCGAATACCGAGGCCAGAAGGAGAGGAAGATTTTGAGAGTTGGGTGGATCAGGCTACTCAGGCTTTGGAGGATTGGAATGTCCCGGGACATTTAGCAAGAAGACGGATAAGTGAAAGCTTGTTAAGTCCAGCAGCTGTTGTTACTAGGAGCCTCCGAAGAGGGAAGCCAGATTGTGGTGCTAAAGATTACCTTACCTCCCTCCATGCTGTGTACGGGAAGATTAAAAATTTACCTGATCTGATTCATCGGTTTGTGCACACTCACCCAAAGGTGGGAGAGAAGCTGTCCACATACATTGCCCGTATAGATCAGATTTTACATCAGATCATTATGAAGAAGGGTGTTGACCCTAGAGAGGCAGATAAAGTCAGATTGGATCGGACTTTGAGAGGGGCCAGACCGAACCACCCTATTGCCCTTCGGTTGCTTTTAAAAAGGCGCTGATGAGATTCCTTCCTATCCTGAATTGATGGGGTTGGTCAGAGAAGAAGCGGCCATCTTGGAAGAAAAGAACAGGGAGACTCGCATGACTAAAGATCCTTTGCCGAAAAGTGGAAGGGCCACCGCACAGTCAGTATCTGTGGAAGGCATGGAAGATGTGGATGCAGAAGAATGCTGGTGGGAAGAACACTGTTCGCCTTTGAAAGAAGAGACCTCGTCAGCACCGACTCAACCAAAATTGGCTGAAGAAGAGCTACTGGCTAAATCTCTGTTGCAGCAAGCATTGCTTTGAGTAATGGGGGCACAAGCCAAGAGCTCAAGTGAACGAGTGGATAGCCGGCGATGCTATCAGTGTGGAGATGGTGGGCATCTTCGGGCACGTTACCCACAGAAAGATTCAGATGCTGCATTGCTGAAGGAGCTGATCTGGATGTTGAGGATGATAGTGAAGGAGTAGCCGGCGGGAAACTTCAGAGGGTCTCAGTGAAGGAGCCAGCTGAGAACCCTGCGAAAGAACAGAGCTCCAAAGGAAAAGAAAGGAGGGAAAGGAAGTTCCGGAGTCTACGGAAAAGGGACGAATGGACAAGTAACCCGACACCGGGGTCAGGGGACCGAGAGCAGAAAGTCAATGCCTCACCAGTCACTAAAACTCCAGTTGGGCCTTGTAAAAATGCAAGCGAGGGGACTCGCACTGAGAACATAGCTAAAAGTAACTCTAACTCTGCGCCTAGGAGTGGCGACCAAAACTTTCAACCTAAAAATAAGCACCTAAAGAAGAAGAAATCGCCTTGTCAACAAGAGGGGGCAGTCAGAGAGTTTTCCTGAAAGGCTAGTAGGACCATCTCCCATAGTGTCTGTACAGATTGAAGGAGTGTATACGCAGGCTCTATTAGATACAGGAGCACAAGTTACTCTGTTGTATCGAGATTTTTATGATAGACACTTAAGTCATATTCCCATCCGGAAGTTGGAGGAGTTCGAGATCTGGGGAATTGGAACCACTCGATGCCCTTATGATGGGTATATTCCCATACAAATATAATTTGGGCCGGCGGCTGTAGGAAAAGAGGAAACCTTTGACATGCTGGCGGTGGTGTGCCCCAGGCCCCCTGGAGCCGGGCGGAATTCCATATTGGTGGGGACGAATACGGCTTTAGTGCGGAGACTGCTGTTTGCTGTTCTGGACACTGAAGGGGGTTATGCCCACAAGATCCACCCACAGTTACAACAAGCCTACCGTCGAATGGTCAGAGAGAAGAAAGCCCAGAGAGAAGAAGTGGGACGGTTGTGGAGCTTTGAGAGTAAAGCCAGGACACTATGGCCGGGAGAGGTTGCTCAAATGAAGGCTACCGTGAAACTAAAGTGGGACCAGCCGGGACCCTTTATAGTTCTGGAAACGGGACGAGAAAGTCAGAGCAAGAGGCCTGGAGATGGTCCCTGAATTGGTTCCCACTCGGGATCTGTACAGAAGAAGCAGAAGAATGCCCATCCGACTGAAGAACCTCAGACCAGCCCATCACGCTGAGGCCCAGGATTCTAGTGGGACAAGTCAGTGCGGCCAATCCTTTGCTTCCAGAAGAGGTGAAGGGTGAGAAAGATGGTCAAGGTCTGGAAAAGGAGTTACAGCACTGTGCAGAGAATCTGCCTTCTCAGTGGCAGGAAAGGGCGAAATCTCAGTTGAAGAGGTGGGAGAAGTTGTTCGCTCAAAATGATTTCGACATGGGTTGTGCCAAGAGTGCTAAGCACACGATTCGCCTTCAGGAAGACAAGCCATTTCGAGAAAGGGCTCGGTGAGTACCGTTTAGTGACCTGGAAGACCTACGAGAACAACTAGCTGAATTAAAAAGGTCGGGGGTAATCCAAGAATCCAGGAGTCCCTATGCTTCCCCCATTGTAGTGGTGAGAAAGTAGAATGGATCCCTTCGTATGTGCATTGACTACCGCACTTTGAATTGGCGTATGATACCCGATCAAAATACCACCACTCGCATTGAAGATGCGCTGCAGTGTCTTACAGGGGCCAAGTGGTTCAGTGTGTTGGACCTAAAGAGCGGGTATTATCAAATTCCCATGCATCCGGCGGATCAAGAAAAGACAGCCTTCATATGCCCGTTGGGGTTCCACGTGTTCAGCCGAATGTCTCAGGGACTGTCGAGGGCTCCCGCCACTTTCCAACGTCTTATGGAGAGGACGGTCGGAGACATGAATCTAGTGGAAGTTTTGGTGTATCTGGATGACATCATCGTGTTCGGGAAGACCCTTGAAGTACACGAGGCCCGACTAGAGAAGGTGTTCTCCCGGCTATGTGAGGAAGGGTTGAAGCTGGCGTTAGAAAAATGTCAGTTCTACCGGACCTCAGTTACTTATCTGGGACACGTAGTCTCAGCAGGAGGAGTTGCTACTGACCCGAAAAAGTTGGAAGCCGTTACCAGCTGGCCCCGGCCAAGAACCGTGACGGAGTTGAGATCCTTCTTGGGGTTCTGCTCCTATTACAGAAGGTTTGTGGAAAATTTCGCCACTATTGCCCGACCCCTTAACGAGTTGTTGCAGAAGGTAACGGAGGAGTATGATGGGTCAGCGTGGAAAATGAAGAAGAGCGGTGCTCGAAGAAAAGGAGAATCTGTACAGGATCAGTGGACTCCCCTGTGTGAAGGGGCGTTTAAGAGGCTGAAGAACCTGATGGAAGCTCCTGTGTTGGCCTATGCTGACCCCAGTTTGCCTTATGAGTTACATGTAGATGCCAGTAGAGATGGACTGGGAGGGGTGTTGTATCAGCATCAGGCTGGGAAGTTGAGGCCTATAGCTTATGTGAGCAGGAGCCTTGCCCCTCCGGAAAAGAATTATCCAGTGCATAAGCTGGAGTTTCTGGCCCTCAAGTGGACGGTGGTCGACAAATTGAGAGACTATCTATATGGGGCCGAGTTCACAGTGAAAACTGATAACAACCCTTTGACTTATGTCATGACCACCGCTAAGCTGGATGCCACTGGACACAGATGGATAGCAGCATTGGCTGGATTCTGGTTTAGTTTGAAATACCGACCTGGAGTGGGAAACCGGGATGCAGACGCACTGTCTCGAAGACCACACAGACAAGAAGAGGACCCAGTGGAATGGGCCTGTGTGAGCGAGGAGGGAGTGCGAGCTCTGTGTCAGGGTTTTATAAATGGAAGGAAGTGGAAGGGTGGCGGCTGAATACATAGGGGTTTATCCATTAGCGATTCCCAGCCGATATTGTGGACTGACCCATGTGAGGGGAGAAGGCTTGCCGCAGCTGTCAACAGCGAATTTGAGACAGGATCAGATGAAGGATTCAGTGGGCAGATTAGTGATGCATGCACTGAGGAGCCAGAGTCCTGAGTTGTTACAAAAAAGTCAGGAGCCTGAGGCGAAAATACTACACAAGGAGTGGAATCAACTGATGCTTAAGGATGGTGTTCTGTATCGCAGTTATGTCACTGAAAGAAATGAAGAAAGGCGGCAACTATTTCTCCCAGAAAAACACCGGACGACCGTTTCAGTTTCTTTGCATGATGAGCACGGTCATTTAGGAGCAGATAGAACTCTCCGGCTGGTTAGAGATAGATTTTACTTACCTAATATGCGAAAGGAGGTGGAAAACTACTGTCATTCTTGCCCTACTTGTATCCAGAGAAAGACTTTGCCGCAGAGAACGGCAGCCATGGGCCATTTGCAAAGTCAAGAGCCCCAGGAGTTGGTGTGCATTGACTTTCTGTGCTTGGAACCCGATATAGGTGGAAGAGGCAACGTTCTGGTAGTGACAGATCATTTTACTAGATGTGCTCAAGCTTACCCCACCAAAGATCAAGAGGCCAGCACGGTAGCGAAAGTTCTCGTGGTGAAGTTTTTCGTACATTATGGGTTGCCTGTAAGGATCCACTCAGATCAGGGCAGAGACTTTGAGAGCAAGTTAATACCCCAGATTTGTGCTTTGTTGGGCATTAAGAAGACTCGCACCATGCCTTATCACCCTCAGGGTGAGCCTCAACCAGAGCGGTTCAACAGGACCCTACTCAATATGCTGGGGACTTTACCATCTGACAAGAAAATGCATTGGGGAAACCACATTGCAGCTTTAGTACATGCATACAACTGCACTAAGAGTGATGTCACTGGGCATTCCCCATACCATCTAATGTTTGGATGAGAAGCCATACTTCCTGCTGATCTGATGTTCGGTACGTCCTTGGATGATGTCCCTTTGTCCTCACACAGAGGGTATGTAGATCGAGGAAGAATCTACAACAAGCATATGAACAGGCAGTAGAGCATGCTACCGTCAGGGAGTCTTGGACCAAGCGTAATTTTGACGCCAGAGTGAAAATTCATGACTTGCAACCAGGAGATCGAGTTCTACTCAAGAATCTGGGTATACTGGGAAAACACAAGTTGGCGGACAGATGGAAGTCACAGCCCTTCATTGTGTGCAAGAGAATCCCTGGGTTGCCAGTATATCAGATTCGACCAGAAGAAGAGTTGGGGCCAAAGAAGATGTGGCATAGAAATCATTTACTGCCACTATCGGATACTGTGAGAATCCCAGAGGCTGTTCAGACCTCTCCTGAGAAATTGACACCGGCCGGCACCCGTTCAAAAGGGATCAGGTTGAGAGAAACTGATGGAAGTGATGAGGCTGGGGACAAGTATGAGTATTCAGATGCCTTGAATTCAAGATCATGGTCAGGAAACGGAGACTTAGGACTAGTCGATGATGTGGTGTCTTTACCTGGATGGAGGATTATGGATGGAGGAGGAAGGTGAAGCTGCAGAAGTAAGGTCTGAAGCCATGGACATTTCAAAACCAACTGGAGATTTGAGAGATTTCCTTGAGGATGCATTGTCTTCTTTGGAGAAGTTAGAGTTACAATGGACTTTGGAAGGTGAAGTACAAGACTCATTGGATGATCTCAACACTCCGATCAGTGAGAAAGACAAAGTAGAGGATTCAACCAAACAGGAAGAGGATTTGGGGCCGATGAGGTTGAGGCGGAGAGTACACCCGCCACAAAGACTCACTTATGACACTCTGGGTGAAAGTTCTGAAGAGCCAGTCTCCACAGCTCGTCGATCTGACCCTGAAGTTCCGCCACCTGTGGTTAATTGGGTAGGCAATGAATCTCCTCTGGCCTCTGACACTATTGGGTTGAACATAAGAACTGCCCTGGCCCTATCAAACTTGGGTATTTAAATTACACCTGAAGTATGTCAATTAATATGTGAAAGCTAAGGGGCAAGTGAATAGTGTTTGTCAAAAAGTCAGGATCTGAACATGGTTTGTTTGTGTTAGACAGCTCTCATGGTATCTTTGGGGACCAAAGAATTCAAGCAGGGGGAGTGTGTAGCGGGGGCACATTTTCGATGTAACTTAATGTTAAATCTTATCCTCCGGCGCCATCTAGCGGCCAAAGTGCAAAAAGACTGAATCTTTATTTTCTTTTCGCTTTTCTAAGTTGACCTGGAAGTTTTTGTTTATAGCTGGACATTAACTTGACCTGCCCACAATGCACAGTGATTCCCATGATCCTTGGGGAGCAGAACTGCATTGTGGGAAGATTATAAAAAGGCTGGGAGTGGCCATCTTAGGTCTCTTGGACCCACATGGCCAGCCTGGAAGGATCTGTGTGAGATTTCCAGCACAGTGCGGAACAGCGATCCGAGCAGCGGTATTGTGACTTCTCACAGAGCTAGACTGACGACGGGGCAGGACTGGGAAGGAGCCAGTGGAGCTTGTCCGAGTCATCTAGGAGTTCCGGAGCGTCTTGTGGACAGGAGCGGAGCATCGCAGCAGTGCCGGCCAGAGGAAGAACCCTGCATATCAGAGCGGAGTCTCTGACAGCATTGTCCTGGTTGGGTGAGAGGGCTGAGGCCCACAAGTTTCTTGACGCACTTTCATACCTCAGTTTACACAAGATAGAGTTGCTGGGACCTGTAGTACCACAAGCAAAGTCAAGAGGATTAAGCACTAAGTCACTGCATCAAAGTTAGTTATAGCTCTGCTGTATCAGGACTTTGCGTTATATATCAGATTACTTTGTTAAGGAATCATTAACCCTTGGATTACAAAATTACCTCATTGCTAGCAGAAGGAAAGAAGATAAAGAAGGATTGTTAAGCAAAACATAAGGCCTTGGGTTATTTTACTATGTCAGGGTGGTGTGATATTACAGGAGGAAGCTCCCTAGTGTTGTATTATACTAAATCAAGTCAACATTTGATATGGTATAGCTTTAAGCACGCAGGAAATAGGACAGTGCTTAAAGTGAGATACACTCCCTCTGACGGTATCCTATTTACTTGGTTATACCTCTCATATATCATTTCAGCTATTATACACCTGTATTGTACCTTTGTAAAGTTTAGTTGTCTGTCAGATTTTGTTGGTCTGACAGTACAACCATTGTAGTTTATCCCTTCTAATACAACTACAGTAAATACGGTTATTATTTAAGTACAACGGTGTGAGTGTTGTTTTACTCTTCATCACCAGCCAAGAGGAGGGTAAGGTAACTACAAACAGGTATATTCTATTGTGCACTGTGAAGTTGCTTTAAAGTTCTGTTGTGTCTACATATTACTACTTATGGAACCGGAAGTGTCAGAGGCGGGGGTAGCTTCAGGGGTCTGGGATGGCCAGTGGGAAAGCGAACAAATTAGCAGCTCCTACGGGGGTAGTGCGCTTCAGTACAATATTGACCTAAAAAAAACACTGTGTCTATCACCCACAATCTGCGGGCACAGTGGAAAGACACAATGGTACCTTAAAGAGTAAACTAAGAAAATTGATGGAGTAAACAGGAAAGAACTGGGTTCAGTGTTTGCCAATGGCATTGTTGAGCACAAGAATTACCTCTACTGCTGGGGGGGTGATCTTGCAAAAAGTTTTCTCATCTCTATTGTCATTGCAGCCGCAGTTCTTACATTGTGTGGATGTTGCTGCATTCCCTGTATTAGGGGAATTCTTCAAAGACTGATTGACACATCTTTAACAAAAACGATGCTCCTCTAGAGCAACACTGAACTATACTCGGAACCTGCTGATGAATTTACAACTCTCGCTAAGGACTCATCTGTCTAAATGATAATACCTGGTAAAACAAAAGAACCTGGATATTTGAATTATTGACATTATGAGTATAAAAGGAGGGAGATGTTAGAGAAATTATACTTTAAATGTCCTCTATGAAAACATCATTTGATATGAATATGGCCTTTATAGCTCTAGTTATAATATGCTTAGACTTGCATTATTTGAAACATCCTGTTGTTTGTAAATGGCTTAGGGAGTTTTCCAAGTCAGTATCCTGTATAACAATTGTGAATGTAATGCCCCGTACACACGGTCGGACATTGATCGGACATTCCAACAACAAAATCCTAGGATTTTTTCCGACAGATGTTGGCTCAAACTTGTTTTGCATACACACGGTCACACAAAGTTGTCGGAAAATCCGATCATTCTGAACGCGGTGATGTAAAACACGTACGTCGGGACTATACACGGGGCAGTAGCCAATATCTTTCATCTCTTTATTTATTCTGAGCATGTGTGGCACTTTGTGTGTCGGATTTGTGTACACACGGATTTTGTTGTCGGAAAATTTTATATCCTGCTCTCAAACATTGTGTGTCGGAAAATCCGATGGAAAATGTGTGATGGAGCCTACACACGGTCAGAATTTCCGACAACAAGGTCCTATCACACATTTTCCGTCGGAAAATCCGACCGTGTGTACGGGACATAAAAGTCTGTGACGGATACTTCCACATTTCCTGTTGTGTTCAGAATAAAGTTGAAAATAACATATGACTGGACATTTTTCTAACAGGAAAGGGGGTGTACAGGGCCTGTAACTACAATATTCTCTTCAGAAATTAAATGACACCACATGAGCTTGTAATACAAATGTAATTCATTTTTCTTGCATATGCAATAAATGTTATCTTGATTCCCGAGGACGGTCTTAGACAGTGATGTATTTCCGTAAAATTATATCAATACTGTGATAGCGTGGCGGACAATCTGACACTAACTGTACCTCGCTGGGAGGGTCACTAACTGACACTGACATCACCAGTGACACTAATACAGTGATGAGATATAATAGAGTACACTGTCACTGTACTAATGTGCTTCTTTTACTTACAGAAACAACCATAACACTGATCTGTGTACAGAGCCCTGTGTGTTTGTCAATACAGGGCTCTGTGCTGTGATTGGCTACAGGTGATTAGCAGGTCTTGGCTCTGAATGATTGTCCAGGACTGAAGAAATCTAGAAATCCTGCTGTAGCCAGTGACAGCGCAGATCAGAAACCCAGAACAGGCTGGATGACATCTATGTACATGATCCAGCCTGCCCCCAGTAAATGTATTGTGGGCGAGTGGGGACAAGATAAATGGTTCTGTGCCCATCCCCCAATCTCTCCTTACCTGGACAGGTGACCCCGGCTCTGCTCTCCTCCGACTGGCTGACCCCATTCTTCACAGTACAGGTGATGTTCCAGGGCCCCGGTGACTCCACAATGGCTGTAATGTGATTGGTGGATGTGGAATATCTCTCCTGGGATCCTCCAATCACAGATAGATGGATATTCGGCTTAGTCCCCTCCTCCGCCCTGCAGGAGATCTCAGCGCTGCCATTCCGGAGACATGAGACATGGAGGAGCGGAACCGATACTGGAACTGAGAGAGACAATCATTTCCATTGATCAGATCCAATATATACACAGCATGCCCCTCCCCCATCCTTACCTATAATCAGGTGTGCAGACATCTTCCTGGAGACTAGAGGAGATAGATTGTGTCTGTGTGCACCCCTCCCCCAAACACTAAATCCCCCCACTAACATGACACCCATTTTCTTCAGTCATGTGACTCCCATCAGGGTTGTCACCCCACACAACTTTTATTTACTGATAAAACATTTAGAATCTACTGAAGAAGCTCATTATATTACTGACAACCTGAAATATGACAGAAACTTCTATTAGAAACTTCTCTTTCCTAAGAGGTGAAACCTGATTGGTTGGTGTTGGCAGAAGCTCCGCCCTCCATTGGGGATCTGTCACCCCGCCATCAATGGTCACATCTAAGGATGGGCTCCGGCGTTTTCGCACACCCCACATGTAGAGCCCGCCAGGAAGTCGGCACTGCGCTAATCACAGGCAGTGAGACATTTCCCGATCTCTGCAGCCGCACACCCGGACAATGTCTCACTGCCTGTGGTTAGCGCAGTGCCGACTTCCTGGCGGGCTCTACACGTAGGGTGTGCGAACACGCCGGAGCTCATCCTTAGTCACATCTACCACATGGGGACCCCGAGCAGAAGGCACAGCACAGTTCAGATCACAGCAACTTCAGGAGGGCTGAGCACTGCAGATGTGAATCCACAGGGAATGGTGGGGATGGGGCAGTAATCAGAGGACATTGTACATACGTCTCTCCCAGATCTTCTACTATATAATGTATGGATAGAAAGACACGGGGAGGACACTGCTAGGACTGGAGGTGGGGGTTGGATGGACTTACCTTCTACATGGACGGTGTATATAAAGACATGGAGCGGGGAGGACACTGCTAGGACTGGGGGTGGGGGTTGGATGGACTTACCTTCTACATGGACGGTGTATATAAAGACACGGAGCGGGGAGGACACTGCTAGAACTGGGGGTGGGGGTTGGATGGACTTACCTTCTACATGGACGAAGTAATCAACTGTCTGTATAAGGTCTCCTCTATGCACACTGCTCCATATATCCACACTGTATATCCCGTCATTCTCCGGAGTCACATTGGATATGATCAGACCTCCATTCTCTGATAATCTTGTATTGGATAATAGGCTCTCATTTTTACTTAGTGTACATCCCTTGTGTCTAAATATTCTGGTGCTATCATTTCTGGTTGGGTCTTTATATTTCCATTCAATCTGGTCACACATCGATCTATGTGGATGGTTGAGGATGAGATGGAGTCTGATGGGGAGGAGAAGGTCAGATCCCGGCCGGGTGAATATTTCCTCCTGAACATCCGGTAATTTTCCTGTACAGACAGAATACAGATCCCAGTCAGGTCACAGTGTACTCTCCCCTCCCCCCCTCCATATAACTAATATTTCTCTATAAGCCTCCCAGAAATATTAAGATTAGATCTGTTAGAGTCCTCCAGGTCTTCCTAGGATTCCCCTGTTTTCTTACTATTTTGCAAAATCTCTTCTGGCCTCCCTTTACCCTCAATTACTCTACAAATAAATGATCAATGAATAGACAAACATTACTTGCAGATGCCTACCTGACCCCCATCAGCCCCAGTGGGGGAGTTTGTTGGCTGTAAGAAGAATTTGGGAACAGATGATCAATAGGGAATACATTAGAGCTGAGTGATTTTGGCCAAAATGGGAATCACAATTTGTTTGTTTATGTAGCACCCTGATGTTTAGGCAGGGTTGCTATCAAATTTAGTTTCCAGGCGATAGTTGCCTTGGCCATATATTAGGAGATCAATTGATTTTCCCCTAATTCTGAAATTGCTGCACTTCTCTCTTCTGTCACTAGGTGGCACTGTAGCTGGTGACATTGGATAAGACAAGGGCATAGCAAGGACAGATTATGAATGAATGGGGTGTCTCAACCAATGGACAGGGATTTTCTTGGGTCTCTTGGCCTGCTGGGAGAGCCTATTTATTTGGGTGGAGTCAGGTGTTCGAGGTTCTGTGCCACCTGGACAGGTGTCTGGGTGGACGTGTGTTACGTTGCCCCGGGCTGCTATGCCGGAAGCCTGAGGCCTATCCCGGGGACTTCTGGCTGCTGGGCTATCTGAGGGCCTATCCAGGAGCAGGAGAAGCAGTGAAGGGTTGGAACTGCGGGCTTGTAGTCCAACCAGAAGTAGCGATTCCACCAGCCAGGGAGCCTGTCGTAGTCAGAGGTAGAGGAGAAGCTGTGATTTACCAGAGACTACTGTGAGTAAGCTGAAGACAGTACCAAAGCAGTCTTCTCACCAGACAGGTATGGTGAAGAAGTGGGAAAACTTCAGCAAATGCCAAGTCAGGGACCCAGCGGGACAGCAGAGGTAACGTTTGCGGAGCATAAGCTAGTTCCAAGCCATGGACCTAGCGTGTCAGCGGGGGTGGCGCTTGAAGGGTATCTGTGAGTGCCAAGCCAGGGACCCAGTAGGGAAGCGGGGGTGACGCTTGAGGAAGATACTGAATGCTAAAAGTGGAAGAGCTCAGGGGATCCAGTGGTTATTGCATCCGAGGTCTAGTGAAAGACTGGGAATTTGTTGAGTAAAGATCCATAGTGAGTGGCTGTGGAGTGAGGAGAACTGTTTGTGTTATCAGTAGTTGAATACAACTACTGTTAGTAACTACTACAAGATTGTTGCCATAGGAGACGGTGGTCCTACCTATACAGAAGTGGTGTCTGGCTGGAGACCTTCACCTGTATGGCTGCCCACCTATAGAAGTCTCGGGGTCTGCTAAATTTTCATTGCATCTACCTAAGGGTGTCCTGGCCCTAACCCTCTCTCCCACAGTTCTGTTCAAGAGACAATAATTCTCTTTGCATTCAAAAAGTGTCTGGCGCCCACCATTTCATCTTGCATTACACCCACCATGCCTTGTAACCCACTCTACACAGAAGGATGTCAGCTCTCCCTGACTCTGGAGGTCACCATTGGACCTCAGGGGATCAGGGACTTTGCTACACTTAGAATAAAGATCACGATTCTCTCATGATTCTTGTGGTGTTACATCATCTTTCACATTATACAAAAAAAAAAAAAGCGGACTAAATTTACTGTTTTGTTTTTTATTAATTCATTAAAATGTGTTTTTCTCAAACAATGGCGTTTGAAAGACTGCTGTACAAATACAGTGTGACATAAAATATTGCAACAACCATCATTTTATTCTTGACTAGGGATGAGCTTCGAGTTCGAGTCGAACCCATGTTCGACTCGAAAATCGCATGTTTGACCTTCGTCAAATTTCAAACGTTATGGGCCGTTCGCGCCACTGGATTGGCACAGCCCATAATTTAATGCGGCATCGCAGTGCATTGCTGGCTGATGATCGGCCAAACATGCACTATGACCCGCATGCTTTGGCCAATTACAACGCGGTAAGAACGGAGAGCCATAATTGGCCAAAGCCAGGGTGGCTTTGGCCAATTTTGGCTCAGGGGGTTTAGTACACGCCCCACACTATATAAGGTCACCTGTGTGGCGGCCTTGTGTAGTGTGTTGCTGCGGCGGAGCGATAGACAGAGAGACAGTGTCATTTGATTTAAGTTAGATAGAGTAGGCAGGCGAGTCAGTTAGCTGCACTTACAGTGTATTGTGCATATATATGCATCCTAGATGTTGTGTGTGTGTGTGTGTGTGTATGTATATATATATATATACACACACACACACATTTCTTGATCATACATCACGGGACACAGAGTATTCATTACATAGTGGGTTAGATAGGCACCATCGGTGATTGGACACTGGTTAACCCCAATTAAGGAGAATTCCTCCCCTATATAACCCCTCCCATACGGGGAGGACCTCAGTTTTTTCACCAGTGTCTAAGGTGGTTGGTCACGTAAAACATGTGCTGTGAAGAAAGCTCCAGTTTGGTCCCTGCGGGGGCTTAAAGGGCTATGCTGAGCGGATCCATAACTCGGGCTGATATTTTGACTCCCAAGATGGTATGGTACCCAGGCCTCGTCATCCGAAGAAGCAAGGTTTTGCCTGTAAGTCTATCTTTGGAGGACTGGGCTCTGAGAAAACCAGGCTTGGTGTACTATTAAAACAGTGGCACGAAAGTTTCTGGCAGAGTCTTTTACAGGTCCAGGTAAGAGGTTTCTCTTAGTAGGAACCCAAAAAACCCTGAAGGTTGGCACAACAATACCCACCGTGATGGGTGAAGGCTGGAAACTGTCTGTTCTCAGCAGTTCCTGCGGCGGGGACAGGTAAAAGAAGTTAATCCTATATATATTTATTTATATTACAAATGGATTTTCTTCAATGAGTAGTTGCATGTCTTACCTGATTTCCACCACTGGAGGGAGTAAGGAGCAAACTTACATGCCTTTCAGATACACACTCAGTGAAGCTGGTGTCCAATCCGCTCACTTCCTCCACTGCAGGTGTGCAGATGCCAGGTGGCTAATTTAAAAGCCCAGAGCGTTCATAACTCTGTAAACAGATGGACACAGAGTGTGGGCAGTGGGCATCCTAAAGTGGTCGGATCCAGGCTAAACCCAAGACACCTACTCGGCATCAGGTTGTGCAGTATTAAGCATTTATGTATGTTGTGAGACTTTTAGCACAACAGTGATTGCATATCTACTAATACCTCTGCTTTGTAGCTTGGGACTATGTCTCCCCATAAGAGGGTCTCGGGGGAGCTAACAAAGGCACAAGAAAGTCACCGCCTGTGTCTAGGGGTCCTAAAGATGCCTGCAGATTACCATCCCCCCCTGCAAGACTGGAGCCAGCCTCACAGGATGAGTCAGTGCCCCTGTCAGGTTTTGCAGCCTTTCCTAATGTTACAGCCCCAGCGTATGTCACAGAGGATTCTCTTAGGGCTACATTGGAGGGTTTTGAGGGAAGAATTATGAATTTTATTTCAGCTTCCTTAAAAGATAGCAGAAAAAGGGGTAGATCCCCTCCCTCTGCTAAACTTTCTCTTTCAGATGATTCTTCTGACAATGAGGAGAGATCCCTATCCAGAGATAGGGATCAAGAGCAGTCTGAGGATTCAGAGGAAGAGGAGAGAGCTTCTTCCTCTCAGGTACTCAAGAAGCAGGTCCAGTATTAGTGCATTCCACATTTAAAATGCCCTCTGCTGAGGCCGCTACATCCTGTTTCTTCCCTGTGGGTCAGAAAGATCCCACAGACTGCGTTTTCCTTTCCAATTCATCCTTTAATGGATAAATTGTTGTATGAGGACTGGGGACATCCCGATAAACTGTTTACTCCTCCTAAAAGGTTTTCTATGCTTTATCCTCTGGAGGAAAGCTTCACCAAGAAGTGGGAGGTCCCATCCATGGATGCAGCTGTCTCTTGTGTGAATAAAAACCTGACCTGTCCCTTGGACAATGCTCAGGTGTTTAAAGATCCAACTGATAAAAAGCTGGAAACTTTATTAAAAGCCTCCTTCTATATGGCTGGCGCTGTAGTCCAACCTACAGTCTTAACTGTGGGTTTGTGTCAATTCCTCAAGGAACAGGTTAAGCAGATGCTTGGCCTCCTTCCCAGTGAGGAAGTGGAGAACTATGCAGACCTTCCACAGGTGCTGTGTTTTATGATTGATGCCATTCTGGAGTCTGCCCAGCAAGCATCTCGTTTGTCTCTCCTGTTGGTACACATGCGTAGGTCCCTTTGGCTTAAAAGTTGGGCAACAGAGCTTTCATGCAAAACATATTTAGCTGGCTTCCCATTCAAAGGGGAACGCCTATTTGGGGATGACCTAGATCATTTTATCCAAAAAATTACAGGTGGTAAATCTACACTCCTACCAGTTAAGAGGAGTAAATGTCCACCATTCAAGCGGTCTCTTTCCCCTTCCCCTGGAACATCAGGCTCTAAGCAGTGGCGACGGCCTTCCCAATCTACTTTCAGAGGAAAGGCCCAGGGTCACACCCAAGGGCAGAAAAAGGCTTGGGGACGAAAGCCTGCCAAGCAGAGCCCCAAAACATCCCTGTGAAGGGGAGCCTCCACTCGGCCGAGTGGGGGGAAGGCTCCTACAGTTTTCAGGAGCCTGGTGGGAAGAGGTTCAAGACAAGTTGGTGGTCTCTTCAGTATCTCTAGGTCACAAAATAGAGATCCTAGAGCTTCCACCAGCTCGTTTCCTAAGGTCAAGAGTTCCCAAAGATTCAGTAAAGTGAGAACCGCTACTACTGGCCTTAGATCGCTTACTATCCCAGGGAGTGATAGTAGAAATGAAACCAAAAGATCAGGGTTCAGGGTTCTACTCAAATCTCTTCACCGT
Organism: Aquarana catesbeiana; assembly: GCF_042186555.1. Lineage (NCBI taxonomy): Eukaryota > Metazoa > Chordata > Amphibia > Anura > Ranidae > Aquarana > Aquarana catesbeiana. Next base: position 808,834,969 of record NC_133325.1, on the reverse strand, counting down.
TCCAAAGCCAAATGGAGATGTCAGACCCATCCTAGATCTAAAGGATCTGAATCAGTTTCTATATCCTTACGAATGCAGTCAATTCGTTCGGTGGTCTCCACCCTGCAGGGGGGAGAATTTATGGCATCAATAGATATCAAGGATGCATATCTAAATGTGCCAATTTTTTCCGCTCACCAAAGATATCTAAGGTTCGGGGTAGACCAGCGCCATTTCCAGTTTGTGGCCCTTCCTTTCGGTCTCGCTACAGCTCCTCGAATTTTTACAAAAATTCTAGACCCTCTCTTAGCAAATCTAAGAGCTTAGGGCATAACTGTGGTAGCTTATCTAGACGATTTGCTACTCATAGAGCAATCGGTGGCACACCAGAACCGCGCTGTTTTCAAGACAGTAAGAAATTTGGAAAGACTAGGCTGGATAATCAACCTAGAAAAGTCTTCTTTGCAACCTTCAACAAGGTTGGAGTATCTAGGCATGATCATAGACACGCTCAAGGCAGAGTGTTTCTACCAGAGCCAAAGGTCAAGGCCGTAAGAGCTCTAGTCCGCTTAGTATTAAGCAAAAAGAGTCCATCCATTCGGCTATGTATGAGACTGTTAGGAAAGATGGTTGCCACTTTCGAGGCTGTTCCATTTGCCCAGTTTCACTCAAGGCCCCTGCAGAGAAGCATTCTCGCAACTTGGAACAAAAAGACTCATGCCTTGGATCTTCCGATGTGCCTATCCCAAAGGATACGCAAAAGCCTCAATTGGTGGTTATGAACCAAAAATCTTTTGAAAGACAAAGCCTTTCTTCCACTACAATGGAAGATCATAACCACAGATGCCAGTCTGACAGGCTGGGGAGCAGTTCTGGAAGAAACATGCACGCAGGGAAGATGGTCTGCAACCGAGAGACGCTTGCCCATCAATATTCTAGAAATTCGGACAATTTACTTGGCCCTCATGGACTGGTCTTACAGGCTACAGGGTCATCCTATTCGCATACAATCCGACAATGCCATGTCTGTGGCTTACATCAATCACCAAGGAGGCACCAGAAGTCTGGATGCCCAAAGGGAGGTGAATCGCATTCTTGCATGGGCAGAAAGCCATGTTCCCTGCCTGTCTGCGGTATTCATCCCAGGAGTGGAAAATTGGCAAGCGGATTTCTTAAGCCGCCGGCAATTATGCCCAGGAGAATGGTCCCTGCACCCCGACATATTCCCAACCATATGTCAAAGGTGGGGAACACCAGATGTGGATCTATTTGCGTCCAGATTCAACAGGAAGCTGGACAAATTTGTGCCCAGAACAAGGGATGTACTTGCTCAGGGGTCAGATGCTCTGATCCCATGGGATCAGTACAATCTAATGTATGCCTTCACTCCGAACCCACTTCTTCCGCGGTTCCTGGGAAGGGTCAAAAGGGAAGCAAAGTCGGTCCTTTTAGTAGCCCCTGCTTGGCCCAGATGACCTTGGTATGCAGAGATCGTAAAGATGGCAGTGGGCAGGCCTTGGGTCCTCCCATTCTGGCCAGATCTGCTCACACAGAGTCCGATTTGCCACCCTGCTTTATGAAGTCTAAATCTGATGGCTTGGCTGCTGAAACCCACATTTTAAAAGACCGTGGGCTCTCGAGTCAATCCTTTCCACTCTGGTCAATGAAAGAAAGCCGGCCTCCAGGCTTATTTACTACAAAATCTGGAAGGTATATGTTTCCTGGTGTGAACCCAGGGGATGGCATCCTAGACGGTATATCATTAGCAGAATCTTGACCTTTCTTCAGTCAGGCCTAGAAATGAGATTGGCTTTGAGCACTATCAAAGTCCAAATTTTCGGCTTTGTCTGTATTTTTTCAGAAACCAATTGCTTCACATTCCCTGGTCCGGGCCTTTATTCAGGGGGCACTGTGGTTCAATCCGCCAGTCAAACCTCCAGTATGCCCATGGGATTTGAATTTGGTGTTGTCGGCTTTACAGGGACAACCCTTTGAGCCACTGCACCTGGCTCCTTTAGCGCTTTTGACTAAAAAATTAGTCTTCTTGATAGCCATATCCTCTGCTAGGAGAGTATCAGAATTGGCAGCTTTTTCTTGTAAAGAGCCATATTTAATTATTCACAAGGACAGGATTGTTATGCGTCCTAATCGTTCCTTCTTACCTAAGGTGGTTTCAGGATTCCATTTGAATCAAGATGTAATCCTACCATCCTTTTTTCCAGATCCGCAGTCCACGGAGGAAGAATCTTTGCACACTCTTGATGTGGTTAGAGCAGTCAGTATCTATCTGCAGGCAACTGCTCAGATACAGAAAACTGATTGTTTATTCTGCCAGATGGCCATAAGAAAGGCCAAGCAGCGTCAAAATCCACTCTTTCTAGATGGATTAGACAGGTTATTTTTCAGGCTTATGATATAAAGAGGAAGACTCCTCCTTTTCATGTGAAAGCATGGCAGTGCATCACCAGGCCTCCATGGCTCGGATCTGTAAGGCTGCGACTTGGTCTTCAGTCCATACATTCACCAGATTCTATCAGGTGGATGTAAGAGGGCAAGAGGAAGCCGCCTTCGGGCGCAGTGTATTGCAGGCTGCAGTTTAGTTCCTCTGGTCCATTTGCGGTCTATTTTCTGATCTGTGTCTCCCTCCCCTCAAATGAGCATTGCTTTGGGACATCCCACTATGTAATGAATACTCTGTGTCCCGTGATGTATGATCAAGAAAATAGGATTTTTTTTTTTTTTTAAAGAAGTTTTATTGAAGAGCAGTACATTACATTTCATAGCATAGGATTGCTGGTGGGGCGCAGCCCACCTCTGTGACAGTACTCAAATATTGAACAATAACAGAGAGGTTGACCAAAAAAAAAAACTACGCTTATTCGGTTAAACAAAGAAAAGAGCCCTCAGGTATAATAAGGAGACACCTAGTGCTGCAGGTAGCTCGACACCCCTATCGGGAACATACTGTGTCGAGCACCGAGAGCAGCTGAGGTTAATCATTAGATGTGTAACTAACCTGTTGAGGCCCATCACGCCCTCCGGGAGAATGAAGGTCCCAGACTGCGTGAGGAAGCCTTCCCCAGATCTCTAAGGCCAAAGGCCAAAGTAACCAGGGGTGCCATAAAAGTATCCTGAAGGTTCTGGCTGGGAGGTCGATCCACTAGAGATAGGTCGAGGAACCAGCTAATCGCTGTCAAGTGCATAGAAAACTGGAGCAAGCCGTTAAGAACCAAAAACTTTCTGTAAAAGTGAATTAACAACTTTCTCAGAGTTAGAAGATAGAGAGAAGTAAAGGTGGAAAAGAAGACGGAGGAGGAGAAGAAATGGGGGGTGGGTTGGGTTGACAGACTGCAATGGAACAATAGATACAAATCATGCTTCAATACCCGGTATGAGAGAGATGCCTACATGCCTTGCCCAGGGCTCCCAGACAGCCAAAAATGCTTTGTTTGAGTCTGCTAGGATACTGACTAATTTTTCCTGGGACATGATCCATGAGATCTTTCTCTTGGCAGCCGCCAGAGAGACTCCTGGTTGTTTCCAAGCTCTTGCTATGGAGAGCTTGGCGCCAGTCAGGATGAAAGAAATAAGTTTGGCAGTTGTTTTGGGGATCTTGGGGATATGACCATTTAGTAGCGCTATCTGGGGAGATTTAGAAATGGGAGTGTCCGTAATTTTTCTGATCAGATAAAATATCCTGTTCCAGAAGCCCCTGATTTTCGGGCATTCCCACCAAATGTGTATCATGGAGCCCTGGGCTTGGCAGTTTCTGAAACATAAAGGAGACGAGGAAGGAAACATCTGTGCAAGTTTGGAAGGAACCAGATACCATCTCGTTAGAACTTTCATGTTAGCTTCTATTAATGCAATATTAACTATACCTTTGTAGGCTCTTGTGCTCATTCTATTCCAGATCTCCAGGTCCCAAGTCTCGCCCATGTCCCTCTCCCACTCTATCATGTATGGAAGTTTGGAAGGGGGAGTTGTAAGGGCTTCATAAATCAGGGATATACCTCCTTTTTGCTCTGTAGCTTGTCCACACCATTGTTCATAAGATGTGCACTCTGGGGGAATTGATTTGTCTTTCCAAATAGTGTGAAGAAAATGGGAGATTTGAAGGAATCTGAATTTTTCAGAATCGGGGAGCTCTAGTTTTTCAATGCAGTTTTTCATGGAGATTGGTCCGGAGGTGACAAGGAAATGTCCAATGCGGTACATTCCCTTATCGAGCCACCATTGAAAGGATTTGATATCTAACCCCGGCTTGAAGAGAGTGTTGTGGAATATATGTGAGAGGGGGCGAAGCTGTGAGGTCAAAGCTGAAAGTTGGATCAGGTTATCCCATAATTTGAAGGAGTGTGACAGTGTAGGGGCCATGATGGGAGGTCTAGATTTACTGGGAGTCCATAGTAGAAAGTCTAGTGTGTGGGAAGGAACCGCTTGGCGTTCTATTTGTATCCAGTCGGATTTTTCGCCCCTGAAATATATGGTGGAGAGTTGGGCCAGTCTGGCTGCTTGGTAATACTTGGATAGTTCGGGGAGGCCTAGCCCTCCCTTAGATTTCGGAGCATAAAGGGTGTTTTGCGTGAATCTATATCCTTTCCCTCCCCATATAAATTTTATAATCTTTCCCTGAAAGTTTTTGAGGTGCTTTTTTGTTAATCGCGATCGGAAGGGCTCTAAATAAGTACAGAATCCTAGGAAACGGGGTCATTTTGATGGCATGGATTCTCCCCAGCCACGATAGTTTGTGGGATGACCAAATTCGTATGTCCTCCTCCAATCTACGATACATAGGAGGGAAATTGGCTTGATAGAGGGAGTCTATTCTGGGTGTGAGATTTATACCTAGGTATCGAATTGAGGAATCACTCCAATTGAAATTAAATGCCAGTTTTAATCTCTCAGCTAGGGCTGGATTGAGGGAGATGTTTAATGCCTGTGATTTGGTCATGTTGACTCGTAGGCCTGAGACCTCGCCAAATGTCTGAAGCAGTTTGTTAATGTTGGGCAGTGAAGTAATTGGAGAGGTAATGAATAGCAGAAGGTTGTCTGCGAAGAGGGCACATTTATGGGTATTCAAGCCACAGTTGACACCTTTAATGTTTGGATCCGACCTGATTGCTATGGCTAGTGTTTCTATTGTTAGAGCGAATACAAAAGGGGATAGGGGGCAGCCCTGTCTTGTGCCCCTGGCAATTTTAATTGGGATGAAAGAAAGCCCTGTAATTTAACTTTCGCTTCCGGTTCAGAGTATAGTGATTTGAGGATTCCGATGAAGTGTTCACCGAACCCCCAGAATCTAAGGGAGGCGAATATGAAGGGCCAAGTCACAGAATCGAAGGCCTTTTGTAGATCTAGGGAAAGGAAGAGACCCTCCTGCTTAGGGCCTCCATCCCATCCCGAGTGCAAAATTGAAGCTATGTCAATGGCCCTTCTGACCTGGTCTGGACCCTGTCTGCCGGGGATAAAACCCACCTGATCTTTGTGGATATAAGTGTTGATGAAAGAGTTTAGTCTATTGGCGTAAATTTTTGTCAGGATTTTTAAATCGTTATTTATAAGTGATATTGGTCTGTAATTTTCTACCTGATCCGGATTTTTATTGGGTTTAGGGATGACAGTAATGAAGGCGGCATTCATCTGGGGATCCATGGGGTCTCCCTTTCGTTTGGAGTTGAACATTTTAGTTAAGTGTGGCGCTAGAGTCTCGGCAAAAGTCTTATAATAAAGATTAGATAGACCATCTGGGCCTGGGGCTGAGCCCCCTTTCATGTTTTTAATGACCTCCAGAGTTTCCTCTACTGTGATATGTGCTTCCATAATATCTTTGTGGGACTTATGTAAAGTGGGAATAGGCAGATGCTCTAGGAATGCCTCTATAGCTCGTGTATCGTGGGAATTATTTGCTCTATTCAGTTGTGAGTAAAAGGATTGGAAAGAATCCAAGATCCTATGAGGATTTTGGGAAGACAAACCATCCTGAAGTTTTATTTTGGGGAGAGCGAAGAGACGGGTCGTAGGGGATAACTTGGAAGCAAGCATCGTGCTCATTTTGTCCTGATTCAGGAAAAATTTCGCGCCATTCCAACGCAGCGAACTCTCAGCTTTAACTGTGAGCGCCAGGTTTAGTTTAATCCGAGCAGCGTCAAGCTGGTCGACTTGAACCATGGACGGGTTAGCTTTGTGATTTTTGCGCAGGAGGAGAAAATCTCTCTCCAGTTTTGAGATGTCCATGGTTCTCTCCTTTTTAAGTTGGGAGGAGATTTGGATAAGTTTGCCTCGTATCACGGCTTTTTGGGCTGCCCAGAGGGTCTCGGCCGAGATGTCGTCTACGTTGTTCAGGGCGAAATACTCTTTTAGTGACTTGGTGAGAACCCTGATTTGAATAGGATCTTTGATGATGTGTTCTTTAATGCGCCATATGGGGGACGAGGGTCTGAGGACCAGACCTTGGAAGGATAGAGAGATCATGGAGTGGTCAGAGAGGGGAGTGTCCTTGATTTTGGCTGAGATAGCAGCTGGGATGTGTATGGAGGAGATTAGAATGTGGTCGATTCTGGAGTATACTTGATGGGGTATTGAGAAATGGGAGTAATCCCTTGATGTGGGGTTGAGTTCTCTCCAGATATCTGTGAGGCCCTGCTGGTGAATTAGTTTAGCAATTTTAGAGCTGATTTTTGTTGGCCTGGAGAGCTGTTTAGCCGGGGGTTTAGATTTATCAAGACTCTGATCAAAGGCAACATTCGAATCTCCTCCAAATATAACCGTTCCTTCCAAGAGGGGTCCTAGTGTTTGGAAAAGCGATGTGAAGAAAGCGTTCTGTCCCTTATTCGGGGCATAATAGGATATAAGAGAAAAAGTTTGGTCTGTGATCTGGCCTTTCACTAGTAAGTACCTGCCTTCAGGGTCACTAAGGGTCTGGCTTACTTTAAATTGGCAGTCTTTAGCAAATAGAATCGCGACCCCCCTGGTCTTATCCTCTGCGTTTGCTAGATAAAATGAGGGGAAGCGCGCATGTAGGAATGAGGGGGAGAATCGGGAGGTAAAATGCATTTCCTGGAGCATCACTATTGAAGCCCTTTGTTTGTGGTATGATTGGAAGGTTTTCTTCCTTTTGGTTGGGGAATTGAGGCCCTGGACGTTATGAGAAATAATTTTTATCTGGGAAGAGGAGAGACTGGTGTTAGGCATGGTTTTTGAATAAAGAGTGTGCTACTAATAGTGGATGACTTACCCTGACCATAATGATGAGGGATGGGCAGAAAGCGAGTAGGGAGCGGAGCTCGGGACCCGGAGATGCTGGGCGAGAAGGAGCTGGAGACAATCCGTCAACCCTGACAGGAGGGGGGAAGGGAGAGAAAAGCACAGATGGGTTAAAACATAGAGACATAAGGAGAAAAAGAGTATGAACATGGTGACCTAAAATAGGTCGGAGACGGAGAGGGGGGGAAGTATACCCCTTTCCGGACTCCAAAAACAGGTTCAGGTGGTCCTGAAAACGAACCACCAGTCAATCGGACGAGAATGGGAATTCCATTTTCGTAGGATGGAAGGAGTCGCAGGGCAGCTACCGCAGCCCAAGCCACCCTTGATACCTTGCATACAATATTCAGCTGTGTAAAAATAAAAAGATGCATAAGGAGTACATAACAGTTTCATATTCTGAAAAATCTAAGATAATTTAAATTTAAACAAGGAGCCGTGCTGGCCAACGATGCAGAAAGAGTCTTCCTAGTAGACATCATTGGTTCCTCAGTGGAGGTGTAGATAAGAGGGGATGTGGGATATCCAAAACCTGCTGTGGACTTAGACAGTCTGTTGTGAGGTTATAGAAGAGTGGGGAGGGGCCGAAACACCCTGCTAACGCTGTGGGTCCCAGGGAGGACGATGGGGATGTAATGTCACGATCGGGGGGGTCATTTTTATGTAGATCGATGGGTTGAGCCTTAGTTCACCCCTGAGATGTGGGTGAGTGACAATGGCGGTAGTAGGTCTTAGGGGACTGGAGGCGTAGGGCCACTGGAGTGTTGGAGTGGAAGTCTGAGACTTGGGATAATTGGGAAAATGTCCCCTAGTGGGGACGAGGCCTCTTTGTGAGGTAGAGGTCATCTGGTATGAAGATGACAGAGGACTGTGGATCACAAAGAGGGAGAGGGGTGTCGCCGGGTTCTTGCAATTGGAATCTTCAGGTTGGCAATCGTTCCTTCAGACGTCTGCTTTTGTTGGATTTCCAGGCAGGAGAGATAGGGCTGTTGGGAGTTTGACGTTTCGAAGAGCCCGCTTGAGAGTTGGAAATGTCCATTTCCGAGTCTAGGGATATGAGCTTGAGTGAAAGATGGATTCGTTCGCCTTCTGAAAACGAGGTGAATGAGTGGGTTCTGCCATTAAGGGTAAATTTCAAGGCGAAAGGGAATGCCCACCAATATTTAATCTCCTTCTGGGAGAGGACCAGCAGAAGGGGCTTCAGGGCTCTGCGTTTCTGGATGGTCGTGGGAGAAAGGATACGGGATTGCTGGCGCAATATTTTCATTATGGCTTCCTTCACACTATAGAAGTGTGGCTTAACGACCACATCTCTGGGAGATCCGTCTTTTCTGGGGGGACCCAGGGATCTGTGTGCTCTGTCCAGCTCCAATTTGATGGGGGGCAGCTCAGGGATGAGGGATTTGATTAAATCCTGGATTGCTTTGGGGACGTCTGTATTTGATTCAGGGATACCTCTGACTCTGAAATTGTCCCTTCTCGACCTGTTCTCCAAGTCGTCGATTCTATTCAGTGCCACCTCTAGCTGCTCTTGAACAACGTGAATGTGCTCAGTGTTCTGGTTAGCTCTGGACACTGTGATGTCTAATTTGTGTTCTATAGCTTCCATCCTTGCTCCCAGGTTTTGAAAGTTAGCTCTTATCTCGTTTGTGATTCTTGTGGCTGTATTTGCTAGACCTCTATCTAGAAGATCCGACAGTTTGAGAAATAAATCTCCTGCATTGAGGGGTATAGCGATCTCCGGGTCTCCTGTGGAAGTCCCAGCACCCTGATGGGGTGGTGAGGTGTTCAGTGGGGACAGAGAGTAGTTCTCAAAGGTGCGCTCTAAGAGGAATACTGTAGAGGCTGGAGATGGGGTCCCCATAGGTTGGTTATGAAGAGTGGGTAGGGGTGTGTAGGCTAGAGTGGCAGGAGCTATCACTTGCCTTGTTTCCACGTGTCCCCCTGTATATGGCTCCTTGTGCTGTGATGCGGCCGCCATCTTGAACAAGGCCCGGGAATCCTCTGCTGTAAACTGCGGTCCCAGGTCCCTGCGGACCGAGTTGTTTGGCAAGGATCGAGGCAGCGGGAGTTCCCGGATCCGAATCCGTTCGTGGTGGATGTCTAGGCGGCCTGACACCGGCGCTTGGGTGGCTTGCTGGGCTGGGTAGAGCGGAGCTCCCGGCTTACACTGCCATCTTGGGAGTCCCGCCGAAAATAGGATTTTTAAATACAGCTTACCTGTAAAATCCTTTTCTTGAGAGTACATCACGGGACACAGAGCTCCCGCCCTTTTATGGGTTTTACATGGTTACCTATTGCTTTGCTACAAAACTGAGGTCCTCCCCGTATGGGAGGGGTTATATAGGGGAGGAATTCTCCTTAATTGGGGTTAACCAGTGTCCAATCACCGATGGTGCCTATCTAACCCACTATGTAATGAATACTCTGTGTCCCATGATGTACTCTCAAGAAAAGGATTTTACAGGTAAGCTGTATTTAAAAATCCTAATATATATATATATATATATATATATATATATATATATATATGTATATATATACACACTGTATTCAGTTTAGCTAGATCCGTTCCTGTTATTCTCCTTCTACTGACAGGCAAGCAGGTGTTTTTACAGTATTTACAGCTACCTGAAGAAAATTGCTGGTGTTCTTCTGATCCAATTAGTCCTATTAGCTACAGTATTTACAGTTAGTGTAGTGCGTCCTCTGCACAGTGCACCTAAAGCTACCTGAAGAAAATTGGTGGTGTTCTTCTCATCCTATTAGTACAGCAGGCAGCTGCAGTATTTACAAGTTATTGTAGTGCATTCTCTGCACAGTGTGCACCTAAAGCTACCTGAAGAAAATTGGTGGTGTTCTTTTGATCCTTTTAGTACCGCAGGCAGCTGCAGTATTTACAGTTAGTGTACTGCGTACTCTGCACAGTGTGCACCTAAAGCTACCTGAAGACAATTGCTGTTGTTCTGCTCCTATTAATACTACAGGCAGGCATCTACACTATTTACAGTTAGTGTACTGTGTCCTCTGCACAGTGTGCACCTAAAGCTACCTGAAGAAAATTGGTGGTGTTCTTCTGATCCTATTAGTATCACAGGCAGGCAGTTGATTCTGCAAGCTGCAGTATCAGTATATATATATATACATCCCAGCTTTGTGCAGCTACATCTCACTGCAGGCCATTAGTATGTCTGTAAGGCCAACAAGGAGAGGCAAACAGTCACAAGCCAATAAAAAGAGGGCAAGCAGACTCTGTGTCTAGAGGCAACAGTGCTGTTCATGGAGACAGTGCATCCTCCTCAGCACGTAGCCGTGGGACATGCTTGTCCTTTTTTTTGGCAGCTGGCCGTGTTGAGCTGCAACATGCGGAAGACTTGGTAGAGTGGATGACCAAGCCGTCCTCATCCTCCTCATCCTCTCTCATCCAGGCTCAGGGTACTTTGTCTGGCAAAGCAGCTGCCAACCCTGCCTCTTCCCTCGGCTCAATGGCATCAGTCACTCCTTCCCTAGCCCCACCTTGTCTTCCTGAGCAGTCCCCCGAACTGTTTGACCACAGTGTTGGGTACATGCTCCAGGAGGATGCCCAGCATTTTGAAGGCTCTGATGATGGTACCCAGCTAGAGGAAGGCAGTAACGTGAGCCCAGAGAGAGGGGGTGCCCAAGAAGGACAGCAATCTGGCAGTCATGTTCCTTCAGCTGCAGCATACTGCCAGCTTTGCTCCAGTGATGAGGAGGGAGGGAATGATGATGTCACTGACTCCATGTGGGTGCCTGATAGGAGAGAGGAGGAGGAGGAGGCACATCTCCAATGAGGCAGGATGCACTCCAAGGGCCAGCTTAAGGGCAGCACACCGACTGCATCACACCACAGAGCTCCGCATGTGCTGCTGTCTCTGCGCATTATTCCAAAAGTTGGTGTGGGCCTTTTTTGAGACGAGTGCATCAGATCCCACCACTGCTATTTGCAACATATGTCTCAAGCGTATCTCGTGGGGCCAAAACATCACCCGCTTGGGCACCACATGCTTGACCAGACATATATCGACCTGCCATGCAGTTGGTTGGCAAGCGCACCTAAAAGACCCACACCAAAGAACAAAGTGGACCTCTCCTTGCTCCTCATCACCTGGGATCTCCAACCCCACTATACCTTCAGTCCTCTCTGAAACATGCACTGAGAGGAATGAAGGTGTAGAATTAGGTTCATCACAGCCAGGTACTTGCGGGCAATCTGCTATCGGTACACCGACATCAGATTGTACCAGGCAAATTTCCCTGCCCCAGCTGCTGCACCCCTGAAAGAAGTTCGCTCCCAGCCATCCACATGCCCAGCAGTTGAATGCTAGCTTGGCTAAATTGCTAGCACTTCCACTGCTGCCTTTTCAGTTGGTAGACTCTGTCCCCTTCCGTGAGTTTGTGGAATGTGCGGTTCCTCAGTGGCAGGTTCCCAAATGCCACTTTTTCTCACGGAAGGTGATTCCGGTTCTCTACCGGCATGTAGAAGGCAATATCTTGGCCTCGCTGGACAGGGCGGTCAGTGGTAAGGTGCATATTACCACTGACTCATGGTCCAGCAGGCATGGACAGGGACGTTACCTATCTTTCACTGCGCACTGGGTGACTCTTCTGGCAGCTGGGAAGGATACAGGACAGGGTGCAGTAGTGTTGGAGGTTGTTCCGCCACCACGCCTCCAAAATTCTACTAGTGGTGATTCTGCCACACCTCTCTCGTCCACCCCCTCTTCTTCTGACTTGTCCTTGGAACCAGCAGTGCTCCATAGGCGTTCAAGGGGCTACAAGAGCACGCAGGCAAAAAGATGCCATGCAGTGCTTGAGCTGGTGTGCTTGGGGGACAGGAGCCACACTGGGGCAGAGATTCTGTCAGCTCTGCAGGGGCAGGTTCAGAGGTGGTTGACCCCATGCCAGCTTAAGCCAGGTATGGGGGTTTGCGACAATGGCACCAACCTCCTCTCCACCCTTCGACAGGGACAACTGACCCATGTGCCCTGTCTGGCTCACATCCTTAACTTGATGGTGCAGTGCTTCTTGGGCAGGTACCCGGGCTTACAGGATGTCCAGAGGCAGGCCAGGAATGTCTGTGTGTATTTCCGCCGGTCATATAATGCCAGTGCTCAGCTGGCTGACCTCCAAAAGGAATTTAACCTGCCCAAGAACTGCCTAATCTGTGACATGCCCACCAGGTGGAACTCAACGTTGGCCATGCTGCAGCGGCTGCACATGCAGCAGAGGGCCATCAATGATTACCTGTGCAACTATGGCACCAGGACAGGGTTAGGGGACCTTGTTTTTTTTCCCCCGGGCTATGATCAGGGATTCATGCACTGTCCTGTCACCATTTGAGGAAGCCACGAGGATGGTGAGCAGTGACAGTGCATGCATCAGTGACACTGTCTCTCTTGTCCACCTATTGGAGCACATGCTGCGTGGAATAATGGACAGGGCACTTGAGGCAGAACAGAGGGAGGAAGAGGAGGACTTCCTTACCTCTCAAGGCCCCCTTTATCCAGACAGTGTTCCTGCATGCCCGCCGATCACACAGGAAGAGGAGGAGGAGGAGGAGGATTGTGTCAGTATGGAGGTGGAGCCTGGCACTCAGCATCAGCAACAGTCTTCAAGGGATCATTTACAGTCTGAAGAAACCCATGGACTTGTACGTGGCTGGGAGGAGGTGGCTGCGGACCATGTCGTCCTTAGTGACCCTGAGGACTCCGGACCGAATGCCTCAGCAAACCTACGCTGCATGGCCTCCCTGATCCTGCAACGCCTGTGGAAGGATCCTCGTATTCGTGGTATCAAGGGGAGGGATGATTACTGTCTGGAAACACTCCTTGATCCACGTTACAAGGGTAAGGTTGCGGACCTTATCTTGCCGTCACAGAGGGAGCAGAGGATGAAACATCTTTGGGAGGCCTTGCAGAAAGGTTTGTGCAACGCTTTTCCAGAGCCTGGGAGGTTACAATTTCCTGGTCCTTCTGGACAACATGTTGCTGAGACTTTGGTCAGTCACAGAAGGAGCAGTGGAGAAGGTGGCCGTCTGACCAATGCGTTCAGACAATGTTTTAGTCCGCAGCCCCAAGGTCTGATCGGTTCCAGCAACCATCGCCAGCGTCTGATTCACATGGTGCAGGATTACCTAGGGGCAAGATCAGACTTGGACACTTTTCCCACCAAAAATCCTCTGGGTTGCTGGGTCTTGAGGATGGATCACTGGCCAGAGCTTGCACAGTATGCAATTGAGCTACTGGCCTGTCCTGCATCCAGCGTCAGAGGCGGCTCTCTAATTAGGCAAACCTAATTTGCCTGTAATCAATACTAATGTCGGCTCCGGCGGCTCCACCTCCCCCCCACCCGCCGCCGGGATGGACTGACCAATCGGGCACTGCCTGAAGGCCCCCTGGGCAAATCATGGAGCATCTGGCCTGGAGGTCTGGTGGCAGCAGGTGTGGGGAGCGGGACAGCAAAGACCTCTAGGTGCCAGCACCTGACTCCAGGTGCGATCTCAGCAAGGCATGGGGGACGCGGGTAGCCATAGGGCACACAGCTGCTGAGGTAGCTGGGCTGCTCCTTCAGTCTGCGCCGCTCACCCCTGACCCAACCGCCAATTCAGTTCAGCAGTCAGGGACAGAAACTACCCAGCAGTGCAGCCCCATGACTGTGAAGGGGAAGGAGCTTCAATGGATCCGATCTTCTGATTCTGTCTGGCTGTCTGGAGAGAAAGTGAGTGCCTGGCCATGCAGCCCTCCTATGCTCCAGGATAGGAGGAGCGGCGGGGCCGCTGCATATAGAAGAATTGATCTTTCCATATTCCTCCTGCAGCCACTAAATGTTTGCAGGAGGGGGAGGAGAAACTAGCATTCGCCGGCTGCAGAAGGAATATGGAAAGATCAATTCTTCTATATGCAGCTGCCCCGCTGCTCCTCCTATCCAGCTTTTTTGCTGCCCCCCTGGCTCCGCCCCCTCATGATCTCCTCCGGCCCGACCCCTGTGCTCTCCACTCCACCCCACCCTATGCTCTCGGTTCCCCCATGTGCTCCCTTGTTTCACTCCCCATGACCTTCTCTGGCCCCGCTGTGCTCTCCACCCCACCCCATGCTCTCGGTCCCCCCCATCTGCTCTCTGCCCCCCAGTGCTCTCCACCTCACCATACTCTTAACCCTCATCTGATCTCCGCCCCCATGCTCTCCACCTCACCTTGCTTTCCAGCTCCCCACACAGTGCTCTTCAGCTCCCCCAGTGCTCTCTGCCGCTCCATATGCTCCCTGGCTCCCCTCCCTAGTGCTCTCCACCCCACCGTGCTCTCCAGTTCCCCCCATGTGCTCCCTGGCTTGGCCCCACCATGCTCTTGGTCCCCCATGTGTTCCCTGGCTCCGCCCCAATGATCTCCTCCACCCCGTGCTCTCCACCCCACCATGCTCTCGACCCCCCCATGTGCTCCCTTGTTCCACCCCCCATGATCTTCTCTGGCCCCCCTGTGCTCTCCACCCCACCCCATGCTCTCGGTCCCCCCATCTGCTCTCCTCCACCCCACCATGCTCTTAGACCCCCCATCTGATCTCCGCCCCCATGCTCTCCACCTCACCTTGCTTTCCAGCTCCCCACACAGTGCTCTTCAGCTCCCCCAATGCTCTCTGCCCCCCATGTGCTCCCTGGCTCCCCTCCCTAGTGCTCTCCACCCCACCGTGCTCTCCAGTTCCCCCCATGTGCTCCCTGACTCTGCCCCACCATGCTCTCGGTCCCCCCATGTGCTCCCTGGCTCCACCCCTATGATTTCCTCCACCCCCCTGTGCTCTCCACCCCACCATGCTCTCGATCCCATGTGCTCCCTTGTTCCGCCCCCATGATCTTCTCTGGCCCCCTGTGCTCTCCACCCCACCATGCTCTTAGCCCCCCCATCTGATCTCCACCCCCCATGCTCTCCACCTCACCATGTTTTCTAGCTCCCCACACAGTGCTCTTCTTCAGCTCCCCCAGTGCTCTCTGCCCCCCCCATGTGCTCCCTCGATCCCCTCTCCACCCCACCATGCTCTTAACCCCCATCTGCTCTCTGCCCCGCCATGCTCTACACCTCACCTTGCTTTTCAGCTCTCCCAGTGCTTTCTGCCCCCCATGTGTTCCCTGGCTTCCCCCAGTGCTTTTCACCACACAGTGCTCTCCGGTCCCCCATGTTCTCCCTGGCTCCCCTCTCCAGTGCTCTCCACCCCACCATGCTCTCCAGTCCCCCCCCAGTGCTCTCTGCCAACCCCCATGTGCTCTCTAGCTTCCCACTATGCTCTCCACCCCAGCGTGCTCTCCAGTTCCCCCCCACTGCTTTCCGCCCCTCCATGCTCTCCACCCCACTATGCTTTCCAGCTCCCCCTCACTGTGCTCTTCAGCTCCCCCAGTGCTCTCTGCCCCCATGTGCTCCCTGGCTCCTCCCAGTGCTCTCCACCCCCATTCTCTTTGCCCCCCAGTGCTCTCTGCCCCCCCACACCAGTGCTCTCTTGCTCCCCCAGTGCTCTCCAGCTCCCCTCTACTCTCTGCCCCCTGTGCTCTACACCCCCCCAGTGCTCTCAGCCTGCCTGCTCTCTACCCCCCCGTGCTCTCCGCCTCACTCCTATGCTATCCGCCACCCCTGTGCTCTTTCTCGGCCCCCCTCACCCCCTGCAGCCCTGCAAGGTTCCAGTCCCCTTTCTCCCGCTGGCTGCTACAGGGGATCTGTCAGGATGGAAAGCGGGGAGAGGACCAGTCTCATGGACTGCTCAGTCTAAAATGCCTGGGCCCCTTTTTTTTGGCCCAGTCTGGGCCTGATGGGGAAGGTGAGCAGCATCGGCAGCAAGGACCGATAGCCCTGGAGTGAGAAGAGCTCTGAAGACCTCCAAGGACTGGAGGACAGGCTGACTGGGACCAGGAAAACAAAAATGGGCAGAAGGTGCCGGCGGCCAGGGACCACTCAATCTCACAGCAAACAGATCCTCTGGAGGGAGGAGAACACTGTCCCCACCCGGAACAAGAATTGACTCTGTCTGCTGCTGGCCATCATGAACATCCTGCTGGCATGGAAGGTACTGTACCAAGCATCACACAAACCTTCCCACAGACAGGGACTGCAGATTGGCACATGGGGCACAGGAGGAGCTGCATACAGGGAGAGGGCTAGGGATCTCTCTATCACCCCTCTCTCTTTCTCACCTCACCCTCTCTCTCGACCCCCCCCCCTCTGGCATTGGCTGCATATGTCTGATGGGTGAGGAGGGTGCCCTGGAAGTGGTGCTGATCCCATTATGGGCGTGAGTGGGGCCTCATGTCTAAGTTTTGCCTAAGGCCTCACAAAGCCTAGAGCCGCCTCTGTCCAGCGCTCTTTCGGAATGCACATTCAGTGCTGCTGGAGGCTTTGTAACCGATCACATGGTGCGCCTGTCCACCGAATCGGTCGGCTGACCTTCATAAAAATGAATCAGTCTTGGATCACCAGCTACCAAGCACCTAATGCTGATGTAACCGATTAATTTTTTTTTTTATGTGAGATCCCTTCAAGACTGCCTATGCTGATACTGAGTGACTATCCTGTTATGCTGAGTCACAATCCTCTTCCTCCTCAATTTTCATGCTGATAGCTTGTAAGAACATTTTTGGTTCTGGGCACCACCACCAGTGGCCAAGGCCCAATTTTTCTGCCCCTGTTTAACAGGGGCATGTAATTACAATTTTTGATACAATACTTTGCAGCAGGGCTCATTCCTGTGCTCCAACTGGAGTATCTGTGAGGGGTTGCAGTGTTGTGGCACCAGTGCCTAAGGCCCAATTTTTCTGCCCCTGTTCAACAGGGACATGTAATTACAATTCTTGATCTAATATTTCACAGCAGGGCCCATTCCTGCGCCCACCAAGAGTAACTGTGAGGGCTTACAGAGTTGTGGCAACACCAACACCTAAGGCCCCAATTTCTGCAGAATATATAGGGCAGGCCCCTACTTTTAAACATCCAACTTACAAACGACTCCTACTTGGAAACGGAAGGAGACAACAGGAAGTGAGATGAAATCTACCCCTAGGAAGGGAAATTCCCTCCTGTAAGAGTTAATATGGGAAAAACGTGTCTCCTCTTCACTGATGCTTTATCACCAATCCTTGTTTCACTAAAAACCCCAAATTTTCAAAAAACATTTGTCATTGGGACAGAAAGTGAGGTGAAATCTTCTGCAGAGGAGCACAGACAGCAAAACAAATGTTACAGGGGTGATAACCCTTCCCTATGTTTTCCAAAAAGCTTAAAAATAGATTCTTTGGCTGGAGCTACACTTTAAAAATGTACCAGTTCAAAATTACCAACAGATTTTACTTAACAATAAACCTACAGTCCCTGTCTTGTTTGCACCGCCTGTATACTGCTGTTCAGAGTATATAGGGCCTGGGGGCCTCACACCTTTCCTTTTTTTAATTTGGGTGCGGGGTTCCCCTTAATATCCATACAAGACCCAAAGGGCCTGGTAATGGACTGGGCGGTGGGGGGTACCCATGCCGTTTGTCTCACTGATTTTCATCCATATTGCCGGGACCCGACATTACATTAAAGCCGCAAGCAGTTTTAAATGACTTTTATTCCTTTAAAAATGTCATTTTGTGCAGGGACTGTTCCAAACACGGGAAACACGCGCCACTTTACAGGCATACCATACACTAAACACCCCCCAGGTATGATATTTAAAGGAATATTTCACTTTTATTTTTTCACTTTAAGCATCATTAAAATCACTGCTCCCGAAAAAACGTCCGTTTTTAAAACTTTTTTTTGCATTGATACATGTCCCCTGGGGCAGGACCCGGGTCAAAACAAACAATTTTTAGGACAATAACTTGCATATTAGCCTTTAAAATGAGCACTTTTGATTTTGAACGTTCAAGTCCCGTAGACTTTAATGGGGTTCTAAAGTTCGTGCGAACTTTCGGTCCGATCGCAGGTTCTGGTGCGAACCAAACCAGAGGGTGTTCGGCTTATCCCTATTCTGGACCTTGGCTTCCAGGATGGCCTCAGCTAAACCTAGCTGAGACTAGAAGTGTGTAAGCTTTCTGCTGCGTCTGGTCTCTCTCCCTCTCTCTGGCTCCTTACTTCTGCACAGAGGCAGAGCCCCCCAGCACAGGGGTCCCCTCCAGGCAACTGGACTCTGCTTCCCACATGGACAGGCTCTAGAATATTTATAGTCTATCTTGCCACCTTCTGGGCCATCCCCATCCAGGGATTGGAGGGGACTTTATAAATATTCAGGCTTCATTTATGCTCCTCCGCTCTCTAAGTTCTAGAACCCACCAGCAGCCCCCTTCACATCAGAGTCCCCACCAGCAGCCCCCTTCACATCAGTGTGTCCCCATCAGAAACCCCCTTCACATCAGTGTGTCCTCCCTCTCCTCCCCCTCCCACATGTACTCACAGTTTTGAAGGCAGCTTCTCTCTCCAGTCATGTGATAACAAGTGATAAGGGGAGAGAGGAAGGAAAGCCTGGCTGTCTCTCCCCCTGCAGGCTGGAGGGAGCAGAAAATTGACGGTTACTTACCGATAATGGTTTTTCTAGGATATCTTCCAGGACGGCATAACCTGAGATGACTGGTCCACCTGACAGGAAACACAATCAACATACAAGGTTAAAAGGCCCTTCCCTTCCCCCTGCACCTCAGTTCTCCCAAAGTAATAGGTTATCCGGGTGACAGAGAAACTCTTCCCGTAGTACTTATATTAAAACATGGGTGGGAAGTAGGCCTGCCGTCCTGGAAGATATCCTAGAAAAACAGTTATCGGTAAGTGACTGTCAATTTTCTCTACTCATTTTCCAGGACGGCATAACCTGAGAGGATGGACAAGGAGTTTAAGGCCTACCTCAGGGCGGGACCACCGCTTGTAGCACCTTTCTTCCAAATGTCAGATCCTGGGGCGACAGCAGTTCCACTCTATAGTGTTTCAAAAAGGTATCCTGCTTCGCCTAAGTGGCTGTGCGACAGACCTGTTCTATCGAGGCCCCAGCTCTCTCTGTCCAAGAGGCCGCCAAGGATCTTGTTGAGTGGGCCTTAAGGTTCCCTGGTACTGGGGAACCGGTCTGTTCATAGGCCAATGTTATTGTCTGCCTAATCCACCTAGCCACAGTAGATTTAGATGCCTGCCCTCCCTTTCTAGGGCCGCTAAATAAAACTAAAAGAGGATTCGACTTTCTGTAGTCCTTTACTCTATCTAGATATGTCAATAAACATTTCCTGACATCTAATAAATTAAGTTTCCTCTCCTTCTCATTTTTTGGATTATCACAGAAGGAGGGTAAAATGATCTCCTGAGATCTATTAAGCTTAGATGCGACCTTGGGAAGATATAGTGGGTCCTGTCTAAGAACCACTCTATCCTCCAGAATCAACAGAAAAGGCTTAACTGACAGGGCCTGTAGGTTGCTCACCCTTCTGGCCGAGGTTATGGCCAACAGAAACGCTAACTTAAGAGTCAAAAACTTAACTGAAATCTCTTGCGCTGATTCGAAGGGCGCTTTCGTCAGCGCCTCCAAAACCAGAGATAAATTCCATGGAGGGAATACATTCACCCTGACAGGGGTTAACCTCTCCCTTGCCACAAGAAATCTCTTAATCAGAGGCTCTAGTGCGAGCCTCTGATCCAAAAATACAGATAACGCTGCTATCTGTACTCTCAAGGTGTTCGGGGAAATCCCCTAATCCACCCCTGCTTGTAAAAATTCCAGTACCACTGGTACTGAAGGTTAAGACACCTCCTTATCAAGGCACCACTGTGAGAAGCAATTCCAAACCTTGGATTAGATCCTCCTGGTGACCAGCTTCCTGCTGCCCAAGAGGGTCTCAATTACCCTATCAGAGCAACCCTTGCATCTAAGGATCTCCTCCTCAAGAACCATGCCGTCAATTTGAGGAATCCCGGGTCGGGGTGGAGGACTGGCCCCTGTAGGAGAAGATCTCGTCTGGTTGGAAGACGGAGCGGAGGAGCAAATGACCACTTTTTCAGAGTGGCAAACCAGGTCCTTTTTGGCCACCATGGGGCTATAAGGATCTGTCCGCAATCTGAGCGGGCCAATTTTTGTAAGACCTGTGGTATTAAGACTAGTGGGGGAAAGGCGTATGCTAGACGGAAGCCCCAGTCCTGAGACAGAGCGTCCACTCCCTGGGATCCCCCTTCTCTGTTGAGAGAGAAAAAACTATCCACTTTTTTGTTCCTTCTGTGGGCAAAAAGATCTATCTCCGGAATCCCGAACTTCTGACTTATCTGGAGAAAGACCTCCTGATTTAACTCCCATTCCCCTTGGAGGATGGGTTGCCGGCTTAAGAAATCTGCCACCACATTGCTCTTATGTGAACCGCCGATATGGACTCAAGATTCTCTTTGGCCCAGTTTAAGATGTTCAGGACTAGACTCAGTAACTTCCTGGATCTGGTGCCCCCCTGATGATTCAGGTAAGAGACCGTTGTCACATTGTCTGACAGGACTTGGATCTCTAAGCCCTGAATCCTGTCTCCAAAGGATACTATTGCATGGCCCACCGCCAGGAGTTCCCTGTGGTTGGAGGATGCCCCTGCCTGAGAAGGCGTCCAGGCCCCCTGTGCCTGGATGTCCCCCAGGTGAGCGCCCCAACCCCAGGCGCTTGCATCGGTAGTGATTCTTGTGGGATTCCACTGGTCCCAGGGTAGACCCAACCTGAGCTTGTCCTGATCCAGCCACCAATCTAGGGAGGTCCTTACTCTTGTTGGGATAGACACCCTTGCATCCAATGACTCTCCTTTTGTCCCAGGAGGACAAAAGGAAGAACTGCAGCTCCCTGGAGTGGAGCTGAGCCCAAGGAACGGCTGGAATACACAAGGTCATTAGACCTAGAACCCTCATGATATGCCTGCGAGAGCACTCCCTGGCTTCTTTTAAAGAGGATACTGCTGTAACCACCTTTAATCGTTTTTCCTCTGGAAGAAACTGTTTCTGAGCCTCTGTATCCACCAGATATCCCAGGAATACTTTTCAAACTCCTCAACTCCCAAAGTGACAGAGGAAGGGGGTCCTTGCGAGGTTTTCTGACCCCTGTCTGAAAAACCTTCCTGAGAGGAAGTGCCTTTTCTAGATGACAGGATTTCTCTATCATCCGCCTTAGGTGCTATAGCTGTCTTAATAGACTGGAGGGTAGAAAGCATCTCCGACTGTACCGCAAGGAAGTCCCTCATAACCTGTGAGGTTTCCTTACTAGACAGTCTCTGTATGCACCTATAGCAAAAAGGTTTCACATGGTCCTGTGGGAGCCTATCATTACAGTTCCCACATCTTTTTGACCTGGGAGGAGGGGGATTTTTGCCCTTCACCTTCTAAGCCCCCTGAGCAGAGCTGCCAGGATCTAGGGAGACAAAAAAGACAAAGTCCAAACTAAACTTTCTGTGTGTGTCTCTCTCTCTCTCTCCCCCCTATGGTGTAAGTAAGACCCCCTCTTACTTCACCACATTCAAAACGGAAGAGGACTCACCACCACTGGCCTCTTCCTGGGCTAAGGGTGCAGCTGTTACCTCCTCTCCATCCATATCTGCTGCTTTGCAAGGTTTTCCAACCCCAAGAGAAGAGTATCGTGAGGCCTCCTGCTTTTCCCTGGAGCGCTGAGTGTCTATCTCCTATACACCGGTGATCTGCACCATTTTGTTGGAGAGCCTCTGTCTGAGGGGGGTTTTGGCCTCTAGTGTCCGAATCCGCCATTTTGGCATAGGCCAGAAGTCGGAAGTCACAGCGCCCAGAACCAGAAATGCCGCCATCTTACTCCACCCGGCTGGAATGCTTGCTCCATACACAGGAACTTCAGCATTCCCTATGAAAGTCCAGGACTTCCACCAGCCCTACAAGGCACCTAAGTACCAACCTGGCTGGCGTCCTCTACCCGCTCTGCGGCCTAGATACCAGCCTGAGCCCCAGTTCCTTCATCACCTCCGTACCTGACTGGGTGGAAGGTAAAAGCATGAGGTATGTGCTCACAGGAGTTCCGGGATACCCCTCTGTACCCGGGAGGCTCCTTGCTGGAGAAGACTCTCTCCCCCGGCCATTGGGGGACCCCCTGAGAAGGACAGGGCCATGGCTGGACCCGCCACCCTCCCCGGCTTTGGCGTCCAGCCCTCGGGGGGGGGACCATCCGCTACCAGCTTCAGGTCTGAGAAAAAACAACAAACGTTTCGCTGCCGGGAAACACAATCAAGAACTGAGGTGCAGGGGGAAGGGAGGGGCCTTTTAACCTTGTATGTTGATTGTGTTTCCTGTCAGGTGGACCAGTCATCTCTCAGGTTATGCTGTCCTGGAAGATGAATAGAGAAAGCCTAATGCTCTCTCCAGCAAGTGCTGGAAGCTGCTCCGCCTGACAGGAGTGAAATCGCGATCACTCACTGTCAGAGAGGAGCGACTCTAGGACTGCACCTGACCGGCCCACTGAGCCATCGGCCCACTGGGAAACTCCTGGTAATCCCAATGGCCAGTACATGCCTGCCTGCCCCCCCCCCCTTTTCTGTCCTCATTGGCTGACTGATTTTGACAGCAGCGGGAGCCAATGGTGCCATGCTGCTGTCTCAGACAATGAGGAGGGGAGTCCTGGGCAGCCGAGACACTCCTGCAACATCGCTGGATCTAGATGGACCTCAGGTAAGTATTAGGGGGGCTGCTGCACACAGAAGGCTTTTAATCTTAAAGGGGTTGTAAAGGTAATTTTTTTATTTTTTAAAAATAACAAACATGTTATACTTACCTTCACTGTGCAGCTCGTTCTGCACAGAGTGGCCCCAAACCTGCTCTTCTGGGGTCCCTCGGCGGCTGTCTCAGCTCCTCCCCGCAATAATTAACCACCTTAATGCGAGCTCCCTCGCATGGTGTTTAGTTATTGCGGGCGCGCTCCCGTGATACAGCCGGCGGCTATAGCCGCTCGCTGTATCCCTCGGCCCCGCCCCCCAGCGCGCCGCGTCATTGGATGTGATTGGCAGCAGCGCGAGCCAATGGCTGCGCTGCTTCCAATCCATCCACTGTAGCCAATCAGCGGCCAGGCTGAGCAGCGGAATCGAGGACGTGAACGAGCAGCCAATTTCGAGGGTTCTGGTAAGTAAAACGGGGGGGCTGGGGACGGCGGTATTGTTAGTAGTTTTTTCACCCTAATGCATAGAATGCATTAAGGTGAAAATTTTTTTACCTTTACAACCCCTTTAATGCATAGAATGCACCTTCTGCATTTACAATCACTTTAACCACTTAAGGACCGAGCCTCTTTCTGAGATTTGGCGTTTACAAGTTAAAAAAAAATTTTTTGCTAGAAAATTTACTTGAAACCCCCCCAACATTACACTTTTTTTCTCTAACACCCTAGAGAATAAAATGGCGGTTGTTGCTATACTTTTTGTCACATCGTATTTGCGCAGCCGCCTTACAAGTGCACTTTTTATGGAAAAAAAAATCACTTTTTTGAATTAAAAAATAAGATAACAGTAAAGTTAGCCCAATTTTTTATATTGTGAAAGATGATATTACGCAGAGTAAATTGATAACCAACATGTCACGCTTCAAAGTTGCGCCCATTCGTGGAATGGTGACAAACTTTTACCCTTAAAAATCTCTATAGGCGACGTTTAAAAAATTCTACAGGTTGCATGTTTTGAGTTACAGAGGAGGTCTAGAATTATTGCTCTCACTCTACCGATCGCGGTGATACCTTACATGTGTGGTTTTCATATGCGGGCGCTGCTCACGTATGTGTTTGCTTCTGCACATGAGCTTGGTGGGATGGGGCGCGTTTACATTTTTTTTTCTTATTTATTTTGAAATTTTAGACTGTTCTTTTTAAAAAAAAAAAATGGTGTCATTTTTATTCCTATTACAAGGAATGTAAACATCCCTTGTAATGGAAAAAAAGCAGGTCCTCTTAAATATGAGATCTGGGGGGTCAAAAAGATCTCAGATCTCATATTTACAATAAAATGCAATAAAAAAAATAAATAAATGTCATTTGAAAAAAAAAAGTCTCTTTAAGAGCATTGGGCGAAAGTGAGGTCTTGACGTCGCTTCCACCCTGCAATGTTATGGAGACGGGTGGGGGCCATCTTTCCCTCACTTCCCCATGCCAAGGCAGGGAGAGGACACGATCGCCTCCGCCACTGCCGACGGCTCCGGTAAGCAGTGGAGGGCACTGGAGATCGGCGGGAGGGGTAGGGCCCTCTCCCGCCGCCGCAGAGACCACTTTTATCTTGATTCGGACACTGAAGAGGATACTGGGGTTATGGTAGCTAGCTGCTGCCATAACAACGATATCCCACTTCAAAATACCGACATAAAATGATGTTGGGCGGTCTGGAAGTGGTGAACATCCAGTAGATGTTGTGAGCTCTCATCTGTACATGAATGAAGATAATCAGTGCTATAAGTGCCTGGTGGACAGGTGGGGCAAAATGAGTACCTGATCTCCATGTTTCTTACTATTTGGTCTAAGACAGGCTTTACATTATGTCATTTTCTTTCCGTCAACCACAGACTTCATTTAGACTTTAAGCCTAAAGAGAAAAGGGATCCAAGTTTAAGAGTGTTTTTGAGGTAATTGAGACTGAGATGAGGACTCCAGAGACAATTCTCACCTCCCAGCTTTATTATCAGAGGTTTGGAATCCAATAAAAATTATAGGGGCACAAAAAATTCCCTGTCCCTATTTAGACCCAAGTCTAGAGTTTAGAATTTATGCACCATCAGTTTAGGTAAGGAGCGAACTGAGGAAAGTTTGATTCAAATAAGCATGGGTAGATCGCTGGGTACTGCCATGGGGGACCAATGCAAAAAATACACACATTATATATATTGTAACCTGGGGGACAGGTAGCAGGTACAAAGCTCCCTGGGATAAGCAGTCTTTCAGGCACAGATACCAAATCCAGTGAAATAGTGACAAACAGTGCAGTGTTTATTTGTGATATATACAAGTCTATATACAGGTGCTGTACAGTGTTCCAAAAACAAATAGGAACAAAAATAGCCAAAACAAAACCTAGCCGTGTCTCGGCACTAACTAAACAATATTTACAGATCCTAACTACCAGGCTGAGCAAACCTACAGCTTGTCAGCCTCCACATTCACAGCTTAACCACTTGCCGACCGCCTAACGACGATATACGTCGGCAGAATGGCACGGGCAGGCAGAATCACGTACCCATATGTGATCTGCCTCCCGCGGGCGGGGGGTCCGATTGGACCCCCCGGTGCCAGCGGCGTTCGGCATTTGTCTGGGAGCGTTGAGAGGCGAGGGGGAGACCATCCGATCGTGGCCCCCCCCTCGTGATCGCTCCCAGCCAATGGGAATCCTCCTGTGCCTGTGTGTAGTACACAGAGGCAGAGGATGTGATGTCATCTCTCCTCGGCTCGGCAGTTTCCGTTCCGGCGCCGAGGAGAGAAGACATGTGAGTGCACAACACACACACAGTAGAACATGCCAGGCATACATTACACCCCCCCCCCCCCCCGATCCCCCCCAATCACCCCTCCCCCCTCCCTGTCACACTGACACCAAGCAGTATTTTTTATTTTTCTGATTACTGCATGGTGTCAGTTTGTGACAGTTACTGTGTTAGGGCAGTTAGTGTTAGCCCCCTTTAGGTCTAGGGTACCGCCCTAACCCCCCTAATAAAGTTTTAACCCCTTGTTCACCCCCCGTCACCAGTGTCGCTAAGCGATCATTTTTCTGATCGCTGTATTAGTGTCGCTGGTGACGCTAGTTAGGGAGGTAAATATTTAGGTTCGCCGTCAGCGTTTTATAGCGACAGGGACCCCCATATACTACCTAATAAATGTTTTAACCCCTTGATTGCCCCCTAGTTAACCCTTTCACCACTGATCACCGTATAACTGTTACGGGTGACGCTGGTTAGTTCGTTTATTTTCTATAGTGTCAGGGCACCCGCCGTTTATTACCGAATAAAGGTTTAGCCCCCTGATCGCCCGGCGGTGATATGCGTCGCCCCAGGCAGCGTCAGATTAGTGCCAGTACTGCTAACACCCACGCACGCAGCATACACCTCCCTTAGTGGTATAGTATATGAACGGATCAATATCTGATCTGATCAGATCTATACTAGCATCCCCAGCAGTTTAGGGTTCCCAAAAACGCAGTGTTAGTGGGATCAGCCCAGATACCTGCTAGCACCTGCGTTTTGCCCCTCCGCCCAGCCCAGCCCAGCCCACCCAAGTGCAGTATCGATCGATCACTGTCACTTACAAAAAACTAAACACATAACTACAGCGTTCGCAGAGTCAGGCCTGATCCCTGCGATCGCTAACAGTTTTTTTGGTAGCGTTTTGGTGAACTGGCAAGCACCAGCGGCCTAGTACACCCCGGTCGTAGTCAAACCAGCACTGCAGTAACACTTGGTGACGTGGCGAGTCCCATAAGTGCAGTTCAATCTGGTGAGGTGGCAAGCACAAGTAGTGTCCCGCTGCCACCAAAAAGACAAACACAGGCCCGTCGTGCCCATAGTGCCCTTCCTGCGGCATTCACCAATCCTAATTGGGAACCCACCACTTCTGCAGCTCCCGTACTTCCCCCATTCACATCCCCAACCAAATGCACTCGGCTGCATGAGAGGCATTTTTATGTCCTCCCGAGTACCCCTACCCAACGAACCCCCCAAAATAGATGTCGTGTCTGCAGCAAGCGCGGATATAGGCGTGACACCCGCTATTATTGTCCCTCCTGTCCTGACAATCCTGGTCTTTGCATTGGTGAATGTTTTGAACGCTACCATTCACTAGTTGAGTATTAGCGTAGGGTACAGCATTGCACAGACTAGGCACACTTTCACAGGGTCTCCCAAGATGCCATCGCATTTTGAGAGACCGGAACCTGGAACCGGTTACAGTTATAAAAGTTACAAAATAAAGTGTAAAAAAAAAAAACACATACAAAAATATAAAATAAAAAAAACAGTTGTCGTTTTATTGTTCTCTCTCTCTCTCTATTCTCTCTCTATTGTTCTCTCTCTATTCTCTCTCTATTGTTCTCTCTCTATTCTCTCTATTGTTTTGCTCTTTTTTACTGTATTTTATTCTGCAATGTTTTATTGTTATTATGTTTTATCACGTTTGCTTTTCAAGTATGCAATTTTTTATACTTTACTGTTTACTGTGCTTTATTGTTAACCATTTTTTTGTCTTCAGGTACGCCATTCACGACTTTAAATGGTTATACCAGAATGATGCCTGCAGGTTTAGGTATCATTTTGGTATCATTCTTTTCAGCCAGCAGTCGGCTTTCATGTAAAAGCAATCCTAGTGGCTAATTAGCCTCTAGACTGCTTTTACAAGCAGTGGGAGGGAATGCCCCCAATGCCCCCCCCACCGTCTTCCGTGTTTTTTCTCTGGCTCTCCCGTCCCAACAGGGAACCTGAGAATGCAGCTGGTGATTCAGCCAGCTGACCATAGAGCTGATCAGAGACCAGAGTGGCTCCAAACATCTCTATGGCCTAAGAAACCGGAAGCTACGAGCATTTTATGACTTAGATTTCGCCGGATGTAAATAGCGCCATTGGGAAATTGGGAAAGCATTTTATCACACCGATCTTGGTGTGGTCAGATGCTTTGAGGGCAGAGGAGAGATCTAGGGTCTAATAGACCCCAATTTTTTCAAAAAAGAGTACCTGTCACTACCTATTGCTATGATAGGGGATATTTACATTCCCTGAGATAACAATAAAAATGATTAAAAAAAAATGAAAGGAACAGTTTAAAAATAAGATAAATAAGCAAAAAAATAATAAAGAAAAAAAAAAAAAGCACCCCTGTCCCCCCTGCTCTCGCGCTAGGGCGAACGCAAGCGTCGGTCTGGCGTCAAATGTAAACAGCAATTGCACCATGCATGTGAGGTATCACCGCGAAGGTCAGATTGAGGGCAGTAATTTTAGCAGTAGACCTCCTCTGTAAATCTAAAGTGGTAACCTGTAAAGGCTTTTAAAAATGTATTTAGTTTGTCGCCACTGCACGTTTGTGCGCAATTTTAAAGCATGTCATGTTTGGTATCCATGTACTCGGCCTAAGATCATCTTTTTTATTTCATCAAACATTTGGGCAATATAGTGTGTTTTAGTGCATTCAAATTTAAAAAAGTGTGTTTTTTCCCCAAAAAATGCATTTGAAAAATCGCTGCGCAAATACTGTGTGAAAAAAAAAAATGAAACACCCACCATTTTAATCTGTAGGGCATTTGCTTTAAAAAAATATATAATGTTTCGGGGTTCAAAGTAATTTTCTTGCAAAAAAAAATAATGTTTTCATGTAATCAAAAAGTGTCAGAAAGGGCTTTGTCTTCAAGTGGTTAGAAGAGAGGGTGATGTGTGACATAAGCTTCTAAATGTTGTGCATAAAATGCCAGGACAGTTCAAAACCCCCCCAAATGACCCCATTTTGGAAAGTAGACACCCCAAGCTATTTGCTGAGAGGCATGTCGAGTCCATGGAATATTTTATATTGTGACAAGTTGCGGGAAAGAGACAATTTTTTTTTTTTTTGCACAAAGTTGTCACTAAATGATATATTGCTCAAACATGCCATGGGAATATGTGAAATTACACCCCAAAATACATTCTGTTGCTTCTCCTGAGTCCGGGGATACCACATGTATGAGACTTTTTGGGAGCCTAGCTGCGCACGGGACCCCGAAAACCAAGCCACGCCTTCAGGCTTTCTAAGGCCGTAAATTTTTGATTTCACTCTTCACTGCCTATCACAGTTTCGGAGACCATGGAATGCCCAGGTGGCAAAACCCCCCCCCCCCCAAATGACCCCATTTTGGAAAGTAGACACCCCAAGCTATTTGCTGAGTGGTATAGTGAGTATTTTGCAGACCTCACTTTTTGTCACAAAGTTTTGAAAATTGAAAAAAGAAAAAAAAAATTTTTTTCTTGTCTTTCTTTATTTTCAAAAACAAATGAGAGCTGCAAAATACTCACCATGCCTCTCAGCAAATAGCTTGGGGTGTCTACTTTCCAAAATGGGGTCATTTGGGGGGGGTTTGTGCCAACTGGGCATTCCATGGCCTCCGAAACTGTGATAGGCAGTGAAGAGTGAAATCAAAAATTTACACCCTTAGAATTCCTGAAGGCAGTGATTGGTTTTCGGAGCCCCGTACGCGGCTAGGCTCCCAAAAAGTACTACACATGTGGTATCCCCGTACTCAGGAGAAGTAGCTAAATGTATTTTGGGGTGCAATTCCACATATGCCCATGACCTGTGTGAGCAATATATCATTTAGTGACAACTTTGTGCAAAAAAAAAAAAAAAATTTGTCACTTTCCCGCAACTTGTGTCAAAATATAAAACATTCCATGGACTCAACATGCCTCAAAGCAAATAGCTTGGGGTGTCTACTTTCCAAAATGGGGTCATTTGGGGGGTTTTATGCCATCTGGGCATTTTATGGCCTTCAAAACTGTGATAGGTAGTAAGGAGTAAAATCAAAAATGTACGCCCTTAGAAATCCTGAAGGCAGTGATTGGTTTTCGGGGCCCCGTACGCGGCTAGGCTCCCAAAAAGTCCCACACATGTGGTATCCCCGTACTCAGGAGAAGCAGCTAAATGTATATTGGGGTGCAATTCCACATATACCCATGGCCTGTGTGAGCAATA
Organism: Aquarana catesbeiana; assembly: GCF_042186555.1. NCBI lineage: Eukaryota > Metazoa > Chordata > Amphibia > Anura > Ranidae > Aquarana > Aquarana catesbeiana. The sequence continues at coordinate 808,805,069 of NC_133325.1, read as the reverse complement.
TATCATTTAGTGACAACTTTTTGTAATTTTTTTTTTTCTGTCATTATTCACTCACTTGGGACAAAAAAAAAATGAATATTCAATGGGCTCAACATGCCTCTCAGCAATTTCCTTGGGGTGTCTACTTTCCAAAATGGGGTCATTTGTGGGGGTTTTGTACTGCCCTGCCATTTTAGCACCTCAAGAAATGACATAGGCAGTCATAAATTAAAGGCTGTGTAAATTCCAGAAAATGTACCCTAGTTTGTAGACGCTATAACTTTTGCGCAAACCAATAAATATACACTTATTGACATTTTTTTTTACCAAAGACATGTGGCCGAATACATTTTGGCCTAAATGTATGACTAAAATTGAGTTTATTGGATTTTTTTTAGAACAAAAAGTAGAAAATATCATTTTTTTTCCAAATTTTCGGTCTTTTTCCGTGTATAGCGCAAAAAATAAAAATGGCAGAGGTGATCAAATACCATCAAAATAAAGGTTTATTTGTGTGAAGAAAAGAACGCAAATTTCGTTTGGGTACAGCATTGCATGACCGCGCAATTAGCAGTTAAAGCGACGCAGTGCCAAATTGTAAAAAGTGCTCTGGTCAGGAAGGGGGTAAATCCTTCCAGGGCTGAAGTGGTTAATAGCTTCCACATACCTTTTTGCTCTCCTACACAGAAGTTGTCTGAGTATCCCAGGCCAAGAGCAAAGGCTGTCTGCTCAGGTGAGCTTAAATTAGCCTGGGGGAGAGGACCAAGACCTGAACTGGACCATGGATCAGAGATCCCTGAACCTGTATGAGAGGAGCTTGGGAGATGTATAAACCCCGAACAGGACTTTTCCTGGCTCTCTCTGGGACGCTCTGCTACCTGTAGCACAACAGGAGTGAACACGGGACAGGGCATCTACATTTCCCATCTCAACACCTGGCCTGTGTTTTACAGTGAATGAGTAATCCTGTAGAGCCAAAAACCACCGGTTCACCCGTCTATTAGTCTTCTTCTTTTGGGCCATCCATTTCAGAGGAGCATGGTCAGTTATTAACTCAAACTGGCGTCCTAACAAGTAGTACCTGAGTTGGTCGACAGCCCACTTTATGGCTAAACATTCCTTTTCAATGACTGCATACTTTTTCTCATGGTCATTGAGCTTTCTGCTTAGGTACACCACAGGGTGTTCTTCCCCATTGTATACCTGTGACAGTACTGCCCCGATACCAACATCAGACGCATCTGTCTGAACCAAAAAATCTTTGGGGAAATCGGGGGAGTACAGTACTGGCTGTGCACAAAGAGCCTTCTTCAGGACTTGGAAAGATTCCTCTGCCACTGAGGACCATTTCACCATTAGTCTTTCCCTTTCGTAAGGTCTGTCAGTGGGGCAACTATAGTTGCAAAATTTGGGATAAATCTTCTATAATACCCCGCAATGCCAAGAAAGGCCCTAACCTGCTTTTTGTTTGCAGGACGTGGCCACTCCTGGATGGCTTCTATTTTATTCACTTGAGATTTTATGACACCACGGCCTATAGTGTAGCCCAAATACTTGGCTTCCTCTAGACCAATGGCACATTTTTTTGGATTTGCCGTAAAACCTTTTTTGAAGAGGGAATCAAGGACAGCCTGGACACGGGGCAAGTGAGACTCCCAGTCAGTGCTATGTACCACTATGTCATCTAGATATGCTGCTGCATATTGTCGATGGGGTCTTAGAGTCCTGTCCATGGCCCTCTGAAATGTTGCAGGGGCATTTTGCAACCCAAAAGGCATTTTTTTATATTGAAAAGAACCCTCCGGGGTCACAAATGCAGTCTTCTCTTTGGCGCTACCAGTCAGGGGTATTTGCCAATAACCTTTTGTCAAGTCCAAAGTGGTCAGATAGCGGGCCTTGCCAAGTCGGTCTATAAGTTTGTCTACACTGGGCATTGGGTACGTGTCAAACTTTGTCACTGCATTAAGCTTCCTGAAGTCGTTACAGAACCTCCAAGTGCCATCCGGTTTTGGGACTAACACGATGGGGCTAGACCAGTCACTATTGGATTCCTCAATGACATCTAGCTCCAACATTCTTTTAACTTCCTCGCTGATGTCCTTTCTCCTTGCTTCAGGAATTTGGTACGGTTTAAGCTTGACCCCGACCCCAGGTTCAGTAACAATATCATGCTGAACTGCTGAAGTCGTGCCAGGTAACTCTGAAAATTTCTCTCTATTTCTTATCAGGAACTCTCTAGCTTCCTGTTTTTGGGAATATGACAGGGTGTCTGGAATAGTGACCTCAGAGATCAGAGGAGACTCAATACCCTTAGGTGTTACCGAGAGGGACCTCGCAGTTAACGCCAGTCTATCCTTCCAGGGCTTTAACAGGTTTATATGGTAAATCTGTTCGGGCTTCCTTTTCCCTGGTTGATCTACCTTGTAATTGACCTCCCCGACTCTTTCAATTACTTCAAAAGGGACCCTGCCACTTAGCCAGGAACTTGCTCTTAACAGTGGGAACTAACACCAGGACCCTGTCACCAGGTGAGAAAACACGGAGTTGGGCCCCCCTGTTGTATATCCTCTGTTGGGCTGCTTGGGCCTGCAGTAAGTGTTCTTTTGTCATCGGCATGATTGCTGCAATCCTGTTTTGCATTTGAGCGATATGCTCAATGACACTTCTATGGGGTGTCTTTTCCCTCTTCCCAATTTTTTTTGGCTATGTCCAAGAGTCCCCGAGAGTGTCTCCCATAAAGCAACTCAAATGGAGAGTACCCCGTGGAGGACTGGGGAACCTCCCTGATGGAAATCATCAAGTATGGTATCAGGAAGTCCCAGTTTTTCCCATCCTTGTCAACAACCTTTTTACACATGCTCTTTAATGTCTTATTGAAGCGTTCCACCAAGCCATCCGTTTGAGGATGGTACACCGAGGTTTACAATTGCGACACCTTAAATAACTTGCACAGCTCTCTAGTTATTTGTGACATAAATGGGGTGAGCTGGTCTGTAAGGACTTCTTTAGGGATTCCAACATGACTGAACACCATAAACAGCTCTTTGGCAATGTTTTTAGCAGACGCGGTGCGTAAGGGAACGACCTCGGGGTAACGGGTAGCATAATCCATGATTACAAGGATATGCTGATGACCTCGGGCAGACTTGGGGAGTGGACCCACAAGGTCCATGGCAATCCTCTCAAAGGGCACTTCAATAATGGGCAAGGGCACTAAAGGACTTCGGAAGTGTTGTAGTGGGGCTGACATCTGACACACAGGACAGGATTGACAATAATTCTCAATATCCTTCTGTATCCCGGGCCAATAAAACCTGCGCAACACCCTTTCAGTAGTTTTCTCAACCCCTAAATGACCTCCTAGCAAGTGCCCATGGGCAAGTTCCAACACCACCCATCTGTATGGCTTAGGGACCACCAACTGTTCAACCACTTCATCATTTTTTTTACACTCACGATACAGTAAATCCTCGTTGCTGCTGAAATAAGTAAAACGAAGCCTGTCCCCTGATTCGACAGTTACATAATTAATCACCATTACATTTTCCCAGGCCCTGGCAGGGGTTGGGTCTTTTCTCTGCTTGGTACCAAAATTTTCCTTGTGCACATTAAGGTCAGCAAACTCCAACATAGGCTCAGATTCAGCAGATGGCTGTCCAGCTCCACTCCTGCCATAACTGAGAAAGGAAAACCTGGGGAGCCCTGAGAAGAGTCCCCTGAACCTGAACCCTCCGCTCCTCTCAGGACCTCCTGCTCTCTAGCTCCCTTGTTACCTCCTCCCATGTTCACCTTCAGGACTTCTCCAGAGCCTCTCCCATCCTCTGGAATTCCCTGCCCCAGTATGTCCGATCAGCCCCTACCCTGTCCACCTTTAGGAGATCCCTGAAAACTCATTTATTCAGGGAAGCCTATCCCACACCCACATAACTGTCCCTGAGCCACCCCCATCAAATCATTCTTTGCAGCTATTACCTTTTGTACCACCACCCCCTCCCTTTAGAATGTAAGCTCTAAGAGCAGGGCCCTCCTGTACCTTTTGTATTGAACTGTACTGTAATTGTGTTGTCCCCCTTAAACATTGTAAAGCGCTGAGTAAACTGTTGGCGCTATATAAATCTTGTATAATAATAATAATAACCCACATTGTCAGTAGCGGCCAGGAGTTCTGGCTCTGCCACTGAGTCAGCTACTGCGACCGGGTCGGGACGATCCCACAGTTCCCAAAACTTAGGGAAGTCCCTACCAACGATGGCCTCGTGCACCAAATGGGGCACAAGTCCAACCGGATGGGTCACCGTACCTAAGCCAGTTTTAAACTGAACAGTGGCTATAGGATACTCGTGGGTATCCCCATGTACACAGATCACAGCAACTTTTTTTAGCCTGCAAATTCACAGTTTCAACCATCTCAGCTGTAACCAAAGTCACTACACTTCCAGAGTCCAGCAAGGCCGTAATAGGCTTATCATTAAAAGTCATTTGGCACATGTGTTTTCCCATACTTGGTGCTGCAGCGCATGAAACAGCAGCAAACATAGACTGCCTTATAATAGATAGATCACACTGCATTGGCTCATCTGTCAATGGACAGTTTGCTGCAACATGTCCCAGTTCTTGGCAACGAAAACACCTGATGTTTCCCCAGTTTGATTTGCTGACAGGCAGTAGCTTCCCTTGTTTGGGACGCCAAACTTCAGTCCTGGCACCAAAAACATCCCCCCTATTTCCTTGCCATGCTTACCACCCACTTCCCCTGGAACAGTCTTACCGGTTACCTGGGGAGACCGTGGCTTTGGGTGGAAAGTCCGTGCGGCTGTAGGGGTGGTGACCAGGCTCTCTGCAGCAAAGTACCTTTCAACAAGTTCCACGAGGTTGTCCACCGAGTTGGGGTCTCCTTGACTCACCCACTTCTGCAGGGGAACTGGTAGTGACCTCAGGAACCGATCCATGACCAGGGACTCCGGCTGTAGCCATTTCCTCACCAAGTGAATTAGGTCGAACATCTGCGATCTTGGGGGCCTCTCGTCTTGGAAGAACCAGCTGTGTACCCGCTGTGCTCAAACTGCCAAGGTGACACCAAGTCGCGCCAGGATTTCCCGCTTGACCTTTTCATAGTCTCCTGCTTCTGCTGACTCCAAATCATAGTAGGCCTTCTGTGATTCTCCAGACAGCAAGGGGGCGACCAGTCCTGGGTTTTGGGCCAACCTTCCCTCTCAGCGGTCCGTTCAAATGTAAGAGAAAGGCCTCTGGATCATCATCTGCAGTCATCTTAGAAAGAAAGCGACCCACATGGATGGCTAAGGGCTTGTCTCCAACAACATTAACTTTAGCAGGTAACCACTGTGCTAGCGTCTCCATAACCCCAGCCAGGGTTTTCCTATCCTCTTTTGCATCAGTGGCTAGCTGTTCAAACAGCCTCTGCGATAGCTCCTGTACAGCACCAATCTGTTGGCACAACGCCTTGGTTTGCTCCTGTGCGATAGCGTTTGTTTGCTGCTTTGTAGCGTTTACTTGATGCAGTCGCTGGCCGCTGGCAACAAAAGTGAGTACACCCCTAAATGAAAATGTCCAAATTGGGCCCAAAGTGTCAATATTTTGTGTGGCCACCATTATTTTCCAGCACTGCCTTAACCCTCTTGGGCATCGAGTTCACCAGAGCTTTACAGGTTGCCACTGGAGTCCTCTTCCACTCCTCCATGATGACATCACAGAGCTGGTGGATGTTAGAGACCTTGTGCTCCTCCCCCTTCTGTTTGAGGATGCCCTACAGATGATCAATAGGGTTTAGGTCTGGAGACATGCTTGGCCAGTCCATCACCTTTACCCTCAGCCTCTTTAGCAAGGCAGTGGTCATCTTGGAGGTGTGTTTGAGGTCCTTATCATGTTGGAATACTGCCCAGTCTATGAAGGGAGGGGATCATGCTCTGCTTCAGTATGTCACAGTACATGTTGGCATTCATGGTTCCCTCAATGATCTGTAGATCCCCAGTGCCGGCAGCACTCATGCAGCCCCAGACCATGACACTCCCACCACCATGCTTGACTGTAGACAAGACACACTTGTCTTTGTTCTCCTCACCTGGTTTCCGCCACACACGCTTGTCACCATCTGAACCTAATACATTTATCTTGGTCTCATCAGACCACAGGACATGGTTCCAGTAATCCATGTCCTTAGTCTGCTTGTCTTCAGCAAACTGTTTGCGGGCTTTCTGCATCATCTTTAGAAGAGGCTTCCTTCTGGGACAATAGCCATGCAGACCAATTTGATGCAGTGTGCAGCGTATGGTCTGAACACTGACAGGCTGACCCCCCACCCCTACAACCTCTGCAGCAATGCTGGCAGCACTCATACGTCTATTTCCCAAAGACAACCTCTGGATATGACGCTGAGCACGTGACCTCAACTTCTTTGGTGGACCATGGAGAGGCCTGTTCTGCATGGAACCTGTCCTGTTATACCGCTGTATGGTCTTGGCCACCATGCTGCAGCTCAGTTTCAGGGTCTTGGCAATCTTCTTAGAGCCTAGGCCATCTTTATGTAGAGCAACAATTCTTTTTTTTTTCAGATCCTCAGAGAGTTCTTTGCCATGAGGTGCCATGTTGAACTTCCAGTGACCAGTATGAGAGAGTGAGAGCGATAACACCAAATTTAACACACCTGCTCCCCATTCACACCTGAGACCTTGTAACACTAACGAGTCATATGGCACTGGGGAGGGAAAATGGCTAATTGGGCCCAATTCGGACATTTTCACTTAGGGGTGTACTCACTTTTGTTGCCAGCGGTTTAGACATTAACTCTTCAGAGAACAATGGGGTGGCTCCTAAGAGCCGCACATTTAGGTGTCCTGGAGTGGTGTGTAGAGTGCTAACTTCAGCCTGGACTACAACCAAGCCAACCCCCAACACGTTTCACTACACCCCCAGAGCTTAGCCAAGGGGTTTAGACATTAATGGCTGTGTGTTAAGTTATTTTGAGGGGACAGCCAATTTACACTTATACAAGCTGTACACTCACTACTTTACATTGTAGCAAAGTGTCAATTCTTCAGTGTTGTCACATGAAAAGATAGAAGAAAATATTTACACAAATCTGAGGGGTGTACTTACTTTTGTGAGATACTGTTTATACTGTATTTTTTTTTAATAAAGTACTTTTACTTCGGTTTGTGTAAGTTTATTTGCTGGGTTTGGATCAGACTCATATTCATTCACTCCCCTCCCCTCTCGCCTTGACTATGTAAACTACTTCTCATTGGCCTACCTCTCCAAAGGTTATCTCCTCTTCAGTCTATCATGAATGCTGCTGCCAGACTTATCTACCTTACCAACTGCTCAGTATCTGCCACCCCTCTCCACCAATCCCTACACTGCCTCCCGATCACCCAGGGAATTCAATTCAAATTACTAAATACAACATACAAAGCCATTCACAACTCTGCCCCGAGCTACATCACCAATCTCGTCTCCAAATATCACCCAAACCATCCTCCCCCCTCCCCCCAAGACCTCCTACTCTCAAACTCCCTTGTCTTCTCCTCCCATGCTGGTCTCCAGGATTTCTCCAGAGCCTCTCCCATCCTCTGGAACTCCCATCTCAACCTGTCCGACTATCTCCTATTCTAGCTGCCTTCTGGGAATCCCTGAAAACTCATCTCTTTGGGGGAAGCCCATCACACCTCCAACTAATCTTCTAACCACTTCCATCACCTCATTCCCCAGTTATGACCTTTTGTACCACCTGCCCCACAATATTAGATTGTAAGCTCTTCTGAGCAGGGCTATCTTAACCCTCTTGTATTTTATTGTATTGTAATTGTATTGTCCTTTTTATATTGTAAAGTGCTGCGTAAACTGTTGGTGCTTTATAAATCCTGTATAATAATAATAATAATAATAATATTTGACTCAAATCAGATCCCTGATCATTCCAAAAGACTGCCATTAAAATGTAAGTTTATACAAAAATTAAACATTCCAGACTGCGGTTTAAATAGGAACAGGAATTTTATGTGCCACTATGATTTTAAATCATTTTCTAACCTCTGACAATAAAACCCATAAAGGGAATGTATAATGTTTTTATGTTTTTTATTATGGTCAGGACTGCTATGTAGAAGCCGGGTGTCCGCCTGGCCTGCGACCAAGTCTATAGTGTAAAGAAAAAAAAGGTGGCGGCACTTCCAGTATAAAAAGTTTATATCTTTATTGGAAAAATATTAAAAGCAAGGACGAGACATGTACATACAGCTCATGGAAAATCAGCAAGACGTTCCATGAGCTGAATTTGCATGTCTTGTCCTTGCTTTTATTGGTTTTCTAACAAAGATATGAACTTTTTATGCTGTAAGCTTCCGGTTTCTTAGGCCATAGAGATGTTTGGAGCCACTCTGGTCTCTGATCATGGTCAGCTGGCTGAATCACCGGCTGCATTCTCAGGTTCCCTGTTGAAACAGGAGAGCCAGAGAAAAACACGGAAAACGGTGGGGGGGGAGGGGCATTCTCTCCCACTGCTTGTAAAAGCAGTCTAGAGGCTAATTAGCCGCTAGGATTGCTTTTACATGAAAGCCGACCGCTGGCTGAAAAGAATGATACCAAGATGATACCTAAACCTGCAAGCATCATTCTGGTATAACCACTCAAAGTCGTGAATGGTGTACCTGAAGACAAAAAAATGGTTAACAATAATGCACAGTAAACGGTAAAGTATAAAAAATTGCATACCTGAAAAGCAAACATGATAAAACATAATAACAATAAAACATTGCAGAATAGAATACAGTAAAAAAGGGCAGAACAATAGAGAGAGAGAGAGAGAGAGAGAGAGAGAGAGAGAACAATAAAACGACAACTATTATTTTTTATTTTATATTTTTGTTTGTGTTTTTTTTTTTTTACACTTTTTTTGTAACTAACTTTTATAACTGTAACCGGTTCCAGGTTCGGGTCTCTCAAAATGCGATGGCTCAGTTTGAAGCGGTGGAGCTTGGTGTAAGTGGAGCTGGATTAAGTGGGAGTTAAAAACAAGTGTTAGAGTATACAAGTCTTGCCTGTCTTGTCTGTTGGTGTTTGCTGTCTATTGGTGTGTGTATTGCTGCTGTCTGTTGGTGTGTGTATTGCTGCTGTCTGTTGGTGTGTGTATTGCTGCTGTCTGTTGGTGTGTGTATTGCTGCTGTCTGTTGGTGTGTGTATTGCTGCTGTCTGTTGGTGTGTGTTTTGCTGCTGTCTGTTGGTGTGTGTTTTGCTGCTGTCTGTTGGTGTTTGCTGGGTTGCATTTTGGGGACTTTTCCTCTTAGTTTTTAATTTGCCTTTTGCTGTCACTTTTTAAATAGCTTTTTTTTTTTTTTCTGTTTCATCAGTCTATCAATTAAGGGGTGTGGTTAATTGCTCGCAGGTGCCCAGGTGCCTATTTAACTTGTTGTAGGACTCAGTCTGAGCGTGCTCAGTTTGAAGCGGTGGAGCTTGGTGTAAGTGGAGCTGGATTAAGTGGGAGTTAAAAACAAGAGTTTAAAACAGGAGGTTATAACAGGGGTCATAGTACCTGTGTAGTGTGAGTATCTGAGTGTTGTCTGAGTAGTGTGTGTGGATCGTTAGTACTTGTGTATTGTGTACCTGTGTATTGTCTTGTCGTGTACCTGTGTATTGTCTTGTTGTGTACCTGTGTATTGTCTTGTCGTGTACCTGTGTATTGTCTTGTCGTGTACCTGTGTATTGTCTTGAGTATTAGTGCCAGGAAGCTAGTTGTTAGGTAATTTGGACAGGGTAAAATCCCCAAATCCTCACTAAATTTAATAGGTACGATGCCCGGCGGGTGTGGAGAGGCGACTCTATGTACATCTTGCCGCATGTATGCGTTCCTTGATCATCCGATCGAGGGCGAATACTGCTGTGCAAAATGTAAGCACATTGTTTCCCTGGAAGCCCAGGTTCTGAATCTGGGGAAGCAACTGTCAGCACTGAGAAGTCCCTCCATACTAAAGGAGAGCCAGGAACGTACATGGCAGGTGTCGGCAGGGGCCAGCACAGAGGCGGGTGGAGACAAAGAGGTGCAGGCACTAGCAAAGAGTAGATGGGTGACAGTCAGGAGGGGTAGAGGGGGAAGTGCCAGGGAGGCCGATCCAGGACTGGAGCATCCCAATAAGTACGCTCCATTGAGTGTCATTGGTGAAACCAGTCAGGGACCAGCACTGCTGGAGATGAGGGACTCTCCTAGCTGCCAGGGGAAGAACTCCTCCAGTGAGAGTGGGGGGGCAGCAAAGGGAAAGGAAAGACAGATTCTGGTGGTAGGGGACTCAATTCTTAGAAGGACAGAGAGGGCAATCTCTAACCAAGACCTGAAGCGCCGAACAGTATGTTGTCTACCGGGCGCTCGGGTTCGGCACATCACGGATCTTGTGGACAGATTACTGGGAGGGGCTGGGGAAGACCCGGCTGTCATGGTGCACGTTGGCACCAATGACAAAGTCAGAGGCAGATGGAGTGTCCTAAAGAACGATTTTAGGGACTTAGGAGCTAAATTGAGGAAAAGGACCTCCAAGGTAGTGTTCTCAGGAATACTACCGGTACATCGAGCCACATCAGAAAGGCAGAGGGAGATTAGGGAAGTAAACAAGTGGCTGAAGAGCTGGTGTAGTAAGGAGGGGTTTGGGTTCCTGGAGGACTGGGCCGACTTCTCAGTCGGTAACCGATACTATAGAAGGGACGGACTGCACCTAAATGAGGAGGGTGCAGATCTGCTGGGAATGAAGATGGCCAAAAAGTTAGAGGGGTTTTTAAACTAGGCGATGGGGGGGAGGGTCCAGAGACAGTGATAGCCAGCGCGGAAGATATTCCAGAGGGTAGTATTGGGGGCATTAGTGGTAGGTTAACCAAAGCACAAAAACACAAGGTGAGTATAGTAGCAAGTCCAAGTTGCAATCTTGAAACACCCAATACAAGGACAATATGCGACCGGTCTAAACTATGTGGCATGTTCACCAATGCCAGGAGCATGGCGGACAAGATGGGTGAACTAGAGATACTGTTGTACAAGGAGGATTTGGATTTTGTGGGAATTTCAGAGACCTGGTTCAACAGCTCTCATGATTGGCTGGCAAACATTCAAGGGTATACCCTATACCGCAAGGATAGAGAGGGTAAAAAAGGGGGAGGGGTATGCCTATATATCAAGAATAATGTACAAGTGAATGAAAATAACAATTCGGAAAGGAACCAATGCTTGGGCTAGCCCGGAGATCACTGCCACATCCCAAATACGGAAAGGAGACCAGGAAAAGAGATGTGCCCCCAGGGGGATACTATGGGCAGTGTGTCAACGGGCAATGAATGAATGGTGCATGTGTGAAATACACAGTTAAGGTTTAAAAGTTGTATAACAAAAGTTTATTAAATAACAAGATACACACAAATCTAGGATATAAAATCGCATGAGCGGAAGAGGCAAAAAACAATGGTGATCAAACTGCTAACATGCTAGGTATAGTATCCCAGTAAATACAAATATGACCCGCTGGGCTAGAAATACGATAGCATATAATACTCTACATGTTTCGGAAAGTAAAGAGGTTGTATCCTCTCTATATGGTGTATTTCCTTCTTCAGGAGTTTCGGGGAAGCAGTTATGATATTTTTCTATAAAAGAGAAAAAAGGATATATTTGTATATATAGGTATAAGTGGGTCACTGTAATAAGCACCAACAATAGGTATGAAACCATTATGTCTAAAAGTATGAGAGACTGTTTGGATTACAGACAAGACATGAGGACAGAGCAAAATCTCAGACTGAACAAGCATTTTTGTACAGAGATACTCACAGGGCATGTGACTCTTCAGCATATATATTGTACACAGATGTATCACGAGAAGGACTCCCACTTCCTACAGCTCGAAAGGTTATATCGCTCGGTTAGAGATCCAGATACTGGATATAATTTTCAGGGGATAAAACCCAAAAGGGAAGATATGGAGGGATTTACAGACACTGGCCCTGACATAGATCCCCACATGGACGGCGAGCCAGGGCTCACAAGAGCCACCAATGCTGGGCGGACTGCACAAGCACCTGCAGAATCAGAGACAGGGAAAAAGGGAGGTGTTTTAGGAGATAAGTATCCCATATTGGAGATATTAGGCTGGTAAAGCCTTAACATATAATTTGATATCTCAGCACAGTGTGTAGAGCAATGAGACATCTTAGTGGCAATCGCAGTTGGAGTGGACGTACCTGGTCTATGGTGTTATAGTGTAGGTAAATCCTGCAGGGAAGGAACACTCCTCATGGCTGTGTAGCAGAGAAAAGTGTGTGTGAGGCTGATCCTAAGTATACTGCCTGGTGTGGGGTGTGACACTGATGGACCAATCATTCGCCTGCAGGGCGGAGTAAATTTATGTGGTAGCAATACAGCTGATTGTCAACCTGAGCGGAACGTAATGTCCGGAGGAGACATCAGCTGTGTGCAGGTGTGTGCAGAAACCGCCCACTGTGGCTCCTCGGCCTGAGCGGCGGCCGATGCAGCCGCGTCATCAGACGCGGCGACGTCACTCGTCGACAAAGGCCGCCGACACGGGAAGAGAGCAGTCTGCTGGAGTGTGAGTGGAAGGTTTCCAGTGCGCAGGCGCGAGACATCACGTCGGGCGCGTGCGCATTAGCACTGCTAAAGGAATGCCGCTGTCCCCGGGGAGGGGATACAGAGGCCTTTCCGTGCCGGGGAGCACCGGCAAGCCATCCACAGGGGGCACACTCAATCAGGGCCACATCTAGAAATACAGCAATTGTATTGGTGTAGTTACTGTGGAGGAATTTAATTTAGAGCTAATCCGAGCTGTTGGGAGGTGGGAGTTCCATCTTTACAAAATATTCCTGGAAAGACACAAACATATATGAATTTTCCATATTGCAGTACAAATATATATATGACAGACAAACATATATGAATTTTCCATATTTCAATACAAATATATATAGGCATATAGGCTAGGCGGTAAAATTTCGGTAAAAAAAAAAAAAAAAAAAAACCTTAAGTGAAAAATAGGGCAAAATGGCTTGATATGACAAGCCACTGTCCTATAATTCCTTGTCGTAACCACCTGTGGAAAAGCCAGGAAGGAAAGGTTTAAGATTAAACGCCTCATTCAGGCCTGGTGGCATTGTCGCATTAAGGTTAGATATCCAGCGGAGTTCCCGCTGTAGGAGGATCTTGTTGAAATCGCCTCCTCGGGAGCTCGGATGTAACCGATCCAAAATTAGCACTGACACTTTGGGACACGTGCCACCATGTACCTGGGCTACGTGTCTCCCTAGAGGGAAGTCAGGATCGGCAGATTGCATCACCCTAAGATGTCGATAAATGCGTTGCCATAGTTTTTGTAAGGTTTTCCCCACATAGAAACAATTACAATGACAGGTCAGTAGATACACCACTCCTGTGGTTTGGCAGTTTGCATAGTGTTTCGGCACAAAACGTTTGCCGTTTGGCAAACATATGTTTTTGCGTGTATCCATATATCTGCAGTATGCACATGACCCGCATTGAAATGTACCCAACGTCGTGCAGGGATCACCTCTGTCTTGTCCCTTATACTCACTTTTGATTAATAGATCACCTACGGAAGTGGCACGTCTATATGTTATTAAGGGTTTGGGGGGTACCAGGGGGCCCAAAATAGGGTCTGAAGTTAATAGATGCCAATATTTTTGGCAAATCTGCCTGATTTTTTCATGATCGTTCGTGTAGGTTGTGATTACTCTTGCAGGGACCTCAACACTGGATTTAGGTTTAGGGATTAGTAGTTGGCATCTCTCTTTTAGATTGGCGCGTTTAAATGCTCTTTTCAGACATTTGTGGCTATATCCACGTTGCAATAATCAACGTTTTAGTTTGTTAGCTTCCTGCTTAAAGTCTGATTGGTTTGAACAGTTTCGTTTAATTCTCAAGTATTCCCCGTAGGGGATTGAATTAATCAAAGGTTTGGGGTGAAAGCTGGAAGAATGGAGTACTGTATTGCCAGCGGTGGGTTTCCTAAATAGTTTGGAGGATAGAATATTGGATTCATCAATAGAAATTTCAATATCTAAAAACGTGATAGTATTTTTATCAGAAGTCATGGTAAATTTGAGATTGAACAAATTATTATTGAGCGCTTCTAAATACTCATTGAGAAGGGATTGCGTTCCATCCCATACGACGAAAATGTCGTCTATGTACCTGTGCCACATAAGGACGTGGCACAGGTACATAGAGAGATCCTCGTCGCTGAATATGGTTTTTTCCCACTCCCCCAGGTATAGGTTGGCGTAGCCAGGGGCACAGCAGGTGCCCCTGGCTACGCCCTGCACCTGGAGGAAGAGTCCACTGTCAAAGGAGAAGATGTTATGATTGAGGATAAAGTCTAGGGACTCGAGTATGAATTCATTAAATGGTGTCTCATGATGACTGCTTTGTGATAGGACCCTACGGATGCAGGCCAGCCCTTCACAGTGAGGAATCGAACTGTAAAGAGCCTCTACATCTATAGTTACTAATATGCAGTGACTTGGGATTTGAACATCTTGCAGAATCTGAAGAAGATGAATCGTGTCTCTAATGTAAGAGGGAATAGTCAGAACAAATGGTCTAATATGTTCGTCTATGAGTCTGGACAAGTTTTCCGTGATTGAACCATTCCCAGAGAGAATTGGTCTCCCTGGGGGATCATTCAGATTTTTATGTAATTTCGGGAGGGCGTAAAATGTTGGTACGCGGGGGTACGGAGTTCGAATAAACTCCCAAGTCTGTTTAGAGATGATATTGTTTCGGAAGGCCTCATCTACAAATGTGTAGAATTTTTTGTTGAAAGCTTCGACTATGTCAGTGCCTACAGGGCGGTACCAGTCCCGATTTCTAAGAATTTTGAGACACATTTTTTTATAGAAATCATTGTCCATAAGGACAATGTTTCCCCCTTTATCACTTGGTTTAATGGTGATATTGTAATTGGTGGAAAGATTGTGTAAAGCTGTTCTTTCCTTTTTGGTCAAATTGGGAGTGTGAAGGGATGTGGAGTGGATCGATTTTATCTCCTGAGATATCATTTTTTAAAAAGTTGCTACTCCGTGATTTGAGCTAGGGGCTGGGTAAATTGAAGAAGCTTTCTTCAAAGAGGATTTTTGGATAGTAATGGGTGTGGCCTCATTTTCTTCCAGGAGAGCCTCTAGGTCTATGGTGTCTATTAGATCTAAGGTCTCGTTTTCTTGTAATAGTGATTGGAGATTGTCGAGGGCTTGTCGCTCACTGAAGGTGCGGCAGCCCTCATAGTCATGTTTGTGTTTGTCAAACATGTTTTTTAAGAGTAATTTACGCGTATATAAATGTAAGTCTTTAATCACTGTAAATTTATCTAATTTCTTATTCGGACAGAAAGTGAGGCCTTTTGATAACACTGAAATTTCTTCTGGGGTGGGGCTATATGAAGATAGATTCACCACATCTAAAGTCGATGGTGCGATTGTGGTGGTTACGGGTTCGGAGGTGTTTGGGGGTTGCTCTGGTTTTTTGGAAAGAATATTGATGGGATCCTACCTGAGGATACTAATGCGGAAGTTTCCGCTGGAGGAGGTATGCTGGAGTCATTGGCGGACGATAACGGATTCGTCATGGAGTTTTGGTTCCCTCCTCGGGGGGTTCGGGATTGTGGTTTAGGAAATGTTTTTTTCTTCATATCATTGCCTATGGGGGAATCACCCTCCTGGCGTCTTTTCGGTTTTCTATTGCGTCCAGGCTGTCTGTGTATGGACTGGGAAGTAGAAGAAGTAGAGGACGAATCGGATGTGTCTCTATTTCTAGAATAAGATCTTGAATTACGTTTGGTATTTCTATTTCCTGGTGTTTGGGCCCATCTATAAGCTCTTCCTTCCTCAAACGCTTGTTTGTCTCGAAGGAATTTGCTCTCTTTCTTTAAGAGAATATTTTTATTGAAAAGTTCGATATGGATTTTTAATTTTTCATTTAATTTTGAAAAGGAGGGATGGGCTTCTAGTGGTTTAATTTTGGAATATATTTGCTCTATGATTACATCTATTTCCGTCATATGTCTTTGGTATTCTTCCATCAATAGTTTCATCATTCCCACAGAGCATGCTTTGAGATTCTGTTCCCAAGCAGTTTTTAATGTAGCGCTTATGTTGTCGAATGATGGAAAAATTTGGACACGTAGTCCTAAAGGGTTTAGGTCGTCTTTGATATAGTCCTTAAAACTATGGATGTGCCAATAGGTCAGCGATTTCTTCTCCAGCCATTTAGTTAGGCTTGAGAACAAAAAGCTTAATTCTGATTCACGAGATTCGTTCTGGCCATAGTCTTGCTGAAGTTTAGTGACAAAGTTATCCCATGATTGACTATATAGTTCTGCCATTATTTGGAAAAGATGGCAGAAAGAAAGGAAAAAGGTAAGAAAAGGGAAGGGTAATCAAAGAAAACAGTCTCAAAGGTACCCACTAAATACAGTGGATACTATTATTAAAAAGTTGGGGGAGGCTCAAGAACATTGGTTCCAGACACAGTATAGGGGCCACGTGGGTATCTGCTACCCGGATATATATGAAAATAACAATTCGGAAAGGAACCAATGCTTGGGCTAGCCCGGAGATCACTGCCACATCCCAAATATGGAAAGGAGACCAGGAAAAGAGATGTGCCCCCAGGGGGATACTATGGGCAGTGTGTCAACGGGCAATGAATGAATGGTGCATGTGTGAAATACACAGTTAAGGTTTAAAAGTTGTATAACAAAAGTTTATTAAATAACAAGATACACACAAATCTAGGATATAAAATCGCATGAGCGGAAGAGGCAAAAAACAATGGTGATCAAACTGCTAACATGCTAGGTATAGTATCCCAGTAAATACAAATATGACCCGCTGGGCTAGAAATACGATAGCATATAATACTCTACATGTTTCGGAAAGTAAAGAGGTTGTATCCTCTCTATATGGTGTATTTCCTTCTTCAGGAGTTTCGGGGAAGCAGTTATGATATTTTTCTATAAAAGAGAAAAAAGGATATATTTGTATATATAGGTATAAGTGGGTCACTGTAATAAGCACCAACAATAGGTATGAAACCATTATGTCTAAAAGTATGAGAGACTGTTTGGATTACAGACAAGACATGAGGACAGAGCAAAATCTCAGACTGAACAAGCATTTTTGTACAGAGATACTCACAGGGCATGTGACTCTTCAGCATATATATTGTACACAGATGTATCACGAGAAGATAACACCATAGACCAGGTACGTCCACTCCAGCAAATATATTCCAAAATTAAACCACTAGAAGCCCATCCCTCCTTTTCAAAATTAAACGAAAAATTAAAAATCCATATCGAACTTTTCAATAAAAATATTCTCTTAAAGAAAGAGAGCAAATTCCTTCGAGACAAACAAGCGTTTGAGGAAGGAAGAGCTTATAGATGGGCCCAAACACCAGGAAATAGAAATACCAAACGTAATTCAAGATCTTATTCTAGAAATAGAGACACATCCGATTCGTCCTCTACTTCTTCTACTTCCCAGTCCATACACAGACAGCCTGGCCGCAATAGAAAACCGAAAAGACGCCAGGAGGGTGATTCCCCCATAGGCAATGATATGAAGAAAAAAACATTTCCTAAACCACAATCCCGAACCCCCCGAGGAGGGAACCAAAACTCCATGACGAATCCGTTATCGTCCGCCAATGACTCCAGCATACCTCCTCCAGCGGAAACTTCCGCATTAGTATCCTCAGGTAGGATCCCATCAATATTCTTTCCAAAAAACCAGAGCAACCCCCAAACACCTCCGAACCCGTAACCACCACAATCGCACCATCGACTTTAGATGTGGTGAATCTATCTTCATATAGCCCCACCCCAGAAGAAAATTTCAGTGTTATCAAAAGGGCCTCACTTTCTGTCCGAATAAGAAATTAGATAAATTTACAGTGATTAAAGACTTACATTATATATACGCGTAAATTACTCTTAAAAAACATGTTTGACAAACACAAACATGACTATGAGGGCTGCCGCACCTTCAGTGAGCGACAAGCCCTCGACAATCTCCAATCACTATTACAAGAAAACGAGACCTTAGATCTAATAGACACCATAGACCCTAGAGGCTCTCCTGGAAGAAAATGAGGCCACACCCATTACTATCCAAAAATCCTCTTTGAAGAAAGCTTCTTCAATTTACCCAGCCCCTAGCTCACACGGAGTAGCAACTTTTTTAAAAATGATATCTCAGGAGATAAAATCGATCCACTCCACATCGCTTCACACTCCCAATTTGACCAAAAAGGAAAGAACAGCTTTACACAATCTTTCCACCAATTACAATATCACGCCAACCTATACCTGGGGGAGTGGGAAAAAACCATATTCAGCGACGAGGATCTCTCTATGTACCTGTGCCACGTCCTTATGTGGCACAGGTACATAGACGACATTTTCGTCGTATGGGATGGAACGCAATCCCTTCTCAATGAGTATTTAGAAGCGCTCAATAATAATTTGTTCAATCTCAAATTTACCATGACTTCTGATAAAAATACTATCACGTTTTTAGATATTGAAATTTCTATTGATGAATCCAATATTCTATCCTCCAAACTATTTAGGAAACCCACCGCTGGCAATACAGTACTCCATTCTTCCAGCTTTCACCCCAAACCTTTGATTAATTCAATCCCCTACGGGGAGTACTTGGGAATTAAACGAAACTGTTCAAACCAATCAGACTTTAAGCAGGAAGCTAACAAACTAAAACGTCGATTATTGCAACGTGGATATAGCCACAAATGTCTGAAAAGAGCATTTAAACGCGCCAATCTAAAAGAGAGATGCCAACTACTAATCCCTAAACCT